>NC_133663.1:60094743-60442384 GCF_037893015.1 Macrotis lagotis | reverse complement strand
AATTACTTGAAGTAAGAGATGTAGGTCTAGATAGGTCAAAAATAATTTCATATTAAAAAGGGATACTAGCTTCCCAAAGGAAAAAAGTCGAATCCTTTATCATATATATATATATATATATATGTATAAATCACCTTCATTCCATTCTAAAAACCTATGTGATCATGTCTCATTTTCCAAATTCTGTATCTTTCATTTTTCAATAAAGGGGAGAATATGATAATCATTTCTTATGATTCCTTTCCAGATTCAGATCCATTCAAAAGCCAAAGGCTTTCAAATTCATAATGAAAAGTCTCTGTAAATGCCCAGGGAAATCATGTCACCAAAATAGCATGGCAAGTCTTTAGCTTATCTTAGTCTTAAATTTAGATTCTTTTTCTTTAAAAGGATACCACATTCAGTGTACTATATACATCAGTTCACACTTCCACTTATTATGACATTTTCCTGATCACAAAGGATTTCATATGACTTCCTTTGGATCTTGTGTATGCTAAATTAAAAATGGCTATCCATTAGACTGTAAACCCCTGGGGCAAAGATGGCAGGCTGCTTTCTATATCATCTACCATTGACTCATTGCACTGTCAGTGCGCAACAAATAGCAGAGATGATAAATATTGTAATGAGACCAATATTCCATCTCCATTATGATGAAGGAAATTGTTCCTTTTTATTTTAAAATGCACTGTGGGCATTAAATCTCTTACTAGTCTGTGGTGATAATAGCTTTTAATTTGTTATGAATAAAGATATGTAATAGAGGATGAGACTGGTTCAAAGGGAAACCAACACTGCTCCTGCCCCCCCAGTCTCTTCTGGCTTTCTCATATAGGAAGGATTAAAATTGCCTGAGTTGACCCAGAGTAGATGATTCAACTATTTTGTTTGAGGAATGCAAATTCCTTAATTCAATGGGGACAGTAAAGAGATAGGGAGAAAGAAAGTTATTCTAGGAATAGCATTCAGATAACCTCTATAAGGCAGTTTCTATCTTCATCAAACTATTGTAGTAATTTTAGACTGTAGTGTGATTACATTTTTCCAATCTTCTCATAGTTGATTCTTTTACATTCACTCCACTGACTTTCTGGCTTTTTCTTTCCCACTCTATTTTGTATACCTCCTATTTCATACTTTGCACTTGAATATGCTTTCTCTTTTTTTAACTCCTCCTCTTAGCTGCTATTGGATTTCTTCAAGTGTCAGCTCAAGTCTTACTTTCTGTAAGAGGTTTCATCTGGTCCCCCCAATCTATAGTGCCCATCACTCCCTATCATGGCCTCCTATTTACTCTGTATTTATCTTGTATGAACCTTCCTTATTGTCTCCTCTGATAAAATGGAACTATTAAAGTAAAAAGCTTAACTACGAAAACATACTTAACAAGTTCTTTTCAATTGGTTGTTTCATTGATTTTTTTTCTTCAAGTTGTGCAACCTACTCTTGGGAATAGACATTTATTTTGGAACACTTCTAAAAAGATTAATACATATGGGAAGAAGAACATTGCTCTTTTGCAAGACCCTAAGTAATTTCAATGAAAATGTCAACATGATTATGTTGATGGACAGAGAGATTGTTGTTAATGCTAAAGGCATTTTTAGTTTGCTATGGAACTCAAAAATGTTGGAGTGCCCTTTGTCAGGATAGTTGAATTTTAGTCTTATTGCAATTTACCATTTACCAGCTATGTTAGGGATTCTGGAACTAGATAGATACAGCAACTGCAGCCATTTCTGAAATTTTGACTGTAATTATGAGGATTCTCCTAAGTGGTCAATGAAAATATATGCATTTATTTTAGAATTTGAAAGGGAAATTTCCCTGAAAAGATAATGTTATTAAATAATATTGGAAGAAAGCAATGTATTCAGAAGAATACAAGATTTGGATTCATAGAAATTGAGTTTTTAAGTCTCAACTTTATTATATACTACTTCAGCAAAACATTCAATCTTGTGGAATCTTGTTTTTCTCATCTATAAAATGAGGGGCCTAATTGAGAAAATCTTTAAGATCCCTTTGAATTTTAACCTGTGCTCTCGTCTTATTCTTACACAATCTTCAAGTTGTTAAAGCAAGTTTTATTATCTCCACTCAGACAGAGAATAAATTGAAGTACAAGGAAAATATATTTATCATTTGTTAACAATGATTCTGCAAACTGTGGGACATATTTTGCTAGGTTTGCCGACAAAACACTAATAACAACACATCAATTCTAATTGCTGGAAAGAGTGCTTAATGATGAATCATTGATGGAAGCTGGGAGAGTCCCTTATTCATGAAATTTAAGTTCACAGGCATGAAACATTGGAGAATGAAAGAAATGTTTTATCTGCTGCTGACTTGTGGAGTTTGGCTTTTTCAAAGCCCAGGGGTTTGCCTAGGGTATTAGCACCTTTGTGGAAATTTTGCTCTTCCCCCAGGATCCATAAGCTTAGAATAGTCATTTAACAATTTGGTATATTAGGTAAATATTAGGTAAAGTTCTTCAAATCACCAATCTGCTAGCAAGCAATCCATAAGCATCTTGAGAAAAGAGACCAATGGTATCTTTGATCCAATTTGTTAAGGGATAAAAGATCGCAATGGTCTCTTTTCTCAAGATGCTTTACTAGGGAGTAAATGGACAGAGGATTAGGTCAAGAGTACATGCAAATAAATATAAACAGAGGAAGAAGTGATATAGGAGGAGAAACTTGTAAATTAAACTCCAGGAAAATGTGAAGACAGTAAGCCAGGTCATATAGCCAAGAACTAATAGAGGAATTAGAAATCAGATTTTCATACCTCTAACCATTAAGAAACTATAAATCACTGATATTTTAGATAGCTGGCATTGTAAATGCTTTTTTGGGGGGGATGGGGGACTGAGAACAACTTTTGTCTGAAGATAGACTATCATTAAAGATTAAAAATGTCAATATAATTTCCTTCCTCTCAATTCATAATAGGCAATGTCTGAAATCTTTTTTTCTTACCATAAGCCTGAGACTTCTAAAATGCAGTTTCAAAAAGAAGCATTTCTGAATATAATACTGATTTTTTTCTGAGACATTTTTCTTTCAATATCCACACTAATTATTTTACTTACCCTTTTTCTTGGAAATTGATGAAAATCATATATTTGTTGACTGTGACCAAGCAACCATCAAGCATTCTTTCTTTTCAGTAGTTTGTGAGTAAAATAATATAAAAGGTATGAGCAAAAACTTCCACATATATTTAAAATTCTTTTTTCATTATGAACTTATCCTTGCTTTTGTTTCCTGATTTTGATTGAATTTTGCCATTCCTAAGACTAATCAGTATTGACATTTCAATTCATGTGATAATATTTCAGAGTTTTAGTTTCTGAGCAAAGAAGACTGATTCCCTTAAGCCTGGTGTCTTCATTTTGATATATTTCATATGCCTCCTCTCTCATGTCCTTAAAAACCTGTCTCTTGGCTCTGCCTCAAGCTATAGTCCTTCATGTGTGTGGTTTTTTTTTCCCTTTTTCTCACTCACTTTTTCAAGTCCTCCAAATCTGGCCTCTGACCTTGCCACTGTAAAACTTCTCTCTCCAAGGTTACCAACTAACTTTTAATTATATTTACTAGAACAGGCTGTTCATGGTCCTCATTCTTCTTGGCTTCTGACTCTTGAGACTGGTAATCCTGGATAATGACTCTGCTACTACTTTCTCTTAATGCTCCTCCTACCTGTTTGACCAGTCTTAATTTTCTATTGCTGAATCATCATACCTCTTCTGTCCCATAAACAGGAATCCTGAGACTCTGAACTGATCCCTCCTCTCTTCTTTTCTTATAATCTGTTCCTTAGTGATTTCGTGGGCCCTCGAACTCAATTCTCTTCTCTATATAGATAACTTCTCTACCTACACTTACTTTTTATTGTTGTCCTGAATTTTAGTTTAGTATTGCCAATTGCATGGAGAGATTATCAACTGGATATCTTCTCTTTAGGTTAAATTGAATACGTCTGCTGAAACCTCCTTCTGGGGGCAGCTAGGTGGTGTAGTGGATAGAGCACTAGCCCTGGAATCAGGAGGACCTGAGTTCAAATTTGACCTCAGACACTTAATAATTACTTAGCTGTCTGAGCTTGGGCAGGTCACTTAACTCTATTGCCTTGAAAAAATTAAAAATCAAGAAAAAAAAAAAAAGAAACTTCCTTCTCTTGCAAACTTCTCTATTGCTGTTGGGAATGATATTTCCCTTGGAGTACCATATTTCACAAACATGGTGTTGTCTTTGAATCCTATCTCACCCTCCCTTGGCACTCATAAGCAATGAAGAGTCAATTCTTGTTTTTTTCTACCTCTGCAATATTTTTTCCCATCTATCTCCTATGCTCATATCATCCTTATCACAGGCAACATCTTAATTCTCTTTAACTGAACTATTACTATAATATTTTCCTAAGTAGCCCCTTGATTTCATACATATATGAAAATATATCCATGTATATGTAATATGTCGATGCAGATACATACATATATGTAAAGAAATTTACCATGTTACATGAAAATAAATGCATCCATATGTGAATTAAAATAAAAGCAAAAAAATACATGTATGTGTATAACAACTGAAAAATACATTGAAGTATACATAGCTATGTACATATGTATATATATTGTGAACACATATATCCATGAATACTATGGATATTTATCACTATCAATGTGAGATCTATACTTATATTGATAAATCTTGATAATTATAAAAAATTCATTAAAAACATTGATAAATATAAATAAAATATCCATGTTTCTATGGATCTTTGTATCTGTATATGAATGAATATTTGTAGGTATGTATCAGTCTATTGATCCATCTATCTATCACCTTAAATCATTGTTAGGTTTTACTATTTCCATTCATTAGGTGAGTAGATGGAGTGTGGGCATGCAGACAACCATTCACACTTTCACATGCATATTGAAAAGAACTATGGTATGTAATTTATATGGCACTGTCTTTAGAGTTAGACAATTTCTTGTGATTGAGGGTTTATATGAGCTTAGAATAATCATGTAACATCTTGATATATTAAGTAACTCTTTCAGACTCTTAAGTTGCAAAGAAAAGAATGAACTAAATTGATGGAAAAAAGTTTCTCAAATTAGCAATCTGCTAGTAGCAATGGCAGAATTTGTATACCATTGTGTAGTATGTTTTTTACTATAAAATTTTGCATTATGCCATTGAAATCATCATCCAGAAATTGCAACTTTTCTTGCAAGGAGTTTTCCCCCTTCTTTTTAGATTAGGCCTGTGTGAAGTATAGCACTTGATATATTACTGTGCTATTGGCTGGATGTTTAGGGGAACCAAAGCCAAAATATGTAACTAGATTTTAGATCTGGAGTTTTTAGAATCACTCCTTTGATAGATCACAAATCCTTAACTCCTAGGATAGAGATAATAGGTCAATGTTTGGAAGGTATAGTACTAAGGAACTTTACAGATTGGAGGAGAATTCATTTTGCTGGCTGTGAAATTTCATGTCAGAAATAGCTTCAGGGTACATCAATTCTGTTCCGCCAATATTATGGATAATAATGATTCTGCAAACTGTGGGACATATTTTGCACCAATAACAACACAATAAATCCAATTGCTGGAAAGAGTGCTTAATGTTGGAAGCTGGGAGAGTCCTTTATTAGTGAAGTTCAAGTTGACAGGCAAGAAACATTGGAGGAAGAGAGGAGTGCTTTATCTGCTGCTGACTTGTGGGGTTTGACTTTTTCAAAACCCAGGGGTTTGCCTAGGGTATTAGCACCTTTATGGAAAATTTGCTCTTCCCCCAGGGTCCAATTTTCAAAGAATCATGTGAACCTAATTGCTCAGTTGGTTCATAGTGTGTTGACTTTAGAGAAATTTTTTTTTTTAAATTGTTCTGCACAACTGTGCTGAAGGAAAGGGGAACAATCTGTGAATGGTCTCTGTCTATGGTCTCTGTTGAATCAACTGGCTTTTAATCCCTGTTTTTGTTTTTACCATCCTTAAATGGTTTCTATGATAATTTTTTAAGTCATATGAAGAAATCTGGTATATAATTTCAAAGGGATAGGGGCAGGAGGTGGGATGTCACATATAATACATAACCATCTAGTTTGACTAAAACATAGAATACAACAATATAAAAAGAAAAGGTAGTTAGGAATCCAAGTGATTCCAAGTCTTACCTGACTCATATGAAGATTGTGCATTTTATTTCAGAGGCAATAGAGAGTCATTGAAGATTTTTCACTGTATTGGAATCTATGTTTTGGGATGGAGATTGGAGAGTGACGCTGTCGGAACTGTGATTTAGTACCATCATATTGGCAGTGAGGGTGGAGAATGAATTAGGGACAAGATCTTGGAAGTGGAAAGAAAATTGAGGAAGTTAGTTCCATAATCCACTTGATTAATGAATGTTTGAACTAGAATGAAGGTTGCATGAATGGAAGGAAGGGGTCCATTTCCTTTCCCTAAAAAAATTCATACAGAAGTCAAACTTCTCAGAAAAAGTGAAATTCAAGTTATATGTTCTGAAAGTCATGACACTAACTTCTCCTTGCTGATAAGTTATTTAAGTTTGTGCTTCAATTATAGAACAATGTTAGAGGATTGAATTAATATGCTGTAGAAATTTCAACCCTACCCACCCACAATTTTCAATCTTTAAGAATATTCTTGCTATAAATTTTAGGACTCAAAAACCTACCAGTCCCCCATATAAGTGTAGTATAGTCCAAAAAGTGATGAATTTGATTTCGAAGGAGCTGAGTTTGAATCCTAACTTTATTATTTACTGTGTCACCTTGGACAAATCACTTTATTTCTCTGAGACACATTTTATTCATCTGTAAAATAATGAGCCTAGAAAGAAATGGTCTCTAAGGTCCCTTCCAATTCTGAATCAATGATCCTATGATTAAAAAAGTCAAAGAATATAGTGCTGAAACCAACAACAACAAAACTCATTAATTTTCTTCCTTACTGCTCCAAATATGATCTCCTTATTTCAGAAACTCCCAAATAGCAACTACAGCAGAAGCTCTTTCTGTTGTTCATATTGGCAGAATGCTTTAATGTAGTTAAATTGCATTTTCCTTAACTGCTTTCTGGGGAGGATAGTCATCATTATAGGGCCTGTTGTACAGATGGAGGCAAAGAGAAGAGAGGGAGAAATGTGAAGTTGTTGGGTTAGAGTTCCATGAGCAAAGAGTGTAACTAAAGCTTATCAGAGCCTGTATGGTTATAGGCTCAACAGGGAAGTGCCACAAGGGATTGATGCTTTATGGAAGGGTGGCCAGAGACAGAGACAGAGGCAGAGACTAAGAGATACGGAGCCTGAGATAGAGAGACAGAGAGGCAGAAGGAGACAAAAAGACAGAGATAGGCAGAGACAGAGAGATATCAGACAGAGAAAGAGATGGCTGAAGAGAGACAGTGAGAGATAGAGAGAAATACTAAGAGATACAGAGCCTGAGATAGAGACAGTGAGAGAAAAACAGAGAGGCAGAGGGAGACAAAAAGACAGAGATAGGCAGAAATAGACTGAGAGATGGATAGAGAGACTAAGAGATATAGATAAAGAGACAGAGAAGACAGAGGGAAAGAAAGAGACACACAGGGTCACAGAGACAGAGACAACACAGAAAGAGAGAGACAGAAAAAACAGAGAGCCACACTGAGAGTAACAGAGATAGAGATAAAATAAAGTATTGGGATAAGTTTTCCTGATTTCAAATCTGACTGTAGACATTTGTGATTCACTTTATCCTCTTTACCTCAGTTTCCTTATCTGTAAAATGAGCTGGAGAAGGAAATGGTAAATCATTTCTTTGCCAAGAAAAATCGCAAATCAATCTCTCTCTCTCTCTCTCTCTCTCTCTCTCTCTCTCTCTCTCTCTCTCTTTCTCTCTCTTTCTCGCTCGCTCGCTCTCGCTCTCTTCCTCTCACTCTCGCTCTCTTTCTCTCACTCTCTCTCCCCTATTTTGTAAGTGATAGATAACTATTTGTTGACAACAGAAAACCTGTATGAAAGTCTCTTTTTAATACTTGACCTTACTATCCAGGCAGCATCAATAAACAACCAATGAGAGGAAATTGTTGTCTGAAGAATGTAGGAGTTCTAAGATATCAGGAACAAGAAGGAACTAAATAGATATCTGACTAAGGAAATGAAGTATATAAAACAAATGTTTGAGCCTGAGGCAAGAAAACAACAGATTATGGATTTCAATAAGCAAGAAGGCTGAGAAAAGATAGTAAGGGCTGTTTTTTTTAATCACAATTATGCTAACTTATAAATTACTTAAAACAAATTCCAGAACACTAGCAAAAGCAAAAGGTAGCACATTAAATCTCCCCTTCATTCATGGCTATCCTGCTCCTTTCCTATTGTTGTCTCTTAAATGAGTCAAACATCATTTAATGAGTTTTATTTGAGAATGATGGACTATGAGGTCATCCCTTAAGGGAAATTTTTCTTTCTCCTCAGGGTTATATGGTAACTCATTCTTAAACAAGAAGTAGTATCATGAAATGATTCCTTACTATAACTGGGTAAAAGTGTCCAAATACATTGCTTCATTTAAGTTGTTGTTTAGTCATTTTTAACCATGTCCATTCTTTGTGACAAAATTTGGGATTTTCTTGATAAAGATACTTCAGTGGTTTACCATTTCCTACTCCAGTCCATTTTTACAGATTAAGAAACTGAGGCAAACCAGGTTAAATGACTTGCCCAGGGTCAAATAGCTTGTAAGTATCTGAGGCCAGAATTGAACTCAGAATAAATATCCTTTCTATCTCCAGGTCCAGCCCTCTATCCACTGTGGAACCTAGATGACCTTTCATTCAAGTATAGCTTCCTCCTCCCCCAAAAATCTGTCTTATAAAAATTATCAACATTAAAATTAACCTGCCATTTCCATAGTATGTATCCAGACTTAGATAAATTCAAATGTTTGTCTTCTTGGAAATATAACATATTCATTCATTAGATTTTCTTAAGATCCATCATTATTCAGACAAAGGTTAATTGTCAAGATCACTTGGTCAGTTTTGATGGTGTTGGAATGAAAAAGGTCAAAAACAGAGTTTGTTAGTAGTCTCACCTTGGAAGTATGTTAGGTTTTTAAGAAACAGGTTCCCCTAGGAAAGATTTCTTCTTAAGGCTAAAATAAAAGGTGTAAAATGATAAAGTGCACAAGATGACCCAAAGAGAGCTCACCAAATAATTTAGAGAGGGTTCAAAGCATATAACTTAGGTGATAGAGGGTAGATTAAACTTATCCTTAGAAAATAAAGGCATAAACAGGTGGGGATGGAGAGTTGCACCTTCATTCTTAGGAAAGCTTCTCTGATAAATGTACACAAAGAAATTATGGAAAAGTGTGGTTATAGCTAACGGAGAGGTGAGCAAGCTACATACTTCAATCTATGACTCTACGTTTCCTTATGGTTTATTGCATTGTTCTCCTGTTGTCCCCAAAGTTGTTAGGTGACTTCTGGGTTCATGATGCTTTCTTGCTTACTTCAGGATACAGTCTTATTAAAAGCTTTCCTTTAAAGAATAGAATAAAAACAATTTTACTAATATCTTTCTGTTTTTATATAATGTTCATTACCAATGCACCTGCTCCCCTCATAATTAAGCTTTAAAAAGAGAAAATATAGTCTAGCAATACTAATCCATATGTATGTGTCACATCCACATACATACATGTATATATGCTTACATTCTGGGAGTATTCTGAAACCATTGTCCCTCATCTCTGCAAAGTAGCTGAAGGAGGTGCCTTCTGTTTCATCTTGAGAAGTCAAAATGTTAAAATTTTATGACGTACTTTTCATAACATTCTTTCCATTTACATTGTTATAGTTTTTAGCAATATTGATTCCTAGTTTTGCTTTGTTGACTTTAATTTGAGACATTTAATAAACTGGGATCATACTGAAGGAAAGAAGAGAACTGGGAAGGGTGGGGGTAGAAGAAATGAAAAAGGAAATAAGAAATAGAAAACAAGATAGGGGGAAAGAAGAAGCACAGAAATTGAGGATAAGTATTGTGAAATGATTAAAAAAATTATGAATGTCCTTGAATTCTAATACAATAGGATTCTTCTTTCGAGATGGAATTGACAGGAGATAGGTTTCACAGAAGATCTGGTAAGATTTGGAGTTATGTCCTGCATTTGACATGAACCTGGTGCCATGGCTCACTATATAGCCCTGAGTCATTTATTCCACCTCTCAGTGCCCCAAACAACTCTTGAAGAAAGACAATTGGAGAAACTGTATTCATCTGTATTGGTAGGAGTTTCTTCCTGATGCCAATGAAGAAACCTACCATGGGCAATGGGGACTTCATTACTGTGAATCTCTTTAGAAGAAAATTTCACCTATCAGATAGGTAAAGATGCTAAGAATGGATGTAGCAAGGATTCCATGTATTCCCTTAGTGTATATCCTACTTCTTCCCTGCTGTATGTTTAAAGAGGCAAGGGTGCATAGGGTCTGAAAGATGGGTTCTCTCTGGTTTTCACCCAGCACCTCCTAGGGCCACATGTCTATTGAGGAATGATGTCTTGTTTGTCTCCTGACTGCAAACAGAGAGCAACATCACTGTCACTTTTAGAAAAGACATTTTGCCCCTGTCAATCCCCCTTCTCAGAGGTTGTGATTTCTTTTCTGCCAGTGTCCCTCTTAGGGGAAGAATTTCCCAGAAAGAAGCACCAGAATATTAATGTGGATGGGTTTGAGAGAGAAGAAAAACAAAAAAAATAGGAAGATGAGTCACTCATCTTGTTCATTAGCATTGTAAGATTTGTTTGAGAGACTCCTGTATTTTATTCTATTCCTTTAGCAGCTTGTCAGACAGGACCCTTGAAAAACTGAAGCACATCTTTAGATAACTTCAAAAAAAATCTGATTGAATCCTTTGTGTTTCCATCTTTGAGCAGAGAATCTACAAATGCCACTTGAGCTTAGAGATCATGGTCAACATAGCTTCTTTTATAAGTGAAAAACTATGACACACAAGAATGTAAGCGACATTCCCAAGGTCCCATGGGATTTGGAGTCAAGTGTTTGATCAGGTTTCTCTGATTGTGTTAGAAAGACTGTGTTTTGTTTGTCAGCTTAATAGAATCAAACAGCTCTCTGCTTGTATAGATAAGACTTGGGACCAGGTAAGGACGAGTGGCAGCTCTTTGGAGGCAGACAGTTACCAACCAGTCCTCTCTGGTACACAGTCTTGGAGAAAATAAAATGACCCTGAAATCAAGATTCAAGATGACAAAGATACTTGGAAGTAAAGTCTGAGGCCAATCAGATGCCAATTCCCTTCTATCAATAACTTGGGTGAGAAGTATGGCAATGGATATTTGCATCTGGTCTGCAAAAGCAATCTTCTCTCTTCTTTGGGCTTATTCACAGTTAAATTTCACAATTTTTGAGTTTTTCTTTGTACTTCCAAAAAGACTTTCTTGATATGCTCTAGCATGGGACAAGTTGACCGTAGCGGCAAAACCAATCCTTGTTAAATAATTCAAAAGTAAATCTTTTCAGTTTTAAACTGTTAGAAGAGACTTCATAGATGGAGATCTAGCTTTGGATTCTGGAATGCTGATCTGTCTCTGCTAAAATAACATGTCCCAACCCCTTCTCTTAATCCATCTCAATGGTCTATGTTTTTCAACTTTCTACATAATGTGTTTGGATTGTCTGTCCTTATCTTAATGGTACATGCTTTGTAATTTTGTGTAGGGTGAAGAATGAAAAACATGTCAGTTCTGTCAGAGCCTTGTGGTCATTCAAGCATTTTCAGTTGTATTTATGTGACTCCACTTGGAGCTTTCTTGGCAAAGATGTTGGAGTGATTTGACATTTCCTTCTTTAGCTCATTTTTTACAGATTAAGGAAACGGAGGCAAGTAGGATTTAGTGCCTTGCCCAAGATCAACTAGCTATCAAGTATCTGAGATCCCTTTTGAATCACCTAGCTATCAGGACTTACTGGTTTCTTCCTTTTATCCAAACTCCATATTTTACAGGTGTTATTATTCAAGCAATTGGTTTCTGGTACCATAGGAACCACATAAAATCTTTGAACCTGATTATGAAGAGTTCAATGATAAAAATTATTCTTGCCACTGGAAACTTATGCCTATTTTTTCCTTTCTGCATCATCTTTTTTTTTTTTCAGTTTCTGGAATTCTGATAGTTTCTGATTATTTGTTTGATTTCTGGACTTTCTGTTTTATTTTTTCTCTACTTTCCTGTTGAGTTCATTTTGGTTTCCTTACACTGCTTACCCCAACTTAGTTTCCGCAGATATTTTGATACCTGTTAGCCTGCTTCGTCTAACTTTGGACACTCTATATATCCTCTGAATGATCTTGTTTAGCAGATTGCTCTTATCTCTGTTATCAGTTTTTCTTTGCTACTGGATTCTTTCAAAAAATATTTTGCTTCCATTATCTTCTGGCCCTGGAATCATGAGGACAGGAGTTTGAATCCCACCTCAGGTACTAATTTACACTTACTAGCCATGTGACCTCGGGCAAGTCACTTAATCCTGATAGTCTGGCATCTAGGGCTATTTCCAGTGGCCCTGATTCATATCTCACTGCTGGACCCAAATGTCTCCGAGGAGAAAGTGAGGCTGGTGACTTAGCATAGACCCCCTCCTCAAATCCAAATTACCTGCTTATTATGGATTCACTTCCATGATCTTATGATCTTCTTTGAGAGCAACAGACAATTAAAAACCATCATTACCAGGCAATAAGTCTTTACTATGTGTAAAGTGGCAGTTCAGTGGTACAGTGGATAAACAGCCAGACATGGAGCCAGAAAGAATCAACTTCCTGAGCTCAAATTCGCTAGCTGTGCGACCTTGGGCAAGTCATTTAACCATGTTTGCCTCAATTACCTCATCTATAAAATGAGCTGGAGAAGAAAATAACAAATTACTCCATTATCTTTACAATGAAAACCCCAAAGCAGTCACAGTCGGACATAACTGAATAGCAAGAACAAAAATATGTATGCAAAGGCTATTCTAGCTGATCCAGGACTTCCAAGATAACAAAAAAAGATAAAGAACAAAAGCCATGTGCTCATGTAGCTCAAATTCTCCTGGTAGAAAATTTTTCCTTTATTTCCTTTACAATCCTATCTTGCATGTCCAACTTGGTTTCAATTTCTCAGGACCCAATGCAACCTCTAGCCCCTAAACTGACACTAAATCCCTTTTGCATATATGCATAGAAATACATATAAAATGTGTTGTTTTACATGTAATACATATGAAAATAAGTGTTTTAGATAGAAGTCAGAAAGTGGAGTGGTTAGAATGCCACACTTAGCTTCAAGAAAGCCTGAGTTCAAGACCTACCCATCCACCTATCTTTGACATTTAACAGTGATGAGACCCTGAGGTAGATCATAACCTCTGTATGCTTTGGGGGCCTCCCCTAAGTTGGAATTCATGTCACAGATCGAACCACAGATCTTTATTACAGATTCTTATTCTTTATCCAGATTTATCATAATAAACCTACCAATTCTTACTCTCAATACCAATTCCTAGAATAATAACACTTGTAAAATATGGACTGTGCTTGGTCCTGCTAGAGAGGAGGGTAAGAAAGTTAGTAAAATTCCAAATAGGTTCTTTCCTTGTACTTTAGCCATTTGATGGCAGAGAGGTAAATTTTGGGACTTTTACTTCCCCCTGTCCTATCTGGTAGACTTGTCTAGGTGGCCCATTGGAGAAAATACTAGAACTGAAGCCAGGAAGAATGAGTTCAAATCCACTTGTGGTCATTAACTAGGTATATGACCCTGGGCAAGTATTTAACATGTTTGCCTTAATCTACTGGGAAAAAAAAAACATTCAAGAATCTTTGCAAAGGAAATCCCAGGAAAAATAGTCCATGGGGTGATGCAGAGCTAAATAATAACATCCTCTGCTTTGCTATTCAATTTGAATTTACCAAACATAAAATTAAACTTTGTCCAAAATAATCCACTTCATTATTACCCAAGAGATAGTCCCATTTCCAGTAATGAGTTAATATAATTGTGAAAATAGAGAGCATAACTTACTGTCACTTGAATGAAGGATTCAATCTCTAATTCCTGTCAAAAATAATATAGTGATAGCAGGGACACAATTATTTCCAGTAGCTCTTCTTCAGAGTCTTTTCAGCATCAGAAGACATATAAATCTCCCATACTTGACTATCTTGGTCCGTGTTCAAGTTTCAGGGAAGAGTTTCAAAATAAATTCTCATTACTCATTTTCTCTAGTGATTTAATAGCATCAATAAGCAGCTAGACATGAAATAAAATTTGGTAAATATATTTAAGAACCTGTCTGGAATGCAAAAGACATCATGTGAAGAATTAAGGGAAGATACAAATAAGAAAAGTTGATTGTCTAAACTTTCCAGAATATGATAAATTCAGAAAAAAAAACATATGGAGAATTCACTGATTTAGAATGAAGTAATTCAAAATAGAACAATACATATAGTGACATTAATAATGCAAATAAAAACATTAAAAGGAAGTCAAATTATTAATTATTGAAATGAAGAATTTGCTCCCAAAGAACAAAAGCAAGGACCACTAAAGCATGCCTTAGTCTTTCAGTAAAGAGGTGATGGGCATAGAATGCCATATTTTCAGATGTAGTAACTGTCCATTTAATTTTTTAGCTATTTTTATATTTAATAAATATGAATTCAATATGCATATCCTCAGTACTATGTCTAGAAATTATTATAAAAAGAAAAGTCACTGAAATGGTATTAAAAATAAAATAATATATTATACTTTAGAATGCAGACTAACTGAAATGTATTTGATATATCTATAATTTTCCCCTTCACAATGATTATTCCCTTGACTGACACAAATGATATCCCTTTTATATCTGAATAGGCAATTTCAGGAGACACTGTGGCCTGAAAAAATTCATCATCTGATATCTAGGCCAACATGCTAGTTTATGAGCCTTTCTAAATGTACTTGAGCTTGTCCTGGGATGAAAGGCATAATGTAATGTGTTACCTAAGCATACTAAAAACTTTTATCTTTGGAGAATATTCTAGAAAATGAAATCATGGTCGTGTTAATTTAGAATTACAGAATCTCAAAATTAGAAAGGATTTTAGAGGTGATTTATTTTAACTATCCAGTAGTCAATCCTCTTTTCAATGTACCCAATGTGTAACAAATCATCTGTTTCACTTTTTACAACACATCTTAAAAAAAAAACATTCCAGGGCAGATAGGTGGTGCAGTGGATAGAGCGCCGGCCTTGGAGTCAGGAGTACCTGGGTTCAAATGTGACCTCAGACACTTAATAATTACCTAGCCGTGTGGCCTTGGGCAAGCCACTTAACCCCATTGCCTTGAAAAATCTAAAAAAAAATTCCCTACTCAGATTTCAAATAGGCTTTTCTAAATCTGCTAAATTATTGCTCCTAGTTTTGAACTATGTTCTAAGCAAAATTCTAATCTTTTATATGACAGTGTTTCAGATACTAGAATACAGCTCTTCTAATTTTCTTGGAGTAGTAAGGTTCCACTGAGCATTCAAACCACTAAAAACTAATTCAGTAAGAAGTCTTCTTGATTGCATCATTTAATTAAAGGTAAGTAGAGAGAAGATTTCTATATCTCCTTTATTCAATCAAATCTATTGTGTTAGTGACTTGGCTAAACCCTAAGGAATTTGTATTAAAGGAAAAGTTATCCAGAACCGGACATAGAACTCTGAAATGGAGTAGAAGAAATAAGATCAAAAGAAGCTAAGTCAAGACTCAGTCCCAGAACAATCAGTTGAAATAAGAAAGAATAAATATCGAAGACAGGAAAAAATAGGCTTCTGGGAAGGGGGCTTAAGAATCTATGTTGATTTGTTTTGTGAAGAACTCACCAGTCTTCTGACTCAGGGAGGTAAGGAAAGACTTAGACTTTAATTCACTGGTTACACAGACAGTTTACAAGTTATGACAGAAACTGTAAGAAAGTAATCAAGTTAAGCAAAATGAGACAGTTGAGTTAGAGCAGCAAATGGGCTAAGCATCTTAAAGAGATAGTTACAAATTGGAAAAGGAGGTGAATAAAAAAATTAAGGAAAAAGAAATAATTGGGAAACACTAGTCATGAAGTTAAAAGGAAAGAAAGGAAGGAAAGAAAACTTAAATCAACCTAGATCCAGCCACAGGAAGCTAGGACCATGTTTTTCCAGCAGCATGGAATTAGAACAAGTGGATCCAGCTTAGAGAGAAGGTGAAGAGAAGATTGAAACAGTTGCTCTGAGGTGAATCTCTCCTTGTCTGAAACTTGCTCTGATATTTTTTCACAGTGAATTGGAAAAGGGTAGTGTTTGTGGAGTGGTTTAGCACCTGGCTCTAGCACCTAGCTCTAGCATTCTCCAATGTGCATGCATAGCAATGGTCCCCAAGGAGTTGCTAAGACATCAGTCCCTGATCATGAACAGAATTAATTAGTATTATGCATACTCCTGCCCCAAAGGGTATGACCAAAGTATTATAACAGTTCTTGTGTCCAGAATTCCCCTGTTACAGAATGTTTTGCCCTCTATTCTTGATGACCATGACAACAGGGAGGTTGACAAGCACATGAATTACACCATCCTCCAGAGCCATCTGGGCCCAGTGGAAATGGTCTCCGTATAGGCTCAATCTCTACAGGGTTTGAAAGGAGGTAGTGATTGCTGGAGTTTTGTTATTGTTGTTCAATCATTTATGACTTTTTGTGACCCCGTTTAGAGGTTTTCCTTTTGGCAAACACTTTATATTATTTCCTTCTCCAACTCATTTTTCAGATGAGGGAACTGAGTCAAGGGTTAACAATGGGCTAGGGTAGATAGAGTGTTGCTCAGGAAAGCTCATCTTCCTGAGTTCAAATCTGGCCTCAGATACGTACTAGCTGTGATCCTGGGCAAGTCACTTAATCTGTTTGCCCTCAGTTCTGACTGAAAAAAAGGATGAATAACAAACATCTAAGTCTGGTTTGTACCATAATTTCTATTGATTCTTCAGATTTCTTTTTGTTTGTAGATTCACACTGATAATTTTTTAAAAATCAACTTTTATTTTGTTCCATCATTTTATTTTGAATTTTTACTCTTGGGAAATACTGCTAATTAATGTTTATTGATTCATCATTAAAATATGAACTCACTTTGGTTAATCTTTTTTTGTAGTCATTCATTTTTATTTATTTCTTTCATTTTAAAAATTTATTCTTTTACATTTGTGGATATTTTGGGTTTTCTATAAAATCTATGTTGAATTTATATTTTTCCTTTTATGACACATTTTAGTAATATAAATTTTCCTCTGAAAATTACTGTTAGCTACATTTCCTAAATTTCCTAAATTTTGGCATGTCTCATTTTTATCATTCTCCTTAATATAGTAATTGTGTCTATAATTTGACTTTTGACTTCTTCAATGTTTCGGATGTAATGATTCATATGTAGTTCATATCCTTTGTTTATGTTCTCTGCATGTATTATTTTTTGTAATCATTTTTGTTTTTAAAGAATTGGACCAATTCAGTCAGGGGATATATTTAATGATAAAAAAATAGCTTCCCTGCCCTCAAGTAACTTATAATCTAAATGTGGAGATAACAGAGGGAAAAAAGAGAGTGAGGAATGGGGAGAAATCTGACAATAAATCAAGACCTAGTGGAGGTGCAGCGTATTCAATGGAGTTGAAAACTGGTAGAGTAGAACTAGCCTTCTATTAGAAATGCCCTGAGATGAGTTTGTTATTCTATCCTCTCATTGACTGGCCAACAACAGATCATAGACTAACCCTTTGTTGCTCACAGTTTGGACCCAGATGGCTCAGAGTGAATGGAAATTGCAATTGTTTCTGTCCAGACCAAAAACCCTGAGCATCTTCCACTATCATATTGATTTTTTGGGGGACCTAGATAAAAGAGGTCATCCCCCCTTATTTCTTTCTTATCTAGCCTTAACCACTGAATGGACATTGCCTTAGTCAAACTGAGTCATGTAAAAGACCTTAGCTTAAAAAGACTAAGGTATCCCAAAGCATCCAGGGTCATCTCCAGTTGTTCTGATTTATATCTGGCCACTAAAAGGTTCCAGAGGAGAAAGTGAGGCTGGTGACCTAAAGCCACTGGCCTCTAGAGCCATTTATGGACTGATATGAATCATAAATTTGACTGAGGCAATGCCTTTAAGTATTTAAGATTGGGTAAGAAAGGAGTCAAAGAAAGTCAATCTCTGAGAGAAAGACCCTCAGGGTTTCTGGACAAAGCAGAAACAATTGCTATTTTCATTTACTTTGAGCCAATTTTGGACCCAAACTATGGCCAAGTGGATATTGGCCTGGGATCTATTGTTGACTCCATCGGAGTGATTTAGATTTAAGGCCAGTAAACACCAAGAGGTTTCAGAGATCAAAACCAGGAAGGGAAATAACAGAGCAGAATGAGCTGAGAGAATCCAGTTTCTACCCTCTATTTAGAAAGGGACTAAGAGGAATTTGACACTCTTAACTTCTAGGCTTCTCCAAGGAGAAGAGGAGGCTTTGGAAGGTGAAGTCTAACAGAGTTTGATGTAGCACAGTAATGAAATTACATGCAAAATGTAGTGAACCTTTTAAATAATGATCTACAGAGCATTGTAAAATGCTTTTGTTAAAAATATCATGAACAATGGACAAATTACTGGTATGTCACCAGTAAAGGGAAATCTCAACAAAAATCACCAAGCAATATAAAACATTAAAACAGAATTTCAAGGTCAATAAACACTTACTGAAATTTTAATCAAGTCTATTAGCTTTCAGGGAAATAATATGCTTACATGAACTATATCATCTCTCTCTTTTCCTATCTGTCTCTCAAATAGCATTGGGCAGTATTATTAATCATTCAAGTATAGTAGTATCTGGAAATACTGGAGGAAAGATCAGGTTTCAAATTCAGTACTTAAAAACTGGAAAATATTTCTAAGATCATAAACTATTTGAATGGACTTTGATTGTATCTAATATCTTCTTTTGAAAAATTATAACGAACTTCTATTGACCTTGAAAAGTCTTAACTTCATGTTTCTTAGTGAATAATGTTTGAGATTCCCCTTTGTGAATTGTGGATTTTATCAATCAGTAATTCGTCTTTTTGATACTTTTAGAAAAAAATTTACTCTGACATAAGATGTTATTAAGAATTCTCATTTTGTCATTATTTTCCCCTGGGAAAAATACAATCCTAAAATTGTTTCTTTCTATCATATATTCAGAATCTGTTCCTTTAACTTAGAGTCAAGTGTTATTTCTATCCATTGCTATGGCCTTTGCCTCTGTCTTAGAAAATTTTCATACAGATCTGTATTTTTGAGTTCCACATCTTCCATTTTCAAAATGGATTGTTAAATGTCGTACACCTCACACATATATCATTTTGTATATCCAAAGTGATAATAAGAGTACAGGAAGAACTGTACAGTTGGCCCCTTGTGATAAATTTGTGAGCACCTAGACTAGATTTCAATAGTATGCAGAGTCATCAATGGGTTACAATCTATATCCCTGAAAATAATACCACATTTTGAGAAGAGACCCATTGAAATATTTGATTAAGTTCTCTTTCTCAAATAAATAAAGCTTTTTCTTCCAGTTCTTATTACTTCTGGGAATAGAATTAAGCTTTTTTTAATTTTCTTTTTTCAATGACAGTTTTCAGGTCAGTACCTGTCACAGATTAATATTTGGGTGTTGTTTTGTCATCTTTTCTAGTTTTTCTATTTATTCTACCTTATTGCTTTATTGGCTTTTCTGCTGGTTTTTTTTTTTTTTTGGTCTGCAGATCAGGAGGAGGAGGAGTATAAGGAGCTCTTGGCTTGGATATAAATTTTTCTCTGTCAGTCTTCTTTCCTTCCCTCTCCTTTCCTACTGAGTAACATATTTCCCCATGTATAAGACACATCATTTTGGGGAAAAGTTTAGGGTCTAAAAACTGGGAGGTTTTTAATGTAGTGGTTATATTTTTTTCCCTTGCATTTCCCACATTTTTGCATTTCTTGTCTTTGTTCTCTTTGCTTTGCATTTGTTTATTAGGTAACATTCTGCCCAGAAACGTCTCAGAAAAGATTTTCATTCAGTGCTGAATTCAAGTTCAAAATAATCCAGTTTGCCAAAGTGAATGGAAATCATGCTGCTGAATGTCAGTTTGATTCTCCTTCAATGGAGCAAAAAATACAAATTTGGCTCTTTGAAGAAGAAGCCCTACTGAAGACACCCTGGCAGAAGAAGGACATGAGTAGGGAGCAGCTAGGTGGTACAGTGGATAGAGCACTGTCTTGGAGTCAGGAGGAACTGAGTTCAAATACGGACTGAGACACGTAATAATTGTCTAGCTCTCTGTGAACTTGAGCAAGTCACTTAATCCCATTGCCTTAAATTAAAAAAAAAAAATTAAGAAGGCCATGAGAAGTAAGGCAGACAAATGGTCTGAGTTAGAGGGGGAATTGAAGAGATAGATTTAAGAGCAAAGGGCCATTGTGATTCCTGTGTCCACAAACATGGTTCAGCAGGAGGCAAAAAGAATTGCTGGTAAAAAAGAAGGGGCTGATTTCCAAGGAGGACACATGTGCTTCAGGTTCATGAAATGAAATAGACTAAGCATGCGTCCATGCACCAGACTTGCCCAGGGTGTGCTTGTGGTCAACCACACACCAGAGCATAGGTAGGAGAGCAGGCAGAGGCTCTCCTAAGACAGTGATTTGTCATCAAATATGCTCATTAATGGGAGTTTTGACATGATGAAGAGTTGTATGAATTTTATGATGAATAAAACTTGAATTCCATAACTTTATGGAAAACATTTTTTTCACATTTTGGATCCCAAAATTAAGGTGTGTCTTATACATGGGAGTATTTTGTACATTACGGTAGGTTGTATTTTACAAATTTAACTTCTGCCTCATATACTTCCAAGCATTTCTATTTCCTTCTGAGGCCACCAAGATTAGATGCCTAATATCCTATCTTGGTTTTTTGTTGTTGTTGTTTTTGCAGGGCAGTAGCATTTAGTGACTTGACCAAGGTCACACAGTAAAGTAATTATTAAGCGTTTGAGGCCAAATTTAAACTCAGGTCCTCCTAACTCTGGAGCTGCTTCTGTTTCTACTGTGACATCTAGCTGCCTCCAATATCCTTTCTGATGAGGCATGGGAATTGCCTGATCGATTCCATGACATATGGAAAATTCTCAAGTGAACAACTACAGATTTTTTAATTGATATTTTATTTTTGCAAATATATGTTATGAAAGTTTTTCAACAGTCATCCATATGTATATGTATATTTTTATGTTACAAAATTTCCTTCCACCCTCCCTTACCACCCCCCTCCCCTCATCAGTGAAAAGTCAGGTTAACATTGTACATGCATAATTGTGATAAACATATTTACAGATTAGTCATTTTTGCTATGAGGATTTAGGATTAAGGGAAAGAGATACATAAGAGATATTTTTTTATAAAGTAGTCATCAGATTCTGAAGGGTTTAAAATTTTTTTATTTTGTTTTGTTCTATTTTTCTTCCTCTGGATGGGGACAGCATTGTCCATAGCCAGTCTCCTAGGGTTGTCCTAGCTCTCTGAACTGCTGAGAAGAGTTGCTTCCATCAAGGTTGATCATCTCACAATATTGTTCTCTTGGTTCTTCTCCTTTCATTCAGCATCAGATTCTGTAAGTCATTCCATGCTTCTCTAGAGTCCAACCATTTATGGTTTCTTATAGAACAATAATAATCTATAGTATTCATGTACCAAAACTTGTTTAACCATTCTCCAATTAATGGGAATCCCCTCAATTTCTAATTCTTTGCCACTACAAAAAGAGGTGCTGTGAATATTTTGGAACATGTGGGACTTGCCCCATTTTTTTTTATGATTTCTTCTGGATATAGACCTAGAATTGCAATTCCTGGGTCAAGGGATGTCAATAGTTTTATTGCTCTTTGAGTATAGTTCTATATTGCTCTCCAGAATGACTGGCTCAGTTCACAACTCCACCAGCAATGCATCAATGTCTCAGTCTTCCCACAACCTCTCTAGTATTGACCATCTTCCCTTTTTCTCATCTTAGACAATCTGATAGGTATGAAGTGATACCTCAGAGTTCTTTTAACTTGCATTTCTCTAATCAATAAAGATTTGGAACATTTTTTCATATGATGGTATATAAATTTAATTTCTTCATTTGAAAACTGTCTATTCATGTCCTTTGACCATTTATCAATTGAGGACTGAGTTGTAACCTTATAAAATTTATGCAATTCTCTGCATATTTTAGAAATGAGAACTTTATCAGAACTCCTAGTTATGAAAATTCCTGCCTAGTTTTTTGCTTTTCTTCTGATTTCGGTAGAATTGATTTTATTACTGCATAACCTTTTACATTTAATATAGTAAGAATCATTCTTTGTGCAGTTTATAATAAATTCTATTTCTTGTTTAGTCATTAATTTGTCCCCTTTACATAGATTTCATAGATTATTTCTTGGGCTATTAATTTATCTATAGGTCGCCCTTTTTCCCCCTAAATCCTGAAGCCATTTTGACTTTATTTTAGTATAGGTTGTGAGATGTTGGTCCATATCTAGTTTTTATTATACTACTTTCCAATTTTCCCAACAATTTTTGTCAAATAGTGAGTTCATATTCTAGAAGCAGCAAGGATCAAGGTGTTAACTGAATTTTTTTGTTCAACTCTTGGCTGTTATTTCAGAAGACTTTATATTGTCTGAGGCTTTTTCCATGTTCTCTTACTAATACAATATTAAATACTAAATAACTCAATTCATACTCAGTACTGTTTTAATATTTTATTGAAATAAAATTGAGATTTGGGAATGTGATCATATAAAAAATCTGAACAAGTACTGAAGGTATTGGTTTTGATTTGATTGACTAGTAGACTATCTTTGAAATTATACTGAAAAATCTGAATTCCTCATCTAATACCTTTTTTCTTTGTGGAGTTCATTTGCTGCTGCAATAATCATGTAATTATCATAACTGCTTAATCGAAAGAAAAAAAATTCATCTTCCTTTATTGTTCCTACTGGAATATTGAACCTATTACAAAGCATAGAAATAGTTTGAAAGAGGCATAAAAGTGAATTGCAAAAGCTAGTTTCATTTTATTCTTATCCCACAACATTTCTTTAGTGATAGAAGAACTATTTTAAAAAGGCGGGTAAAGAAAGAATTAAATCCATCTAGTGTGCCTCGAAAGGAAACACTCCAAATCTCCATAATGTCTAGAGACATATATGTTTTCTTTAATATCACTATACCTACCAATAATAAATTCCATTATCTATGCTGTACTTTCTTTCACTATCTATAACATTTCAAATGCCTCATTAAAACTAACCTAAATAAAGGCATTTCTCAATTCTGAATTGAAATTCTGTATTTCTTATGTATGACTCAGTTTCTAACATTATTGCTCATTACAAGCAAGTCAGAAAGTATTTATTGGCACAATTACCAAGCTATACAAGGTGCTGACAATACAACAATAAAAATTATATAAACCATGCCTTATAGTTGAGATAAAATGATTGTAAATAAATATGTTTTCAACATGTACAAGGTAATATATTATTTTGAAGGGGAAGTACTAGAAATCTGAGGAAACAGAAGAGATTTCATGTAGAATTAGTTATCTGATTTAATCCTTGAAGAAAAAGAAATTGCACGAGTTTATGTGAGGAGGGGGCACATTCTAAGTATGGGGTACAGCCAATGCAAACGTTTGGATACAGAGAAATTGTGTCATGAATGAGGAAAACTATTTAGCTGGATTGGAGAGTGCAGGAAGTCAGTCGAATAATTAGTTAACAGACATTTATTTGGCTTCCATTTTATATAAGGATGTGTTACAAGTCTATCAAAGCTTTAATAGGAGCCTGGGGTCAGATTATGAAGGGGTTTTTCAGTACAAATGAGTGGAAGATATAGTTGATCCCAGAGATATTGGGATAATATTGAATAGGATAATGGTATAATCAGTTCTAGGTTTAGAAAAATCACTTCGGTAACTGTGTGGAGAAAACCAAGATCAAGACTTATTGTTCTAATACCATTTTTAAGATTAATTAAATCTAGAATTATTTAACCATGTTGAGGATCATTTATTTCCTTTGTCTGTTTTGTTTTGTGTTTTGGTAGGGTAGAGGTAATTGGGGAGTATTTCTTCTTTTTTTTTTTTAGTTTTTGCAATGCTAAGGTTTAAGTGACTTGCCCAAGGTCACACAGCTAAGTGATTATTAAATGTCTGAGAACAGATTGGAACTCATATCGTCCTGATTCTAGGGTTGGTGCTCTATCTACTTCATCACCTAGCTACCCCTCCCCTTATTACATTTTTAAAGAAATTTTCCTTCTTGTTAGAGAGTACAAATATACACTACAGGCATGCATTTTGAAATTTCTACTTAATAATCATAGGAAAATTCAAATTATGTTAAAACTAGACAGTTTGCTATATTTTTGCCAGGATGAAAATTTTTAGCTCTGAAGTATATATTTTTAAAATAAATATCTATTTTTATTATTTGTTTTTTTTTTTTAAATAATTGATTTCTGACTTTCCTTTTTCCTCCCTCACCCATTGTGAAGGCAAGATATGTGATATCAACTATACATGTGAAATCATACAAAACATACTTCCATATTAGTCATCTTGCAAAAAAATAATAAAGAAAAAGAAAGTTAAAATTTATGCTTTAATTTGCTTTCAGACCCCATCAGGTTTTTTTTTTTAATGGAGCTATCTTTTGTCTTGGATTTACATTGATCAGAATAGTTAATTCATTTGTAGTTATTTCAGAAGGCTTTATATTGTCTGAGGTTTTTCTATGTTCTTTGGATATTTGATTTAAACAATATTTAATCAATTAACAAAAGTTAATCATCATACAATATTGCTCTTACAATACAATGTTCTCCTGATTCTGCTCACTTCATTTTCATCAATTTATACAATTGGATATCTGTGATTGATAGAAACTGTTTTCTTGAACTTAAGCTTATTTTTTTTCCTTTTTGTTGCTTCTCCCCATTGATACTGATTTCTGCCTTCTGGAGTCAATAGCATGAATTTAATCCTTCTTCCTCATGCCTAGGAGTCAAATATTCAAAGATAACTAGTAAGTTTCCCTTCAATTTTCTTTCCAGGCTGAACATCCCTTGTTCATTCACCAGATCCTCACTTGGTATCTTGGTTGCCCTTTATGTATAGTCATTTTTTCCAAATTAGCAACTTTCTTCCTAAAATAAGTTCCTCAGAAAAGAATAGTATACTCTTGTTGTCATCTGAACAGGGAGGAATATAATGGCACTATCAGTTATATAATCTGAAAATATATGGGTGAATTAGACACTTGGGATTTCACTAACTTTGTTACTTTGATAACAAAAAATAGTTACATTGCCTTTTCCCACCAGTACCATACTGACTCTAATTGTAATAAAAATAGTATATACAAAAAAGGATATGTTTTCAATATATAATATATATTAATACATACATATATATATATATATATATATATATATATATATATATGGAAGGGGGAAGGTGAGGGGGAATGAGGGATCCTTCACTCTCATCAGAAATAGCTCAGAGAGGAAACAGCATACCCACTCAATAGGGTATAGTCATCTAGAGTAGAAAGGAGAGAAGGAGGAAGGGGGATGTGGGTGATAGAGGAGAGGATAGATCAGTGGAGAGAATAGTCAGATATAACACATTTTCTTTTTTACTTTTTGTAAGGTGCTGGGATTGGGTGGCCTGTCCTGGACCATGGGGGTCGATTGTTGTTGGGTCTCTGGGGTGGGATGTGGGCTTGCGGCCTCTTGGCTCCAGGGCCGGTACTCTATCCACTGCACTACTCAGCTACCCTACATCACGTTTTAGAAAAGGGACAGAGTGAAAGAAGAGAAAAAAATATAATATATGGTAGTGGGGAGGAATGGGTGAAGGGAATTACAATCAGCAACAGCAACTGTGGAAAAATATGGAAGTAACTTCTGTGATGGACTTATGATAAAGAATGTGATCCACCCTAGAGAGGGCTGATGGTATCAGAACACAGACTGAAACACATTTTTTTTCTCTTTCTTTTACTTTATTTCTCATGAGGTTCTATATTTTTGTGGGGGAGGGGGTATTATGTCTACTCTTAAAAAAGAATATTTTAGTAATGTATAAAGTCATATTAAACAAAAAAGAGAGGAAGAAACCAGGAGGGATGAGAATTCAAGGAAGCATGGAAGGATTTGCATGAACTGATGATGAGCGAGATGAGCAGAACCAGAAGAACACTGTACACCCTAACAGCAACATGGGGGTGATCATCATCCTTGATGGACTTGCTCATTCCATCAGTGCACCAGTCAGGGACAATTTGGGGCTGTCTGCAATGGAGAGTACCATCTGTATCCAGAGAAAGAATTGTAGAGTTTGAACAAAGACCAAAGACTATTACCTTCAATTTAGGAAAGATAGTTATCTTATTATGTAATTTTGCTATCTCTTTTACTTTATTTTTCTTCCTCAAGGATATGATTTCTCTCTCATCACATTCAACTTAGATCAATGCATACCATGGAAACAATGTAAAGACTAACAGATTGACTTTTGTGGGGGTTGGGGGGGGAGGGAAGCAAGAATAGAGCTAAATTTGTAAAACTCAAAATAAAATCTTTCATCAAAAAAGATTTTTGAAACTGCATACATTACTAATCTATATACTTTTTAATTGGGAAGTAACATTGATAACTCCAATTTAGAGAAGAAGAAGCTTAGAGTATTATCAGGATTTGTCTTGCATAAATGTTTAAGGCAGGATTTGAACCCTAGCATAAACATTCTTCTTGATGCCTAGTCCATAGTTACAGCTGTTTTTTTTAGGTTTTTTTTTTTTTTTGCAAGGCAAATGGGGTTAAGTGGCTTACCCAAAGCCACACAGCTAGGTAATTATTAAGTGTCTGGGGCTAGATTTGAACTCAGGTATTCCTGACTCAAGAGCTGGTACTCTATCCACTGCGCCATCTAGCTGCCCAGTTACAGCTATTTTCAAAAGTGTCTGAGTTGTAATATACTCAAGTATGGTAGAGAAGAGAGAGTAATGATAACAGATTGAAACTGGCATTGAACCCCAAACCTTCATGCTTGCCAGTTTTGCGATCTTAAGTAAATAAAATAATTAATCTTTCTGAGTCTGTTTCCTCATCTATAAAATAGGAAAGGTTATATTTGTTATTTCTAGCTTACAAAATATGTGTGAGGGAAATAAAATGTCAAAGATTAGGTATTACATTAATACGATTTATTTGTTATTTCTCTGTTACCTGTTTTTGTCTCCTGTCAACTTCAGTTGTTTTTTCAACCATGTCTAACTCTTTCTGGCCCCATTTGGTATTTTCCTGGCAAAATACTAGAATGATTTGCCATTTCATTCTGTGACTCATTATATAGATGATGATGATGATGATATTTATCCTTTGTTCTCAAAGACATGACATTAGGGAGGTGATGCCATGACAAGCAAGTGAAGTGGATTTGGATGAAGAGGTGTTGGGCTATGTCATGAACCTCACTGTCTCCTTATAGATGAGGTTACTAAGGCAAATAGGGTTAAGTGACTTGCCAAGGAAGGGTTTGAGGCCAAATTTGAATTCAGGAAGATGAGTCAGGAAGATGAGGACTACAAGTCCTGAATTCTATCTCTTGTTCCCCCTACCACTTGTCCCCGCAGTTGCCCTTCCTATCAAAGACTTATCTTTAAATGACCAATTTAGACCTTAGAATACAATATCCTGTACCTGGAAAGGTGAGCAAAATATTCCCCTATTGTACAAATAAAAAATAAAGAAGCAAAAAAGAAAACCTGGAATAAATCTGGTGCAGTTACATGATCACTTTTGTGTGTCCCTTTTATTTCTCTCCCTCACTTTCAAAATGACTAACAAAAATAATTTTTAGGATATTTTTAATTTCTTCAGTTCTGATTCTGTGAACACCTTGGGGAGGAGACTTGTCCAAGATCACAAAGGAAACTGGGGGAAGAAAACAGGTTTCCTAATTCTTGTTTCAGGGCTTAATGTGTTAATATTTTAGTTAGTCACAAGTTAGATGTATGCTTTTGTGAAATTTCTTAACCTCTCAGGGCCCAAATTTCCTTATTGGCAGAGTGATTGGGTTAAGGGTCCAGATGTAATGTTATGTTGATCAAGAAATGTAATTTCTGGAAGAGACCAAGCCTATCCCTTCCTTTTGCAAATAGGGAAACTAAAGTTAGGGGAGGTGATTTGCCCAAGGTCATAAAGGACTAAGGGAAGAACCCAGTTTTCTGAACTCTTGTTTTAGTTGTATGACTTTAGAAAATTTAACCCCTCAGGGCCCTACTTTCTTCATTAGCAGAAAGATTGGGTTAAGGCTCCAGATTTAATGTTATGCAATTAAACCTTGTTATTTAAGTATTACAAGTGTGAATATCTCCTTTTCTTATTTCGATAGAACATACATAATAGTTGTAGTCAGAGATCCACATTTAATCAGAGCATTAGGGGTGCAAAATATTTCCTTGTTCAACATTATTTCCATCTATTATCTTTCATTATCATAATTTCCTACATTGTTCATTTATTTAGATAAAAGTATCACAGGCCCTCTAAAATTCAACTAGATTATCAGGGAAGGATAATAGGAATTATCAGTTATTAACACCTTTGCACAAGTTAATTTACAGGATAAAATAGTAAAGGATAATTTGAGGGGGAAAAAGAATAGCATATAGATGGTGAGTTAGGAATAGTTTGGGACACCAACTAGGAATAAGAAAAACTATGGGATAGCACCTAGGTTCTGGGGGATGCCCCAAATTGATGTATAACATAATGGAAAAGGAAATGGTTTTGTAATCAGAGGACTCTAATCCTGCTTCTACCTGTTTGACCTTGGGTTCAGTTCATAGAGCTTTATCTCAATTTTCTTATGTATAAAATGATCTCATAAGACTTTATAGACTCAATGTTCCTTTTTGATCTAAATCTAGGCTCCTGTGAACCCATGAGGCAGAGAATTTTATCTATTTACCTCACTGTTTTTTGCACCAAGGTAGCAATTGGTATCTTAGTTTCATTGTTTCACTACAATATCAATAAACTGAACAAAAGACCCCCAAATGTCATTTCCTAATCAGTAAGACTGAAAGAATTCAAGGCTACTCTTTTATCTCCTAACAGGTAATTTTGAAAATTGATCTACCAAATCACTAAATGCTAAATGATTTATCAAAATTTGATTTTGCTTCTAATTCATTAGAGAGGAACAAACAAGCTCCCTTTACATTGTCTCTTGACAATGCTTCTGAATGGGAAATAAAATAGGAAAGCTTATTATGAGCCTCACCCTAAAAGAGCATCAAACTTCTGACATCCTTTCTAAGACCCCAATCTATCACCCTATGATACCAAGATGGCAGAAATGGTTCTCAAAGTCTTCCCAACTTTCTGAGATCAACCAGAATCTGGATTTTTCTAACGTATTCTATTTTCACTTTTTTTTAGTTTTTTTTTTTTTTTTTTTTGCAAGGCAAATAGAGTTAAGTGGCTTGCCCAAGGCCACGCAGCTAGGTAATTATTAAGTGACTGAGGTCGGATTTGAACTCAGGTACTCCTGACTCCAGGGCCGGTGCTCTATCCACTGTGCCACCTAGCCGCCCCTCTATTTTCACTTCTTGACCATAATGAGACTGACCAGAACTTTTCTTAATTCAGAATTGGGGGGAGGGGGTACCTTGATCAATGACATTGTTTCTTCATTTTGGTGTAGAGTTTCCCCAAATTCTCAAATGCCATTGTAATAGAAATTAGCTTCTGGAATAACTAATATAGGGAAGTTTTTATATATGACTCAGAAAGAGATGAAACTGGGGGTGGCTAGGTGGCTAGGTGGCGCAGTGGATAGAGCACCGGCCCTGGAGTCAGGAGTACCTGAGTTCAAATTCGACCTCAGTCACTTAATAATTACCTAGCTGCGTGGCCTTGGGCAAGCCACTTAATTCCATTTGCCTTGCAAAAAAAAAAAGAGATGAAACTAGTTAAGTTCAGAAAGGAACCTTAGGATCCTAGGAACTTAGGTGCTATTAGCAACTGACAGAAACTTTCACAAAAGGGTCACATTTTATATTAGTAGAGGGAAGAAATCATCAATCCTCAGAACAGTGAAATGATCCAGTAAATTAGAGGGGGAGAATTTGAGAAATCTGAACCCCAACACTAATCCTAATTCCATTTCTAACCCTAATTTTAAGTGCGAATTAACTCACAGCATGGTCAAGCTCATCTTTTCAGAAGTCACCTCCTATTCATCAGTGATACTTCAAGATAATTTCTATACGGAATTCTTACAGACTTGCCCCTTCCTTTTTTGTTACAGCATAGGTGGAGAAGTTGGGCGAGGACATGAAGGAAGTTATGTGGGCAAACATTTCCGAATGGGATTTATGACCATGCCTGCTCCTCAGGACAGACTTCCTCATCCTTGCTCCAGTGGCTTTTCCGTGAGATCCCAGTCCCTTCACTCAGTGGGGGGCACAGATGATGACAGCAGCTGTGGCTCTCGGAGGCAGCCTCCCCCAAAGCCAAAGCGGGACCCCAGTACAAAACTGAGCACTTCATCAGAGACTGTCAACACCACGGCAACGGGTAAAACTGTGAGACTCCCTGAGAGGACTGAAGGTAAATCACATGGTTCCTACTTTAACTAGAAATTTATTTCAGACAAGATGTTAAGGTCAGCAAATTAACAAACATCTGTTTTCCTCATTTGTGCACAATATTCCAAATGCAATTAGACTTCATGGTCCCATAATCATACCAGAATTGCAGGCAGCTCCTTGAAAAACAATGAATTAAGGTACGTTTTCTCTTCTTGAATCAACTTATACTCATGTGCCAACCTTCAGTTTGGAGGAAAGAGTTCTATTTAGATGAAATTTCCATAAAGATTGCCTTTTAAGTCCCCAAGTTGTTGTTTTAATAAAAATATAAATGTGTGCATGTACATAAAAATATATGCGTGTGTATTTTTAAAGATCTAATTTTCTTCCTATATTTGCAGAATATATTGACAATAAAAACTTTATCCTTTTTCATATTATTTTATTTTTAATTCATGGAAGTATACAAGCATGTCTAAAACAGTATAATTTTTAAAAGATAATGTTCATGAAATTCCAATTTTATCATATACAACTTGCCATTGCTTCTAAATATATATATATAATAAATTTATCATGTCTTTTTCCCCTTTTTTGTCTGTTTCTTCCCTCCCCTTCCTGACTACCTTCAGATACAAATAAGTATATATGAAAATTTTTTCTAGTTATCCATACTTTCTCTGAATAGAGATAGCATCTTTCTTCCTATATCCTTTACATTTAATTTGGACATTTATAGTAGTAAAAATGACTTATTCTTTTAAAGTCATTCTTATGTTTTTGTTTGCTTTTTTAACAAGGCAATGGGGTTAAGTAACTTGCCCAAGGTCATACAGCTAGATAATTATTAAGTGTCTGATGTCAGATTTGAACTCACATCCTCCTGACTCCAGGTCTGGTACTCGATCCACTGTACCACGTAGCTGCCCTTTAAATTCATTCTTAAAACAATATTACTGTTGTTAGATAGCATATTCTCTTGGTTCTGCTCATTTTGTTCTTCATTCTTGTTTTGTGCAAGTTTTTATAAATATGTATAACTATATGCTTTTTTAAAAAGATTTTATTTATTTTGAAATTTACAATTTTTCCCCTAATCTTGCTTCCCTTCCCTCCCCCACAGAAAGCAGTGTTAGTCTTTACATTTTTTCCATGCTATAAATTGATCTAGATTGAATGTGATGAGAGTGAAATCATATATATATATATATATATATATATATATATATATATATATGAGTGATAGCAAGATTACATAATAAGATAATATTTTCCTTTCTAAATTGAAGGTAATATTCTGGGGGCTTTGTTCAAACTGCACAGTTCTTTCTCTGGATACAGATGGTATTCTCCATTGAAGATACCCCAATATTGTGCCTGATAGTTGCACTGATGGAATGAGCGAGTCCATCAAGGTTGATCATCGCCCCCATGTTGCTGTTAGGGTATATAAGGTTCTTCTGGTTCTGCTCATCTCATTCAGCATCAGTTCATACAAATCATACAAATCCCTCCAGGCTTCCCTGAATTCCCATCCCTCCTGGTTTCTAATAGCACAATGTGTTCTATGACATACGTATACCACAGTTTGTTAAGCCATTCCCCAATTGAAGGACATTCACTTAATTTCCAATTCTTTGCCACCACAAACAGGGCTGTGTGAATTTTGTCATGTTTTTCTAAGATTATTTAGTTCATCATTTCTTCTATTGCAGTAGTATTCTATCACAAACAGCAACCTTGTCTTGCAGAATATGAGTCATACTTCAGGGGTGGGAAATCTTTTTTTTTTCTGCCAAGGGCCAAAGCATAAAGATTAGCCTGCTATATTTGTTCAAACATTTAATTAATTCAACCCTAAAAAGCTCCCAGATTTATTGAATTTCAAATCTGACCTGCAGCTCCTTTGGCAACACCAGACAAAATGATTTTGAGGGTCTCATACCCCTGCTTTAGATGAACATTATTTTTTTACATTTAGTAAGGGCAGACCCAGAGGTTAAATATATTCTTTTTATTTATACTATAAATATTCAATAAAAATTACAGAAAAAGGACAAAATAAAATGAAAATATAAAGGAGTTTAAGATTTTTAAGAAAGCCTGGAAAATGAGGTACAGCAAATTATAATGTGAAGAATTACAATTATTGAGCTAGGGAAGAAATACTTTAGGGGGTGCTTTTTTTCCTTTTTAAAGATTTTATTTACTTTAATTTATACTATATATGTAGTGTAGAGTATACATACCTCTGTACTATATGGTGCTAGATGGATTTATTTTTATAAGTTCTTGATCCTATTATCTAGTTCCTTCCACATAAGCTGGCCAGTTGCTTTTATTCACTTAAGGACCATTGGATCAGGCTGAAGGGCGTCTGATTCAACTCTCTCACTTTGGGGATTGAGGAACAAAGAGATTTATCAGTTCCCTAAGATCTCTCTAGTAGTAAGGAGCAGAAGTGAGATTTGAATCCAGCTCTCTTGGTTCCCTTTCAGTGCTTTTTTCTATGTATGTGCTTTTCATCTGCCAGCTGATAATAATAGCCCCCCACCCTCTACTTTTAACTTGCCACTTCTCATTTTCATGGACTAACAAACTATATTATTTTTGTTGTTTATTAGAATTTCAAGCAAAATGAAGTCATTGAATTGAGTCACTAATCTCATGACCATGGTGCTAAACATCTCACTTATGAAGTTCAGTTCTATTCATTAGATATTTATTATTCAGCCAAGGCTTGTACTAGGTAGGGGTTTGGTGGTGCAGTAGATAGAGTGCCAGACTTGGAGTCAGGAAGACCTGACTTCAAATATCACCACACACACACACACACACACACACACACACACACACACACACACACACACACACATACACTTATTAGCTGTGTGGTGGTTGGGCAAATCACTTAATATTGTTGGCTTATTTGTGTGTGTGTATGTGGGGGGGAGGGAGGGAGGGAGGGAGGGAGAGAGAGAGAGAGAGAGAGAGAGAGAGAGAGAGAGAGAGAGAGAGAGAGAGAGAGAGAGAGAGAGAGAGAGATTTTTTTTTAGACAAATGCTATGTTTTTTAAAAAAGGAAGAGATAAAATGAAAAAAAATTCCATCCCTATCAGCTATTAGATAATTATAAAGGGGGGGGTCTTAATGAAATGAAAAAGGGAAACTAGGTATCACAGTGAATAGAGTGCCAACCTTTAAGAGTGGAAGTCTGAAGTTAAAGTCAAAGTCTGAATTATAACCTGGCTTCAGATACTTAGTAGCTGTATGACTCTAGGCAAGTCACTTAATAGTGTGTGCTTGTTTCCTCATCTGTAAAATGAGCTGGAGAAGGAAATGGCAATCCACTGCAGTATCTTTGCCAAGAAAATCCCAAATGAGTCAGTCAGGCAGGACCTAAAATTACAGAAAAAAAACAAAATAAAATGAAAATATAAAGGAGTTTAAGATTTTTAAGAAAGCCTAGAAAATGAGGTACAGCAAATTATAATGTGAAGGATTACAATTATTGAGCTAGGGGAGAAATACTTTAGGGGGTGTTTTTTTCCCTTTTTAAAGATTTTATTTACTTTGAGTTTTACAATTTTTCCCTTAATCTTATTTCCCTCTCCCCACCCAGAAGTCAATTTGCCAGTCTTTACATTGTTTCCATGGTATACATTGATCCAAATTGAATGTGATGGGAGAGAAATCATATCCTTAAGGAAGAAACATAAAGTAAAAGAGATAGCAAGATCAGGCGATAAGACATCAGTTTTTTCTTTTCTAAATTAAAGGTAATAGTCCTTGGTCTTTGTTCAAACTTCACAGTTCTTTCTCTGGATAAAGATGGTATTCTCCATTGCAGACAGCCCCAAATTGTTCCTGATTGTTGCACTGATGGAATGCTTGAGTCCATCAAGGTTGATCATTGCCCCCATGTTGCTATTAGGGTGTACAGTGTTATTCTGGTTCTGCTCATCTCACTCAGCATTAGTTCATGCAAAGCCCTGCAGGCTTCCCTGAATCCCCATCCCTCCTGGTTTCTAATAGAACAATAGTGTTCCATTATATACATATACATATACATACATATATATATATATATATATATATGTATGTATGTATGTATGTATCACAGTTTGCTAAGCCATTCCCCAATTGAAGGACATTTACTTGATTTCCAATTCTTTGCCACTACAAGCAGGGCTGCTATGAATATTTTTGTACAAGTTTTTACCCATTTTCATGATCTCTTGAGGATATAGACCCAGTAATGGTATTACTGGATCAAAGGGTATGCACATTTTTGTTGTCCTTTGTGCAAAGTTCCACACTGCTCTCCAGAAAGGTTGGATGAGTTCACAGCTCCACCAACAATGTATTAGTGTCCCAGATTTCCCACAACCCTTGCAACAATGATCATTGTCCTTTCTGGTTATATTGGCAAGTCTGAGAGGTGTGAGATGCTATGTCTGAGAGGTGTGAGTGATTTAGAGAAATTTTTTCATATGACTGTGGATTGCTTTGATCTCCCCATCTGTAAATTGTCTTTGCATATCCTTTGACCATTTGTCAATTGGGGAATGGCTTTTTTTAAAATTTGATTCAGTTCTCTGTATATTTTAGAAATGAGTCCTTTATCAGAAATACTAATTGTATTTCTTTTGGTCTTGGTTACACTGGTTTTGTCTGTGCAAAAACTTTTTTAAATTAATGTAATTAAAATCATCTAGTTTGTTTTAGTGATACTCTCCATCTCTTCCTTAATCATAAACTGCTTCCCTTTCCATAGATCTGACATTTAAACTATACCTTGATCTTCCAGTTTGCTTCTAATATTGATTTTTATGTCTAAATCCTGTAACCATTTTGATCTTATCTTGGTATAGGGTGAGAGGTTTTCGTCTGATCTAAAGTTCTTCCATACTAACTTCCAATTTTCACAACAGTTTTCAGCGAAGCGAAAGTTTTTATCCCAATATTTGGACTCTTTGGCTTTATCAAACAGCAGATTCCTATAATCATTTCCTGCTATCGCACCTAGTCTATTCCACTGGTCCACCACTGTATTTCTTTGCCAGTATCAGACAGTTTTGATGACTGATGCTTTATAATATAATTTTACATCTGATAGGGCTATGCCACCTTCTTTGCACTTTTTTCATTGAATCCCTGGAAATTCTTGAGTTTTTATTTCTCCATATGAATTTACTTACCATTTTTTCTAACTCATTAAAGTAATTTTTTTAGTAGAATTGTCATTTTTATTATATTAGCTCAACCTATCCATGAGCAGTTGATGTTTGCCCAGTTATGTAAATCTGATTTTATTTGTATGAGAAATATTTTGTAATTGTTTTCAAAAAGTTTCTGAGTATGCCTTGGCAAATAGACTCCCTGGTATTTTTTACTGTCTGAGGTTATTTTGAATGGGGTTTCTCTTTCTAGCTCTTCCTGCTGTATCTTTCTAGTCATATATAGAAAAGTTGAGGATTTATGAAGATTTATTTTATATTCTGCAACCTTGTTAAAGTTGCTAATTGTTTCCAGTAGTTTTTTGGATGATTTCTTGGGTTAGTCTAGGTATACCTTCATGTCATCTGCAAAGAGTCTCTTCCTTCCCAGTTCTAATTCCTTCAATTTCTTTTTCTTCTCTTATTGCTGAAGCTAACATTTCTAATATAATATTGAATAGTAGTAGTGATAATGGGCATCCTTGTTTCATTCCTGTTCTTATTGGGAATGCCTCTTAGCCTCTCCCTGTTGAATATAATGCTTGTCAATGGTTTCAGATAGATACTGCTTATTGTTCTAAGGAACAGTCCATTCATTCCTACACTCTCTAGTGTTTTTAGAAGGACTGGGTACTGTATTTTGTCAAAACTTTTCTAAGCATCTATTTATATAATCATATAATTTCTGATAGATAATTAATTATACTAACAGTTTTCCTAATATTGAATGAACTCTGCATTCCTGGGATAAATCCTACTTGGTTATAATGTATTGATCTAGTGATAATTGGTTGTAATCATTTTGCTAAGATTTTATTTAAGATTTTTGCATCTAAATTCATCAAGGAGATATGTCTATCATTTTCTTTCTCTGTCTTAACTCTTCCTGGTTTAGGTATCAGCACCATATTGGTGTCATAGCATGAGTTATGTAGAATTCCACTTTTCCCTAATTTTCCAAAGAGTTTATATAGAATTGGAAACAATTGTACCTTAAATGTTTGGTAGAATTCACGTGTGAATCCATCAAGACCTGGAGATTTTTTTTCTCAGGGAGTTCAATGGTAGCTTGTTGACTTTCTTTTTCTGAAATAGGGTTATTTAGGTATTTAATCTCCTCTTCATTTAACCTGGACAACTTATATTTTTGTAAATATTCATCCATTTCACTTCGATTGTCAAATTTATTGGCATAAAGTTGGGCAAAATAATTCCAAATTATTATTTAATTTCCTTCTCATTGGTGGTGAGTTCACCTTTTTCATTTATGATACTGGAAATTTGGTTTTCTTCTTTCTTTTTTTAATTAAATTAACCAGAGGTTTATTAATTTTATTGGTTTTTTTTCATAAAACCAGCTCTTCATTTTATTCATTGATTCAACAGGGGTTTTTTGCTTTTGATTTTTTTTATTAATTTCTCCTTTAATTTTTAGAATTTCTAATTTGGTATTTAGTTGGAGGTTTTTAATTTGTTCTTTGTCTATTTTTTTAGTTGCATATTTAGTTCATTGATTTCCTCTTTCTCTAGTTTATTCATGTAAGCATTTAAAGATATAATAAATCCCCTGACAGCCACTTTGAGTGAATCCCATAGGTTTTGATATGTTGTTTCATTTTTGTCATTATCTAGGATAAAATAATTCATTCTTTCTATAATTTGTTGTTTGATCCACTCATTCTTTAAAATGGGGTTGCTCTGTTTCCAATTAGTTCTGGGTCTATATTTCCCTGACCCAATATTGCACATGATTTTTATTGCATTATGATCTTAGAAAGATGTATTCACTATGTCTGCTTTTCTACAATTTATTATTAGGTTTTTATGCCCTCTTACTAAGGGATTGTTTTTAAGAATAGTCTTAAAAATCAGTCTGAATAACTTCTATCTGTGATATGTTAGTTGTTCAGCTTCCTGAAGGGAATGAGAGCAATAGAGTACAAAACTTATAATATCTATCAAGGTCATTTTTTCAAGGATTCAAAGGTTCAATAATAATTATATTATCTCTCTTTTTAAGAGCAAACTAGAGGAATGACTTGAAGATACTACAGAAAAAAAAGATTTCAGATCAAAGGACAGCTTAGTATCTAGCAATGGTTTCTAAATATTAGAGCATAGGAAAAAATTTCATTTTCAAATGGTCTTGCAAAGGTAGCCAGAGAATATTCACCATCAATAGGTAAACTGACAGTTTGATCAGGAAGGGAAGTAGGTTGATGAAGACATGCTTCTCATTCTCTTAGAGGAGGGATTCTTTTCTTTTGTAATACTTCATTTTCACAGGTTTTTTAGCAAAAAGATGTCAAATATCAATTATCTATAACTAGAAAACCACCTACTTCTACCATGTACTGAGCTGAGTTCAACCCATATTTATTAAATATCTTCTATGTGCAGGACAGATGATAAGGGCTGAAGTTGCAAAGAATGAATGGTTGGAGCTAAATATATAATTGAATATGACTACTGAATCGATCCTATCACTTTTCTTTTCTTTTTTTTATTTAAAGTTTTTGTGAGGCAAATGGGGTTAAGTGGCTTGCCCAAGGCCACACAGCTAGGTAATTATCAAGTGTCTGAGGTCAGATTTGAACTCAGGTACTCCTGACTCCAGGGCCAGCGCTCTATCCACTGTGCCACCTCACTGCCCCTCAATCACTTTGATTTTAAAAGTAATTTTAAATAATATTAGGCAGGAGATGCAGGATCTTCCTTATTGAGAAATTGTAGGAAATAAGTAATTGGACATATGTGTCTGTGGAAATCAGTGACTTTATATTACTCTTTCTGAATGAAATAAGCCCCCCCCCCCCAAATTCACTATCTTTAAGTTTTCTGTTTTTGTTGTTCTGTCTTTGCCTTCTTGTACCTATTAGTTCCCACTTCTACCCACTGATTCAGATAATCACGGGTTGACTAGAATGGATGAATTCAACATATATTTTTTTCACAATATTTCTACTTAACAAAATTATCAAAACTTTTAAATGAGTTTTCTCGTCTACTCCCACATATCTTACTTACTATTTAAATGTCAGGAAAATCAAAATATTGATTTGGCAAGATTAGAGTAATTTCCATGGTAACAAGCCAACTATATAAATAAAGAATTATGGTTTCTCTGCTGGATGAAAGTTAGAGAGACCTGGACCAGGTAACAGAGAACATTCCTTTAGAAATATTAAAAAATAAGTTTAAAAAATAAAATATATAAAATACCAAGGAAAAAGTGTTTTGGAATTACTAATTTTTTTAATGTCCATTAAAAAATCCTTACCTCAGTGGTACATATAAAATAATTATTAATGCAATATACACCCATCAGTCTATCCTCTTGATGAGAACATTTCCAAGGAATGGTTTAATTTGAGAGAAGAGATGCAGTGAAGTGAGGAGAGAGTAAGGTGAGATAAAAATTCTGTTCTCATGACATCATGACATTTTCAAGGAGTATATGTGTTCATCAAAACAAAGATAGGTCTAAAGGGTAAGGTAATAATTGTCTAAAACAAAAATGAGAGATACCACTAGTCCTGTCCACTGATAGGAAGACAGATAGAATCTGGGATACATCATGAAAAAAGAAGAAATACAAATTGCAAGCTATCTGCCAGCTTCTCCCACCCATAACCATCACATGTATGCAGATAATAAAGCCAGTCTGCCAGTACTATCAGTGTCAAACACAAAAGGCAGTTTGGGCCCCTGACTCCTGTCACATCATATTAAGGGGGGGGAAAATGTCTTTTTTTTGCTAGTTCATGGAATGATCAGTATCATTTCCTGTTTTACTTTAAAATTTCAATTGAATGTACATGAGCTATAAGAATACAAAGTGCCAGTGGAAAATCAAAGAAGATGGCAATGTTGTTTCAAGTCACAATGAGATATGTTTGTGTATGTGTTCAAATTTCTAATAGAAGCAAAAAGAGTCTTGGCATTTGGAATGCATGGTTTTAAGTCCTTCCTCTGGCATATTCCTGATTGTGTTTAGGGGTAAAATAACATCTCTCCTTTCTCCTGGAGACTTTTTGTTTTGTTTGTTTTGTTTTTCTCTTCCCAGAGAACTCTTAAGGTGTCCCTTTATAACAAGAATTAGAATGGAAAAGCCTCGAGGGCAAGGATTTTCTCAAATTGAATTTTTTCATTCACAGAGTACTTAGTCTCTATAATGGAACATAGTCAAAACTTAATAAATTACTTTTAAATAAGCATTATTTCTTCACATTAATGATCTCTTATAATTATACTGCAGTTAATTTGACAAGACTGTTATAAGTTTGAAGGAATGGATATATTCTTCTGGGGAAAAAAGGCCTAGCAGGTGATGGTAATAACTATCAAATATATGGAGAACATTTAGAAGAGATATCAGATTTATACATCTTGGACCCAGAGAAAAAAGGAAGATGAATAGGTCGATGCTATGAAGAAGCAGATTCTGGATCAGTGTAAGGAAAATCTCCCTCACAATTAGACCTATGTGAAAGGAAAGCAAGGTCTCTCAGATAATTCATTTCCCCATGATTGAAAGTCCTGGGGCAGAAGGTGGATGACCACTTGCTAAGATGTATTTTTAGTTAGATGTGGGTTGAATGAGATTGCTTTGCAAGTCTCCTCTAGCAGTTACATTCTGTGATTTATTGATTTTGTGAGAATTCTTATCTGATTCAAACACTTTCCACATAATTGTCAAGATGGAGAATCTAGAGGCTAGGCTTTTCTTTGAAAAAACAATAGCAATAATGATAATATTGATAATGATGATAGCAATTTGCAAAGCACATTCCAGAAATTATCTCATTTATTATCATAATAACCTCAAGGAAATGCTATTATTAACTTCATTTTATAAAGAAAGAAATTAAGTCAGACAGAGGTTAAAAATGACTTGCCCTGAATCACCCACCTGGTAGGTATTTGAGACTAGATTTGAACTCAGGTCTTCCTGACTCCAGACCCACAATGTAAAAACATTATCTGTTATAATAGTTGTATCTTGATCATCATCTCATCTTTTGCAGTGCTGGTAGCTAGGAGTTAGTTTAAAAACAATTTAGAACCTTCCATAGTCTGTTATTTCATTGAAAGTTGTTGACCAGCCTCTTTTTTATCCTTATCAGAGGAATCATTCATTTCAAGGAAACATTTACAGAAGCAAAGGATGCCCAGTCCGAGAACCATATTATTTCCTGCCTTGAACTCAGTTGCTTTCCTCTCTTAATAGTATGCTTTGGCACCAGAGAAGCAGCTCAATACATTTTAATAACTTGGCCTTTTATTCACCTAAAATGAAAGAATGTATTATGCTTGCTTCAAACTTTAGAGATGAATGAACCTGATTTTCTGGCTCATGGAACATTGCAGAGAAACACTCTATGGGCTTTGGAGGAGAGAGATTGAAACAATTTGGACATACTCATTTTCTCTCACCTCTTGACTGTTCCCCAGATCACAAAGTCAAGTCCCTAAAGAGTGAGATGGGGACACCCACAATGAACTAAACTTTCTATTGTATTTCATTCCAAGACTTTTTCAGATTGTATTCTGACACTAAGGAGACTTCCATCCTATTTACTACAACTCTTCAGCAAGGAAAGTCTTCATCTCCTGTCTAATACTTTGAAATAGCACTTTAAAATGAACGCTGATAGATCAGATTTGGTAACCTTGCTCAATCAAAGAATTATGAGACATTAGAAATCATGGAATTACCCTCCCCCCACATTTTATAGACAATAAAATTGAGGACAAGTGAAGGGAAGCCCCTGGTCTAAGGTCACACAAATAATAAGCAAATGATTTGGTTTTTTTTCTTTGAAAGACAACAGTAAAAATTTTATTATTTTTGAAAGATTTTATTTATTTTTAATTTTACAGTTTTTCCCCTAATCTTGCTTTGCTCCCCCCCCACTCCCCACAGAAGGCAGTTTTTTAGTTTTTACATTGTTTCCATGGTATACATTAATCTAAGTTGAATGTGATGAGAGAGAAATCATATCCTTAAGGAAGAAATATAAAGTATGAGATATAGCAGAATTACATAAGATAACATTTTGTCTTTGTTCAAACTCCACAGTTTTTTCTCGGGATACAGATAGCATTCTCCATTGCAGATATCCCAAATTTGTGCCTGATTCTTGCCCTGTTGATACAAGCACGTCTTTTAATTAATAATTTGTGTATTTTCATCCATATGCACATGTATATTTTTAAGTTACAAAATTTCTTTCCACCCTCCCTTACTACTGCATTCCCATCAGCGATGAACAGTCAGGTTAGCATTGTACATACATGTTTTGGATAAACATTTATATCTTAGTCATTTTCAGTAAAAGGAATTAGGATTAATGGAAAGAGATATGAGATAATTTTTATAAAGTGTTCATCAGATTCTGAAGAGATGATTTTTCTTTTTTGTTTGTTTTGTTTTGTTTTTCTTCCTCTGGATGGGGATTACATTGTCAATAGCCAGTCTAATAGGTTATCCTAGCTCTCTAAACTGCTGAGAGGGGTTGCTTCCATCACGACTGATCACCTCACAATGCTGTTATTAATGTGTACGTTGTTGTATTGGTTCTACTCCTTCCTCTCAGGATCAGATCCCGTAAGTCATTCCAAGCTTCTCTAGGGTCCAACCCTTTATGGTTTCTTATAGTACAATAATATTACATAGTATTCATGTACCACAACTTTGATGGTCATCCCCTCAATTTCTAATTCTTTGCCACTACAAAAAGAGTTGCTATGAATATTTTGAGACATGTAGGACTTTTTCCATTTTTTTATAATTTTGGGGGGCATAGTCCTAGAATTGGAATTACTGGATCAAAGGGTATAGACAGTTTTATTGCTCTTTGGGCATAGTTCCATATTTTTCTACAGAATGGTAGGATCAGTTCACAACTCCACTAGCAATGCATCAATGTCCCAATCCTCCCACAGCCTCTCCAAACTTGATAATTTTCCTTTTTTTCATCTTGGCCAGTCTGATACATGTGAGGTGATACTTCAATGTTATTTTAATTTGCATATCTCTAATCAATAATGATTTTTTCATGTGATTTTATATAGCTTTAATTTCTTCATTTGAAAACTGACTATTCATATCCTTTGACCATTTATTATTTTGGGAATGATTTGTAACCTTATAAATTTCATACAATTATCCATATATCTTAGAAATGAGACCTTTATCAAAACTCATAGTTGTGAAAATTATTTCCCAGCTTTCTGGTTTCTTTCTAATTTGGACGGCATTGATTTTATTAGTACAATACCTTTTTAATTTAATATAGTCAAAATCATTCATTTTATAGTTTATAATGTACCCTAATTCTTGTTTGGTCATAAATTTATCCCTGTTATATATATTTGATAGATAGAATATTTCTTGGTCTATTAATTTATCTATAAGGTCACCTTTATGTTTAAATTCTGTACCAATGTTGACCTTATTTTGATATAGGGATTGAGATGTGGGTCTATGCCAAGTAAGCAAAAGATTGGACCAATTTTCCAAATATAGTTTTCTTTCCACATCACTGCCAGTTTGACTAATAGTTAACACAATTTAAGTAGAGAATTGTGGAAGAGACAAAGATTTTCCTTCTCTTAGGAAAGAGATTTGACCTGTCTTTGTGTTTTAGTTTTCCTGTTTTCAGACAGAGATAGAAGTGACAAGGATAGTGTCTTAGAGTTATGGAACAGGAGCATTATAAGAAATGAGGTTGGAATTCTAGAGGACTGTTGTCTCTATCTTAAAAATTTTAGGTCCTAACTTTGCTTTTGGAAGAGTAGTTTCCATTTAGGAGGGCTTGGGAAAAGGCTCGATACTTTATGATAATTATTTTGAAGCATACTGTATTTCTAAATATCTGAAGTACACTTTTTCCAAGTGGGGTATTTAGGTCTTGATCCAATGCCTATTCCATAATCCGACTCTGTTTATGTTGATCATTTTATTCTGTGGTGTCCTCTCAAAAACTGCCCCCAAACATAAAAGTTCATGTAGTTGACTATCTGCACAGGGTAATGAATATCTCAACGTGTACAGTTTGTGAAGGGAACAGTAGCACGAGTTTGTTTCTTTTTCTTTTACTAAGCTATCATAAAGAGACAAGTTCACATTCTAGGATTTGTTTATTATATTAGAGTCAGAAGCTACTGGATGTCTTTATTAAAAAAATACTATTAAATTAATTATGTTCTTTATAACAATAAAGACAGTCACCATTTCTACAGAATTTGAAGGTTTACAAGCACTTTTCAAACAAATAACTTTTGAACTAGTGGTACAAATAATATTTTTAAACAACCATTTTGCAAAGACCAGAGATATTAATTTGTTCATGTTCATATAGTAAATCTTAGAGGCAAAATTATAAACAGAATTTCCTAAATATAAGTCCATTATCTTTCCTACATGATAATTATGCTTTTCCTTCTCTTGGAATGTAATAAGGCCATGAATCATCACAGTTTATAAGACAAATTTAAAGGAAAATGTATGTGATGTGGTACTTGACTTATGAATAAACATATTAATAAAAGAAAAAAGTACTAAATATATTTGCAAAGCATCATACTTAAGATGAATTAAACAGCCCCTAATCTCATAAACCTTACATCCTAATTGGGCAGCAACTGTTGCTTTATCTATAGAAAGGAAGTCATCCCAGAGTCAAAGATACTCTGCACTAGAGGACAACGATAAACAGAGCAGCCTATATCTAGGTTGCCCCTTTATTCTGAGCTTTTTTTTTATAATATGAGTCATATATTTTTTGTCTTTTAAAAATTTATTTATTCATTTTTTCATCCATGTGCACATGTATATTCTTAAGTTACAAAATTTTTTCAGCCTCCCTTCTCCTCCCCTCCCCTCTGCAATGAAATATGTTTACAGATTAGTCATTTTTTGATATGAGGAATTAGGATTAATGGAAGGAGATACATAAGAGATAATTTTTATAAAGTGTTCATCAGATTCTGAAAAGTTGGGGTTTCTTGTTTTGTTTTGCTTTGTTTTGTTTTTCTTCCTCTGGATTGGTATAACATTGTCCATAGCTAGTCTAATATGATTGCCCTAGCTCTCTAAAATTATATATTTTTATATATTTTTACATATTTATTTTTACATATTTATTTTATATTTTTATGTATTTATTTTATATTTTTTATATATTTATTTTATTTTTATATATTTATTTTTTATATATTTTTATATATTTTATATATTTTTCCTGCATGATTTAGGAGATGAGATTTATAGCTGAAAAACCTTCCCTTTCTTGGAAACTTCTTGTTATATCTAATTTTGCCTTGAATTTTTGGACTCTAAATGAGCATATATATAATTAAGAGTAGAAAATAAAAAGAGTTTTTGAAAAATATGATCAAGTATATTTGGAACCCGGTAGTTTATCTATAAACTATATAGATATAGACGTAGACATAGACGTAGACGTAGATGTCGACGTAGATGATAGACGATAGATGATAGTTAGATATAGATATATAGATAGATATAGATGTAGATATATAGATATAGATATATTATAGATATATCCCACTATAAAGTGGGAACATGCAACAGCCAGAGAAAAGTAATCTATCCAAAGAGAAAAACAAATATTGTTCTATTTCTGGTCCTCAATGGAAATAACATTTATTTTCTTTTCCACATTCCTACAGATCTCACCCTCTTATTCTTATTCTGATGTAATGCACTCATATAAACCATAAGCTTCTTAATTGAAGGGCCTGTTTTTTGCTGTTTCTTCACAATGGACTGCCTGTACATAGTAGGTATTTTGACAAATGCTTTCTGGATAGGTCTGTTTTCATCTTTGGCTTTCCCACTACAAGAGTGTTCATTCTCTAAGAGTGTCTTTTCTTTCATTTAGAAAATGTGTTGTACAGCATTTAAAACTGAACGACTGGATAGCAACATAAATCTTACCACTAATTGACCTAGGGGAGGCAGGCATTGATTGAAAACAAAACTTTGATTTTATAGCCATATGTCAGTGCTGCCAAGATTCTTACAGAAAAGAAAAGTGCCACATATGTCTTGTTTAAAAGGTGTTGTCAAGCTCGAATATTTATCAATGATCAATATTAGAAAATATAATTTCCAATATTTAACAATAAAGTATGAATATTTTCCCTTAAGATGAAGAAAAATGGATAAACATAACTATGATTATAATGGCTCACATTTTAATAAAACATTTCACATTCCTTCTACCATTTTATCATATTAACAACCTGGTGAGATGGGTGAAATACAAATGAGGAAATTAAAATTTGAAAAATTCAGCAGCTTCTCATAGGTCACACAGGAAATAAGTCACCATTTTAGAGCCAATTTTTCTGTATTCTAGCGGTAAGTCTGTTCAAGAAGAAATAGTGTTTTAGATCTATATGTTCACATAACCAGAGCAATGTGAGTAAATCTTTATCCTTGAATATGTATATTTCATTTACTTAAATTTTGGCATATTAAATATTACATGGAGATTTTTTCTATATGTTCAAAATATAAAAAAAATTACTATAGAACCAAATATCCTATAAGGAATTGGGCATTTTCATTAAAATTATGTGGTTTGATTACCATACAAGATGTCTTCCTAATTTTGTACACCAATCACCTCTATCTTTTGGCATGTCAAATTTTTTCATAATAACTCATAGCATATAATGTTTTATATAATCTCTTTAATAATTTATAACATACTATTTAATAATTTATATTTTATAACATTGTACAATCCTTAAAAAAGGACCAACTTTTATTACTTTAGTCAATAAAGGAATATATAAATACACACACATATATGTGTGCATATATATATATATATATATATATATATATATATATATATATACACATACAGAAGTTAGTGAAACTAAAGCCACATCTGCCTCTATAACCCAGGCTAATTTTCATCTGCCTGTTTCCAATGTATAACCTGTGTTAAGTGTGGATAGCCAAAATTCCTCCTTGAACATTCCACTAAAGTGTTCAGAAGAAATTGCTAAGTTAAATGGAGATGCCTTATAACTTTTCTCCTTCCTAATATCCCCAGCAGTCCTCAGTCACTCAGACTGCAGACTACTACTGCTATCTGTTTTTTAATCTTTTTCTCTGACTTTCCTAAGTAATCTTTGAAATTTTCCTATCCTGAAAAGTAGAAGGTGGGTCTATTGTTTATTGTTGTGAAGAAGATGATGATATCATCATGAGGGAAAATCAGTTCCTTTTTTGTAACTATTATCTCAATAACTGATAATCAAATATTATATGTGTTATATGTTATATATTAGCACAAATGTTATATAATATTATGTTATGTTGCATTTATAAACCTCAATCTGAGGCATAATAGGTATATAGATTTACTTTTCTCTTGAACATAATAACAATTATGTAAGAGATTCAATATAAAGGATGTCATATATAAATGACTCAATTTAGAGATAGACTGATCTCATGAAGATAGTGAATAACAATGGACAACCAACATCCTATCAGGATAACTCAAGAAAGGGTGAAGGCTTTCTGGGTTTCCTCATCATTGTAAACTTCTGGGAGGACATAAAGAGTCTCACAAGTTAAATATTTATAAATCAGCTAAAATGAATATCTAATCTCAGAGAGATAGCAGATACATTGCATAATGTTTGCTTTTCTCTCTTATGAAAGGATTTAAATTTTAAGTATAAAATCAAGGAAAACCTAATAATAATAAATAGATCAATTAATTTGAATTACCTTAATTCAGGCTATTTTTAAAAAAATCTACTTTCTACAAGGCATTGTATTAGTGACTAGAAACACAGAGGAAAAAATGAAATGACCCTTACCTTCAATGAGTTTATATTCTACTAAAGAAAATAATATGCACATGAAAGTCAACATAAAGCATTACAAAGTAAACAAAACTTTTCTCATTAACAAATAGAAAAAGGAATATATATCTCTCAAAGATACAGATAGAAAGATCGATAGGTAGATAGGTAGGTAGGTAGATAGATAGATAGATAGATAGATAGATAGATAGATAGATAGATGATAGTTATCATTTTAAAGTCTCTTAAGTGCTTTATAATTATTATCTCATTTTATCTTCACAATAACCCTTAAAGGTAGGTGTTCTTACCTTAACCATCTTAGAGATGAAACAGAGGAAGCAAAGAGATCAAGGAACTTTCCCCAGGGGTACACAGTCACTGTCTAATGAAGGATTTGAATCTTAAGTATTCTTGATGCTAAGTTCAGCCATCTATAAAGTTTGGTTCTTTTAAGTCATTTTCCACTACTCATTTTTCTTCTATCTATTTTGACATGTTTCCAGGAATTCCTCTTCCTCTTTGACCTTTGATGGAATTGAAGTAACTTTTCCATGTAATGTTGATTTCTACTTGAGAAAATAAGGTTGAATAATACCAATATTTTATGAGCGTACTTTATTTCTGTGTGAAGTGGAATGACAAAACCTTGATAAAAATTCTTCTATGAGGTGTCAGACTGCACACATTAAATTATGTCTGAGTCTTTAATTTTCTTGAGTTTCTTGCATGAAATAGAACTTGTGCAATTTGCCTATGGGCTTCCTTAGTACTCAGGTCCTAACTCTACTGAGGTGCTTAAAATTAAAATAATTATGTGGAATGAAACTTAAAACTATCTCCTCTTCCTCCTCTAAGACCCTTGAGAATCATACCAGTCATTCTGCTGCAAAATCCATGAACACAAAAAATATGAGATATCAATTTGAATGCAATATAAATTTCCCTCTGTTATTTTTCCTTATATTTCCTCCCTAAAGCAGAAGGAAATCTAGATTTACCACTGATTGATATGTAACTCTTAGAGATTCCCTTTTCTTTGAAATGAGAGATGAATATTTCCAAGATGAATGGAAGCTGCCACTGCTGGCAACAAAGGAGTCAGAAGCTCTGACAATACTTTGTTTCCTCCTTTCTTTATTAGAGACCTGATTTTATATATTTCCCTTTAAGATATTATCTATAAGAGTTTATCTTTGGAAAGAACCAACTATCATATACAGTTTTCAAAAGTATCACCTTAGCAGCAATTTATGGTTTCAACTAAGTACGCATTTTTTTGTTTCATTTTTTTTCCTTTTATCTAAACAATTAGGGTTAAATGACTTGCCTGCAGTCACACAGCTAGTAAGTGTAAAATATCTGAGGTCATATTTGAATGCCAGTCTGATTCCATATCCATTTAAAAAAAATTAAAATCTAACAAAACCTTTCATTCCCCTATGCTTGATATTCTTATATACTTAAAAGAGGTTTTACTGTGATTAAAAGTTGATTGATCAAACTGATCAAAATTTTCTAAAAGTTATTAATCTAGTTCCATCTAGATAGATTAAAAATGAAATTGATCCTGTGGCATCACTGAAATGAGGAATTTCTTTTTTTCTCATTGTATGGTTTATTTATTTTCATATTATTATAATAACTTTGTTGTGAAAGTAAATTTAAAACTTCCTCCTCCCCAAAAGGTAGAGAATCCTCAAGAGAAATAAAGCAAGAGAAAAAAAAGTATATTTCAGGCTCTTCAGATTCTATTGACTCTGTCTCTAAGGTGAGTTGCCTTCTTTATCATGTTTATCAGACATATAGTTGCATCTCTATATTCTCCTATAATTGCTATTGCTAGCAGTATTTTCCTCCATTCTATCCCTCCCCACTCCCATTTATTCTATTCTGTCTCTCTCCTTTCACTTTGTCCCTCCTCAGAAGAGAGGAATAGTATATATAGTCTGTATCTGTCCACCCTCTCCCAAGATCTTCCTTCTCTTTTATCACCTACTTTCCCCCTTCCCTCCCCCTTCCCCTTTATCCCATCCTTTTCCTCTCATTTCTGTCTTGGTTAAGATAGATTTTTATGCCCTATTGAGTGTGTATATTTTTTCTTCACTGAGTCATTTCTTATTAGAATGAAAACTCACTCCCCCCCACCTTCCCCTCTTCCACTCCAGTGCAAATGCTTTTTCTTGTCCATTCTACCTCTCCTTTCCCTTTCTCCTAGTAATTTCCTTTATCACCCATTAACTCTATATTTAACCTATATTATACCATTATATTCAATTCCCTTCTGTGCCTTCTCTATATAGCCTCTTTCTAACAGCTCTTGTAAATGAGAAGGTTCATATGAGTTATCACTAATCTTTTTCCCATGCAGAAATACACATAGTTCAACATCATTAAATTCCTAATAATTAGTCTTTCTAGTCCATCCCCTCTATGGTTCACCTGAGTCCTGTCTTTGGAGATCAAACTTTCTGTTCAGCTCTGGTCATTTCAACAGGAAAGTTTGCAATTCCCCCTTTTCATTGAATACCCTTATTTTCATCTGAAAGAGGATGTTCAATTTTGCTGGGTAGTTGATTCTCAATTGTAAACCAATCTCTTTTGTCTTCCAGAATATCATATTCCAAGCCCTACAAGCCCTTAATGTAGAGTCTGCCAAATCTTGTGTAATCCTGACAAAAGAGCCATGGTAGTTGAATTTTTCTTTCTGAAAGTTTGTAGTATTTTCTCTTTGATTTGGAAATTTTAGAATTTGTCAATAATATTTCTGGGGGTTATGTTTTTAGAATCTCTTTCAGGAGGTGATCAATGAATTCCTTCAATTTCTACTTTATCATCAGCTTCTAGGATGTCAGAGAAATTTTGCTTATTTCTTCAAAAATGAAGTCTAAGCTCTTTTCCTGATCATAACTTTCAGATAATTTTTAGATTATCTCTCCTGGATCTGTTTCCAGGTCAGTTATTTTTCCAATGAGACATTTCACATTTTCTTCTAGTTTTTCATTATTTTGGGTTTGTTTTATTATTTCTTGATATATCACAAAGTCATCAGATTCCTTTAGCTCTGTTCTACAATTGAAGGAATTATTTTCTTCAAAGATCTTTTTTATCTCCTTTTCCAGCTGGCCATTTCTGCTTTTTAAGGCATTCTTCTCCTCATTTGCCTTTTGGACTACTTTACCCATTTGACCTAAACTAGTTTTTAATATATTATTTTATTCAACATTTTTTGTATCTCCCTCAACAAGCTGCTGACTTGATTTTCATGATTTACCTGCATTGCTCTTATTTCTTTTCCCAACTTTTCTTCTACTTCCTTTACTTGCTTTTCAGAGCTCTTCCATAGCCTGAGCCTGATTCCTATTTTTCGTGGAGGCTTTGGATAAGAAGCTTCAACTTAGTCATCCTCTGAGAGTATATTTTGATCCTCCATGGGACAAAAGTAATTTTCTATGGGCAAATTCTTCTCTTTCTGTTGTTTGCTCATTTCCTCAGCTTATGACTGATTTACACACTTCCAATGTTTTGCGAGGCTTTTAGGACATACTCTCATCAGGGACCTTAGTTCCTCCAATGTCTTATGAGAGGCTCTTACTGTTCTCCTGGTCTATGCTCTGGTCTATAGATAACCACAAGTACTCCTCTCTGCCCTGGAGCTGTGAGGAGGGTCCCTGTTCCTCTATGGTAGTATGGGATCCCAGACTCGGACCTGGATCTAAATTTTGGCAAAGCAGGCAAGTCCTGCCCTGGGGTTAGCAGAGAGACCCCTGCAGTCTCCCTGAACCCCACTAACATCTGTGGGCTGAGTGCTCTGGGTGTAGCTTCTGGATACTTCCATAGGTTTCCACCCCAGGGCTACTTTGAGGTCAGTGCTGGCCAGGCTCTGTGCTCACTCTGGTGAGGCAGACTTTTCTCACTGTCTTGTCAAGCTGTCCTAGGCAATGCCTGGGCCAAGAGGTCTGAAAACTCCTTGTAGCCACAGGTGCCCCCCAGTGACTCCAGTGTCCCAAGGGCTGTTCCTGCAAGACCAAAGCTGGTTTATTCTGGTGCAGCATGGCTGCATTGTCACTATTTACAACCCCTTTCTCACTGGAACAGACCTTTCCCCATGGTTCAAGTTGTTTTGGATTGGGAAATTGTATCACTCAGTCTTTCTCTGGGTTCTGACCTTCTAAATTTTTACTAGAATCATAATTTTGTGACTTTTGGAGCTTTTGGGGGACAAGTTACTGAGAATTCCAGTCCTCAGGGTGCCATCTTGGCTCTACGCTCTCCATAGAGCTTCTTGAAATACAGATCATTCCCTGGTCTATAATCAACCAGAGGTTAACTAAAGCACTGAAGCTTAAATATTGGGATAAGATGACTTAATATAGTCTTAAGATAGACTTTGAATCCAGGTATTCTAATCATTTCTAATCATTATGCCATATTTCTTCCAAATTTTGCCTCCATTTTACAGTGTTTTTATCATTTTTTAGGAACAGAGTTAATAAGTGTGAAAAGCACTGAATTTAGAGGCAGAAGATGAGTTCAGCTCAGAACTTTTATTTACTGTGTGACCTTAGGCAAGTCATTTGACATCTCAGAACTGACTTCCTCATTTATAAAATAGGTAGGAAAATAATTGCACTGTATACCTCAAAAACTATAGAAATATAAGCTAGTTATGAATATTTATAGGGGGGAATATGTTTGGGGGCAAAAAAATAAAGTGGCAAAAATGTGATTGTAAAGTCATAGCCTTTGTTATATACACTGTTACAGTAGTCACTCAGTAAATCAATAAGCTCTGTATTTGGAAAAAAGAGATTTTGGTTTTAAATTCAGATCTGATATCATTTTGTATTAGATGAGTAAGATAAGTCCTAGATTCCTCATTTGCAAAATGAGGGGATTCAACTATATGATGTTTAAACTTTCTAACTGTTAAATCTGTGATTGTAAAATTTTCATATGTTCAAAATTATGGGGATGGGGTAGGAACAGTCATTTATTAAATATTTAATACTTGCCAGGTTCGCTTCTAAGAAATTTTTATTTGCCAGTATATTAGAGAATTTGTTTAAAATAGAATTATTATTCAAGAAATCTCAGGAAGTTGTGCCATATTAGATGTGATTTGGTAGCATTATGGGCCAGTTTCATTCAGAGGTATTTTCCAATATTAAGGAACCTATTACAGCTGCTACTGCTGCTACCATTTAAAAATATGAAACAAAGAAATGATAAATTTCTACTCCTGGATTCTATACTCTGGAAAAACAGAAAATATAAACCACTAGCACATGGTAGTCTATTTTGTGGTGGCCATAGTCAAATACTGTTTCTAATTTGTGAAAAAATGCATCCCTATGTGTTATTAATATAAACAACATTTCTAGAAAAAATAATGTTGGGGAATATGAATTGCAATTGAACATGTTATTTGTAATAAGTATTAGTATCATGATAATATCAATAGAACCTGACAAAGCATGGTCTATATATTTAGGGAGAATATAGCTATTCAAATAATTTTAAAATTTATTGAATTAGCCAATTTTAGTCTGAGCTTTGTTTTCCCAGATTATATGTGTGTGTGTGTGTGTGTGTGTGTGTGTATATATATATATACTTTTTTTCAAATGATCAAATGAAATGATGTCTGGAATTTGTTTTAGTTGCTTCAAAGCTATATATGTCAGCCATTACAACTATTTCTACCACCAGCACCACTGTCAGTACAACTATTGCTGCTAAGCTATTTTTCAACTGTTTCAGTTCTGGCTGAGTCTTCATGACCCCATTTGGGATATGGGATTTTCTTGGCAAAGATGTTGTACTGCTTTGCAATTTACTTCTCGAGTTCATTTTACAATGAGAAACTGAGACAATAGGGTTAAATGACATGCTCAGGGTCACATAGATAGTAAGTGTCTAAGGTCAGATTTGAAGTCATGAAGATGAGCTTTCCTGACTTTAGGCTTTGGACTCTGCATTATTTCACCTAGCTGCCCCACTTAGTAAAGATATAGAAAGGAACATAAGAAACAGAATTTCTTAGAAGGGAAAAAAAAATTAAGAACTAGCACATGGCAGTCTACTTTGCTGACTATTTTTCTCTACCTTTCTTCCTTTTCTTATTTTCTCCATCAATCAATAAAACTTCAATGATCATCTGTCCTGAAAATGGTACAATATAGTAGCCCCTTTGGGTCCCAAAGGTCCACATAACCTAAACCCTAATCAAATTCATTCTAGGTGTTGGGTTTGCTATCTAGTTTTCAAATTCTCATTAATTTCACTGATCTATGTTGTTTCTCTCTCTCTCTCTCTCTCTGTTGAAAATTAAAAATTGTTACCTCATTCATCCTTTCTGAGGGGATTAAAGTTAATATTCTGGAAGAGTCTGAAAACATCTGAGAAGGGATCACCTTCTTTTCTCTGTCGCCTTCCCTCTTGCTTCTCCTTGCCCCCTACTCCTTTTTTTTCATTTCTAAATGTTGGTGTTGCCATCTGCCTCTTCAATAGTGTAAAATCTAGAGGAGAGGAAAGGTTGAGCAGAGAAAAAAAGAAATGAGATATTGTTTTTTTTTTCCATTCTTTGATTATACTTCACAAAGAACATTTGGACAATCTATATTCACTTTCTGTCTGCACAAAAGAATTGGTATGTTTTAAAAGTAACAGAGATGAAATAAGAGTACATGTTCTCATATTTTAATGTACTGAAAATTTTGACCAGATCAGATCAGACAAGAATATGTGGATTAAAAAAAATACAAGTCCTCCCTATAAATAAAATACTCAAGCATTTAATTATAGCATTATGTTCCCAGATTCTCTGCAATCAATTCTTTTCTCTTAACAAAAGCTCTCTTATTTCAGAGAAGATCAACAAAATAATGCAGGCAGGAAATACTATTAAAGAACACAAGTTTTCTCTTCCATGTTTCCTCCCACGAACTTAATGTCAACCATTTGTTCTATGGGGAAATAATTTCAGGACCCCCCCCCCAAAAAAAAAACAAATATAACAAACAGCATCTCTAGAACTGTCATCACAAAACATTTAAACTCCATAGCAGCTAATGCATACATTGAAGGAATGCCAACCGGCAATTGGGGAATAATCATAGCTTTCTGAACCTAATATTAAAGTGAAACATACCAACTCAAAGCATTTTCCATTTTTCCTCCTAGCATTTCTTTTCTTTTTTTTTTTTTAACTTGTTCTCTGTGAAATAAATTACCATTTTTTTGGTTTGGTTTTTTGATGTGAATCTTAGAGGGCTGCATGTGGGCAGGAATAAGCATTTTTAAACTCCATTCCAAAAGAGATTATGCTGTGAGTAGCTATTGGGAGGGATATGTGAGTAGCCAAAATAAATGTAGGAAAGGATGGAAAAAAATAACATTTCATCTCCTTTGAATTTTTGCAAATTATATTTTTGAATGCCTGAGGCAGTCTTTCTCTTTTAAAATGACAGGTGCAACAAATTTGCTCTGATAATTTTAACTGACATTTCTATAGCACTTAAAAGTTTGCAAAATGCTTAGCATATATGATTTTACTTGGGCCTTACAACTTTGGGATGGAAATATTCCTTGTGCTTCTATTCTATTCTCACACTCAGAGTGTTTGTGACATCCCTGGATGCATCACTAGTAAATGTAAGAAATAAAATTGAAATCTCAGATTTACAATCCGAGGTAGTATACCTTACTACCACTACTATTTAACTCTACTGGAATTGAGTTAGAATTGACTCATCTATCATCTTTATTGTCTCCTCAGTATGAGGCATGTTATGATATTACTGTGGCAATCTGGTTCCTTCGGGTTCATAAGAACCTTCAGACATATGGTAAATTGACTACAATCCCATTTTTGTAGGGGGTTCATGATTCAGCCATTGGCTATGATACATAAAACTTTGGGTGTTACACTCTGTCATCCTTCAAATGTCCCAGGAGGCATAGTGAGAATTCCCATACGTTTGAGATTCTTCTATTCTTGGATTATACTTCAGATGAGAGTTCAATTGGAGTTGAAAGCTTCTAAAGGAAGTTAAAACAATTTGTTTATTTTTCTTTTCTTTTTTTACACACTTTGTGAAAAAAAAGTTTTGAGTTCCAAATTCTAACCCACATTCCTTCCCTTCACCTTTCCCTGGGAAGATAAACAATTGGATATAAGTTACTCATGTGTAATAAGATATAGCTTATACAAGTGCAATCACATAAAACATTTCCATATTAGTCATTTTGTACAATAAAAGAAAAGAAAAAATGAAAGTAGAAAAGAGCATGCTTCTGTGTGTAGTCAAGCTATCATTTCTTTCTCTGGAAGTCATATAGTATGCTTTATCATATTCCTTTAGGATTGTCTTGAATCATTGTTTTCCTGAGGATAGCTAAGTCATTCAAATTCTTCATTAAATAATATTGCTGTTCTTGTGCACAACATTCACTTGGTTTTGTTCACTTCACTATGCATCAGTTTGTGAAAGACTTTTCAGGTTTTTATGAAATAAACCTATTTGTCATTTATTGTAGAACAATAATATTCCATTATAATCATATACCAGGGCTTGTTTAACTCTTTCCCCTTTTGATGGATATCGCTTTCATTTTTAATGCTTAGCTACCACAAAAAGAGCTGCCATAATGAGGTTCTTTCCCCCTTTATGGATGTCTTTGAGAAATAGAGCTAGCAGTACTTTTGCTAGATCAAAGGGTGTGCAGTTTTATAGATTCTTTTAGGTATAGTTTCAAATCACTCTTCAGAAAATTGAATCAGTTCACAACTTCACCAAATAATGCAATGTGTCTCAAATTTCTTGCATTCCCTTCAACAGCCATCATCTTCATTTAGAATATTTTTTCATCTGACTATAGATAATTTTTATTTCTTTTGTATGAAAACTGTCTCTTCATTGACTCAGGTTTTTATTAATTTGAGAAATAAGACCTTTAACAGAGATTCTTGTTGCAAAATCACCCTCTCTGAATTTCCTGCTTTCTTATAATTTTGCTTACAATATGCAACTTTTTAAAATTTTATATAATCAAAATTATCTATTTTGCATTTTTAATGCCCTCTTTATCTCCTTTGGTCCTAAATTCTAATCTTATTCATAAATCTGACAGATAAACTATTCCAATATCTTTGCTTCTATTTTATGGGTGAGTTCACCCCATTCACATTCATAGTTATGATAACTAACTGTGTATTTCCCTCCTTACTATTTTTCCCTCTGTTACCTTTTCCCTTTCCCTCCTCAAAAGTGTTTTACCTCTGCTCACTGCCCTCCCCAGTCCACTCTCTCTTCTATCTGTACCACCCTCCCTCTTCTAGTTTTCATATCCCTTTTTAGCTTCCTTATAAGGTAAGAGATAATTCTGTATCCAACTATCACATCATCTTTATGAACTTTCTGTACTCCTCTCAGATTGTATTTTACAGCCTTTAACTAGAGATATCTAAATAGTTTAGAGGTAGATCACTGGACCTGGAATTAGGAAGAAATGAATTCAAATATGGCTTCAGACATTTACTAGCCGTATGATCCAAGGCAACTTCCCTTAATTTCCATAATTTCCTTCTCCTACCCTCCCAGGGGCTTGTGAGAATCAAATGAGATAATTACAAATATCTTAGCACAGTGTCTGCCAAGTAGTAGTTATTTTATGAATGCTTGTTTCCTTCCTTTCTTGAACTACTAGTGCTTTTTATTAGCATTTACTTTTAATCAGTTGTCTCTTTACAAATTAATTTTAAAATAAAATTATTTAATACAGATACCATCTAACTTATTTCCACTCTTTAGTGAATAAAAACAGAGCCAAATCATTAGCAAGTGTTCTACTAAAGTCTGTAGAAAAAACCCTCATAGAAATGAACATAATTTGTCCGGATAATTTCATTTGACCTAAATGTTCTAGATTCATTGTTTTGAAAGCAACTTGGACAAAACAAGATGGGACAATAAAGCCAAAGGTGTTTTTTAGAAAATGAATTTTAAAATCCAAAGGGAAATTGATCTGATTTCTTCAGAGATATGCCTTGATCACAGTTGAGTCTCACCTCCTTTTTCATCAGCAATAAGTTGGACATTTTTCTCTTGTAATGAAATCAGAAATCATAAAGGGAACTTTTAGCCTCTGTGGGTGTCCGCTAATTTCTATCTCCCTATTAATCAAGAGATTTGAGAGCATAATTGAGTCTTGGAACAGAATCAATGAAGTATTTATTTGAAAATTTGTTTCTTTCTTTCTCTTAAATCAGGGGTGGAGAACATTTTTTGGTCATGTCATATGGATATTTATAACATTATTTGGTCAAATATTTAATTAATTCACCCCTAAAAGGCTTCTATATTTATTGAATTTCCGGTCCTACCTGGATTGCTTTCTCAGACCATGGACCGGAGATTCCTCATTCCTGTCTTAAGTGCCCTTCCAGCCAGCCATCTAAGGCATTCATCCATTTCATTCTAATGTTGGAAGTCATGCAAGGTAGTGCTATCATTTAAAGAAACTCAAACATTTGTTTGAAACATGAAATGGGCAAAGAAATTGTTTTCTTAGTCCTGGGATTACTTTGAACACTTCTTCACTGCTCAGTCTCTGACCTCAAAGGTGTTATACCCATAGGCCAGGCATCCTCTGTGAAGTGTTGCTTAGCTGCCCTGGCTGCCTTTGTTTGTATCAACTGGAATTAGAGTCACCCCTGAGGATGGTTGGTGACAACCTGGAGAAATAGCGGTATTGTGCAGGTTTGGGACAGGATCACCTTGTGTTCCTTTGATGGATTCCCCATTGTTCCTGAGATGAAATACTGGATTTAATTCTGCTTTCAGCTGTTTTTTGCTGCAGGGACTGATTTAGTTCTCATCTCTGATATTGTGTTTCTTTAATCGTAATCCTGGCTTTTTGAAATATGAGTGTCAATAGTGAAAAAGACTTGCCAGCTATATCATTCATTTATCACCAGGAGGATGCTTTTAAGAAGGATCTTAAATGAAGGGATTGTACCAGAGCCAAAGGAACTGTATCTGGGGATTAGTGAAAGCTTCCCATTGTCTGACCTCAATTAGAAAGGGCAGACATGCTTGGAGGAATTGCCTTAGTAATAATGTCTGAAGTGACTTTCTGAAGGTTGACTTAGGCATCAGCTAATCTGAAGCCTCTTTTTTTTAGTAGTGCTATGGTAAGCTCCATCATACCAACAAGAAACACCTTGCTTGGTTAGGTCAGGGTGACTCAGATTCAAACCTTCATTTGACTATGAAAACCTCATTAGTGACAACAGGAAAAAATAAATAATAATAAAAATTAGGAGAAATAGAAAGTTAAATGATGAAAACTAAATGTACTCCAAATGAAAAAAACAAAGAATTCTAGAGGCAGAACATGCATCCTCTAATTTGATTACAAAATACAAATATACTTATTTTAAAGAACCGCATTAGAAAGTTATGGCTATTTAATTAAACTATCTCTGTCTTCTCCAGATATACATGTCTGCCTATATTTATATGTGTAATTTATGTATCTGTGTAGTTAGATCCCCTTTCCTCTAAAATGTCTTTTGCATTAATCCTAATTTCAGGCTTAGGGGCAGTTAGGTGGTTCAGTGGATAGAACATTGGCTCTGAAGTCAGGAGGACCTGAGTTCAAATCTGAACTCAGATACTTAACAATTACCTATGTGACTTTGCGCAAGTTACTTAACCCCATAGCCTTGCAAAAACAAAAAAAACAAAACAAAGTCAAGACACTAGACATATAATTTTTATTGATCCTGATTATGGTTAATCCATTCCTCTCTAATAGAAGGTCATTCCAAAATTTTTAGACATTGTCCAACAAATTCCATTCTCAGACACCACCTACTTAGCTCATTGTCCACTTTTCTGATCTATTTTCTTACGGAAATTCTTTCTCCCTGAGATCATTCTTTTCACAGTAGCAGAAAGAATGAGAAACCCCATTTAACTGATTGAAAGCTAACTAGAGTAAAACTTGCATAACATAAAGACTATTGTTTTCTAACATGTTTGTTGCTTATTTGAATTCCATTTTAACAGCTAACAAACTGTTTAAAGTTGAGAAAATTCTTTGTAATTCCTATAAATGCTTAGCACTTTTGTTGAGGCTGTGACAGTGAAGGCTAAATCATCCTTAATGTCTTTCTTTGATTGGCATGTCAGTAAAGATTAAAGAATTTGAATAAAAAAAAATGATTCCCTTCTTGGGGAATATAGGAAGCAATTGTTTCACAACATCTTGATAACTAATGTAGAAATTCTTCAACCACTTGATGGCCTAATGTTAAAAAAGTCCCAACTCCTATTCAAAAGATACAATCTCTACAATGCTATCATAACAACTACTTGCTATACTTGGGTAAGAGTCTCTAAAGTTTTGTCTAAAAATCTTGTAGTAAAAATTATTCAAGTATTCAGTTGTTTCTCCATTTCCTGTTCTAGAACAGGGAACATTTTCTGATTCTCATTACAAACCCTGCTCCCTACACTCTACAAATTTTCCTTTTCTCTTTCGACTCATACCTCTCTTTTCACTATTCTTTCATTTATAAAATGCTTTAATTTTCTATGCTAAATTGTCACAGAATACTTCTGATTTGTTTGGTGCCTAAGTGAACCTAATAGGTTATAAGAACAATTTTTTTTTACTCCATAGACCTTAATCTATCATTAGTTAGCATTAACAGATCCTTTAGCATGTTAATAAATCTCTTTGCTTTCTGTTTGACCTGTTATCTTTTTTTTAAGGTTTTTTTTTTTTTTTTTTTGCGAGGCAAATGGGGTTAAGTGGCTTGCCCAAGGCCACACAGCTAGGTAATTATTAAGTATCCGAGACCGGATTTGAACCCAGGTACTCCTGACTCCAGGGCCGGTGCTTATCCACTGTGCCACCTAGCTGCCCCGACCTGTTATCTTTTATTCAAGACCTTAGACCCTACTGACAGGTATGCCTCTCAAAATTGAGAGGATTACACCTTGCACCCTTTTTGGAAAAAATTAGCATCTTTCATCTATCTATCTATCTGTCTGTCTATCTATCTATCTATCTATCTATCTATCTATCTATCTATCTATCTATCTATCTATCTATCTATCTATCTATCTTCCTTCCTCCCTCCCTTACTTCCTTCATCTCTCTTTTTCTTCCTTCCTTTCTCTCTCTCTCTGTCTCTCTCTCTCCCTTCCTTCCTTCCTTCCTTCCTTCCTTCCTTCCTTCCTTCCTTCCTTCGTTCCTTCCTTCCTTCCTTCCTATTATAATCTCCCCTTCCCTTCCCTCCCTTCCCCTCCCACACATCCAGGATATTTTTTCTTTTCTTTTTCTTTTTTTTGTGAGGTAATGGGATTGACTTGCCCAAGATCATACAGCTAGATAATTTTTAAGTACCTGAAGCTAGATTTGAACTCAGACCCTCCTGACTCCAATACCAGTGCTCTATCCTTGTGTCACTTTGCTGCCTCATAGGATATTTCTTACTGTAACCTGTCCACTGCAGAAAACTTTGTTGAATATCATCCATGTTTCTTGATTTTCCATTTGAAACTTCTGTTGCTTCTTATTAGTGTTTTGGAACCTATGAGTATAAACCTCATCCCTTGATATATAGCATCAAACAGAATTTTTTGTATATGTAGATGTCCATACTTGTTACAATAAATGTAGTTATTATATTATGTATTGCATTTCCATTCTTTTAAAAAATTCAATAGTTGAAGGTAATTTCCTGAATGATGGTATAAGATAAAGAATAAGCACCTTTCAAAGGCTGGAATAGCAATTGAAGAGAGAGGAATATTACAGAGAGAAGAGGGAGGAAAGATAGGAAACACTATTGGTAATAGCAAATGGAAGAGAGTCTAAGTGCTGCCTCCTCAGAGCTGAATAGTTCCTCAAAGTACCTGGTGATGTTGACCAAATCATGTAACCTCATTTCTGTCTTTTGTAAAATAAATAGAAATAAACAATCCCTCAGATTCTTTCCAACTTTAAAAATGTTTATGTCTGTAATACACCCTAGATTATTCCAACCAAAGACTTCCCTTGGGAGAAAAGACCAAGAAAATTTGGTAGATATATAAGGCATATAACCCAACTCGTATGGTTGTAGTATTGTGTTTGACAAAGTACAGACAGAATTGCTTATCAATTCAATCCTGAAGTAGACTTACCTATGTTCAAAGAGCTAGATGGGCTAGATGATTATGCTTCATCTATCTATCCTTGATAGACCTGAGTCAGGTTAATTCTCTATCTCAAGAAATAGAAATATTTGCATAATATTTGAAGTTGGCTCTACCAGGTTTATTGATGCATGCAAAGGGAATATAAAGAATACACAAGAAACTCAACCCTAGACAATGATTCCCTAATGGTGTATTGGAGGTCTCTTGAGAGGAAAAGAAGGATATATCACAGGTTCAGAAACTGCTAATCTGTCCAAAGTTATAGTAAATATTGGGAAGAGTGTTGCTTTACATTCTGAAAGGAAGCAGCAAATCCCAGAGGATACTCAAGGATGCATTAGTCATTCTAAATTGTTGTATTAGTCCTCCTAGGAAGGGAGGCATGGTCTGATATTTGCGTCAAGACAAAATGTACCCTTTACATCAGGGGCTGGGTAAATCTATGGTGCGGTGCTACCAAGGCAACTGCAGGCAGGATTTGAAATTCAATAAATTTATGTGCTTTTATGGATGAATTAATTAAATGTTTGATCAAATCTAGCAAGTAAACTTTTAAGTTTTGGCACTTAACAGATTCTTGCTCTATACTAATTGCATTCTAGAATTAATGCATTATTATATCAGTAGACATAATACTTAAAATACTTAATAGATCACATTAATGTTATTTTTAAAATGATCATAAAGTATTTTTCTACATTGGGAAAGAGGTAGCATAAACATTATTATTATTTTTTTTATTTTTATTACCTTCCCTTTATAGATTAGGAAATTGAAACTCAGAGAATTTAAGTAATTTGCCCAATGTTGTACAATTCCAGGAATTTACTCTGTACATTCTAGACTATCAGATGAATCCATGAAAGGAATTCAATTTTTTTAATAGATTATGTACTAAGAACCTTGCTAAATGTGGGGATACAGATAGGAAAATTGGAATATTGCCTGCTTTCAAGGAGCATTCACCATGATTGGGGAAACAAAATGTAAAATAGGAATTCAGGTACAATTCAAATAGAAAGATCTAGATGTCCTGAGAGTGAAGTAGAATGGCTCATGGATTGGCAATGTCCAACCATCCATAGTAGTATGTTATTAGATAAGGTAATAGTTCCCAGGGATGCAGAGGACATAGAGGTAGGGCCATAGGATACAGTGGCAGAGCAAATGAACAGGTGTAATATTATGGATCTCACTAGAATAAATAAAGGGTAACTTTCATCTCCTCTAAGTTATGTGTGATGAAACTACCTACATGAGGTTTGGTCACACTGGGCCAAGAGAATGGACAAATGGAGAGGAACGGAAGAATCAGCATTTGAAGGGAACTTACAAGTCACAAGTCCAACCAACTCATTTTAGAGAAGAAACTGGTATTAAGAGAGGTTAATGATTTGCCCAAGAACATGGAAGTAAGCTATTGGAGAATGAATATTTCAACAGGTCTTGTAATTTCAGGTTCTTTCTAATGAATCCCTCTTACCTCCCATGACCCTCAACTGCAACTTTCACTATACTTTTTGTGCTTGCCCCCATCTCTGGAGAGAGAAAGTTGCTGTTTTTAATGGTACAATCACTTAACCTCTATCTGATTCAGTTTTCTTACAGCTGAAAACATAAGGAAGGAAATCAACTAGATAGCCTTTAAATTCCATTTTAGTCCTAATGCTATTATAGCTGGAGACATCTTGGTAATTTTTTAATACTGAATCACTTGATCATTTTCTTTAGCTTTGACCATAAACTTCCTACTGTGATTTACTGTGATATTTTCTTTTAACTTTGTGGGTACCATAGCATGTGTATAAAGGGTTAATAAAAATCAGTGGTCCAAGTGGACCCACCCCATCAATACATATGCATTCTTCCTTTTGTTCTACTTTTGTCTTTTTCACACTTATTTGTAATTATTCTATTCTGTGTTTTTGTTTACCACATTGAATGTAAATTCCAGGAGAAAGGGAACCATGTCTTTTATTTACTACATGGATGTGTGACAAATGCATACATAAATGAATAATAATAATACTTATAATTTTGGTGGAGATTTGCTTGCTGGTTTGTGCAATATGTATAGAAATTCTGGACACATTGATGTTCTCTCCCCTTTCGAAAGACTGAGCATTTGCACTAAAGTAGTCTTCTCTGTTTTGTAGCATCTTGCCAATCCTTGAGAAAAACTGAGCTTTCTTACTGATAATTTTCAGGAAAGGTCATGATGTCATTTGGTTTGCAAGAGATCAACTGTCATATTAGTAACTCCCATTCTCAGCTAAACATCAGGGGTTACCTGGTTTGTCCCAAACACTTTGTCTCTTGTCCTATTGTGGCATTCTATTACTTGCAAACTTTTACAGGCAAACTTGTTCAAGAACCCTCTGATAAAAGATTGAAGAGATCTCCGGCTGGGCACCATAGGTGGGTTAGAACAGAGGGGCATGGCCCCTGCAGAGCATCTCCAAACCAATCCCAACCATGTTTTTGCTTTAACTTAGTTTTTCAATCACTTCTCCCCATGTTTCTTTTCTTTAATCACAAAGACTTTTTGGCTATTTTCTATGAACTTGAACTGTTTTGAGCAGAATGATTTTGTACTAACACTTTGGCTTTTGTTGGTTTTCACTGCTCCTATTCTGGTATTTTCTAAAGTACTTCCTTGGCATCATTTCTGCTCTTGGGTATGCTCTTTGTGTACATATCACAGATGGCATTTCTGATCTTATTTCTTATTTCTGTCTCAAAACTGGCCCCATCAAACAGTAGCATCATTGAATTGTAACATGATTCTATGAATGGAGAGTACAAATGCTCACATTAACTCATTTATCTAATTCTGAGGAAAATCTCCATTTATGATGCTGCTTCTCTGGACACATATTAGTTTCTCTGAAGCAAAACAAAGTTTTCCACTGACAGGTGATAGGTGCAATACTTTTTCTTCAAGAAGAAAAGGAGGTAGAAACAATGAAGCTAGAATAAGAGAAGTTTTTCTTCAACTTATTATCTATGATTGTGAGCAAATAATTCATTTTTTTTGCTTCCTTTCCTTCATTTATAAACTGAGGAGATGGAACTAGATTATGACCAAGGTACCTTTCAACCCTATGATGACTCAGTTTGATTTCTTGCAACTTAATTATTTTAATACTTCCCACTATCATATAATAGACTCATTCTTCAATCTTAGAAGTGAAATGCTCCAACTTCCTTAACCTCTACAATCAAATTTTACATTAGATTTTAAAGTTTTGGATTTGAAACAGGAATAGAAATTATATTTTAAAAGCCTATCCATATCTGGAATTCATTGCATGGAAGAAGAACAATACTATTTTTACAGACACAATATCTGTATCTTTTGTATGGCAAGTAGTTTGGAAAGTACAGTAAACTCTTGAACCTAGGACATCAAGGTGATCATGGATTATTTTCTTATATTTATATTTTCACTCCCACATTCATAAGTTCATTTTCCCTATTGCTTTAATTGTAATTATTTTAATTCACCAGCTACTACAATGCCAGTTAAAAATAGGCTAATAAGAATCTAGGGTCTATAGTTTACCATCTAAGACAGTAGAGCCTGAAAGCCATTTCAAATGTCTCATTTTTTAAGAAAGTATTTAATTTTACTTTTGTAGATAGGTTTCTTACTCTGACCCGAATACCCTGGGAATATTAATAGCAAAGAAGGAAATTAAAATATGGAGTTCAAAGTTCAACAAGCATAAAATCTGGAGTGATGAGGCAATCAGTCATTTTATCATTTCCCCAAGGGAAGTAATAGATTCTCAGTTATATAGAAACAACTAATTTTTATAGTCAGTATAAAATAAATATGAAAGATTTTAAACTATATTTAATGATGTGTATTTATGCATATATGCTATTAACATTCACAAGAATATCTCAATATATGTGTATGTATACTATATAGAGCAGCAAATGATTGTAATTCTTATATTCTTTATAGATTAAAAAGTTATTTTCACAAAATAATTCTGAAAGAGGCAATACAAATATTATCATAATTTTACATAGGACCTAATGGAAATAAACTGAAAAGTTCAAAGTCACATAGCTAAAAGATATGGGAATCAGGATTTGAACTGTTTGCTGTCTAATACTGTTTCTACTATACTATAGTTATATAAAACTCAAAATATAGTAGTAATCAAACTTAATGTATATCAACACATTTAAACACATAATTTCTGATTTTGAAACAGAAGACATTAGTTCAACCCATACTTCAATAAAAATCTCTTCAGAACTATTACTGATAGGTCATCATTTATAATGTCTTTTTGAAGACATCCCATTTAGTGGAATCTACTACCTACCAAGATATTCCATTTTATTCTTGCTCTTAATGAAGTCATCAGTTTCCTGGGATTTGGTTATATGCAAATGTATTCCAGATTTATTTTCCCAAACCTGTATGTCCCCTGAATTCTAATATTATGTTACCAGATAGTTAATGTGCATTTTTCAAATAGATGGTTCATTCATCACAAACTGCTCTTGCCTAAAACAAAACTCATCAGCTCTTTCCCCCAAGCCCCATCCTTTCCTAATTTATAGGATAATAGAATTATAGTAGACAGCTCTAACCTTGAATGTCATCAAGTCCAATTCTGCCATTTTAGAGATGAGGAAAGTGATGCCCAGAGAGAAAATCCTTTCTTATTGTCACATGATTGGTAAGTATCTGAAACAGAATTCAAACTTAGGGCTTCCTGATTCTAAATTCACAGTCCTATTCATTATACAATATTACTTCTCTGCTTTCTTTTCCCTATTTCTTTTTATTTTTCCAATTATATGTAAAGAAGAATTTAACCATTCAATTTCATAAAGTTTTCTTCCTCCCCATCCTTCCCGACTCTACTCTAAGATAGCAAGTAATCTGATATGTTATATATGTGCAATCATGTTATGCATATCCATAATCATGCTGTGCAAGAAAAATCAAAAGTATTTTCTCTTTTTTCTGATGAATATCATTATTCACTTACAAGAGTTTTCATTCCTGAAATCATCCTTAATGCTTTTCTCTCTCTGCTATTATCCAATATGACTCCAAGACTTATCAGTCCTATGTTGATAACAACAATATCTTCTGTGTCCTTGTTTCTACTCAAAACAACCATACTGATTCAGACTTCCATCATCTTTGTTGTAGGCTATGAAAATAAACTTTAATAGTCTTTCCAAAGTTTCTCCCTTCTCCAATCTATTCTCCAATTCATTCTCCTCATTCCATGAATTCTTCTGTCCATGATACTCTCTTGTCCAATCCAGTCTTAGATGAAGTACAATTTTCCATTTGTCTTTCTAGATCTTACTTCATAATCTGGTGGAGCAACTAGGTGACCTTGGAGTCAGGATACCAGAGTTTGAATCTGGCTTCAGGCAACTGACACTTACTAGCTGTATGACCCTAGGCAAGTCACTTTACCCTGATTACCTTGCATCCAGAGCCATCTCCAGTCATCCTGATTCATACCTGGCCACTGGATTCAGATAGCTCTGGAAGGAGAAAGTGAGGCTGGTAACTTAGAACAGTACACCCTTGCTCAAGTTTAATTCACATACTTGTCATGGCATCACCTTCCTGATTGTTATGGTCTTCTTTGAGAATAAAGGACAAATATCATCATCATCATCATCATCATCATCATCATCATCATCATTATTACTATTATCATAATCTGACTCCAAACTATCTTTATAGAAAAGTTGCACTTTATAGTTTTATATAATTGTATCCAATCTGAACTTTTTGCTATTAGCTATCCAAAATATTTCATATGTTTCTACCCCCATGACTGTATAAAAGTTTTCCTTCATTCATATAACACAGTCCCTTTTTATCTCTCTATCTTTTAGAATTTCTAGCTTCCTTCAAAATATAAATGCCAGCTCCTATACGAAACTAATCTTCATTCCTTTAGTTGCCGGTTGCCAGTATCCTCCATCATGGAACTAACCTTGTATGTTTTTTGTATATATATTACTTTTATTTTTCTGTGTTCATTAGTATGGCTCAGAGAGTCATTTGAAGTAAGGGTTACACTATTTTTAATCATTTTATCCCTAATGTCTAGCATACTGCCTAAAATATAATAGGTATATAATGAGGTACTTGTAGAATGAATGTAAGAATGAATAACTGAGTTGATGTAGTAATGAATCAATGAAGAAAGTATACTTTCACATTATTTGGGAGAAGTTGATGCCACTGATATATTCTCTCAATAAGATTCATTATTTTTCTGGCACCATTAAGTTGGACAGATTCAATTTTTTCAACTTGGGTGAATCCAGTAGGTTTTTACCCATTCTGGGTACTTAAAAGAGAAGGCAGTTCTTTTCATCAGCATAGCCCAACTTAGACAGGCTTACTGATGAGTTATTCCCATGGTATCTGTATACTTGATTTCCAATGACAGGTAGAGCACTTTCTAATTATTAAGGGTGTTTTTAATCTACCTGTCAAAGTTTTATTTCCCCCCTCCTTTTCCCCTTCTCCTACCCACCCCCCAAAAACCAGCGCTCTTGTTTGATTGAATAATGCAAACCAATTTTTCCAGTAGAGATGCAGCTGCAACTCCTCTCTGACCAAACTCTTGACAATGAGATCTCTAGGCTGAATAAAATGATATTGTAAAGGGTGGGGGAGTTATTTTGTCACTATATACAAATATTTTCACTTTCAAAGTGGATTTATGTACATTAAGGCACCTAAACTGTCAAATTTCCCCTTCCCCTTTTCTACTCAAATCTAAAATACCTGATTAGCTAATGACGGGAAGTGATTGACAGAAGTGGCACACTTGACTAAGTAGCCTTTTGTAAATGTAAATATGGTCATATTAATGTAGTGCCTATTCTAAGTACTTATTACTGAGAATGAGTTTTATGATTAAGCACTCTTGGACTACTCTGAAGATCTCTTCTCACTTGAAGTCAAGAGAAAGAAGGTATCTAAAAATGTTAAAATGTTTTCTTGCTTTTGAAAGATATTCTCTCTCTCTCTCTCTCTCTCTCTCTCTCTCTCTCTCTCTCTCTCTCTCTCATCCACCTTCTTTGCCACACACTCCAAACACTTTTAGCCAAAACATTTTAATTACATGTATGGTGACTCTAGAATAGTTATGACATTAGAAGGGACCTTAGAAGTCATTTAATTCATTTTATAGATGGCTAATCTAAGACCTAGAAAGGCTAAATGATTTGCCCAAGATCTCATAGGTATTATTGGATTTAGTATTTAAACATATTTTCTTTAATTCAAAATCTGATACTTAATACTCTATTATATATTTAGGCAACCAATGTATTATGGCTTCATATATTTATACTATATTATATTACAGAATTCTTTCTATTTAAATTTTTCATTTTATAGATGGAAAAACTGAGGCACAGAAGTTGGAACTTCCCAATGATAAACAATCAGGCAAAGATCTGAGTCAGGGTGTGAATTCAGGTCTTTCTGACTTCAAACCCAGTTATTTTTTTAAAGTAAAAATAAAAACAGAAAAGAAATTTAAAAAAACTGCTTTGACAACCCCCTCATTTTATATCACTAAGGAAACTAAATGACTTGTCTAGCATCAAACAGACAGTAACTATCAGAGTTTATTTGGGACAAGGTTCTGTGATGATTTCTATTAATCTAAACTATTTTAGGGAGTAGCCATGTACCCAGCCTGGAGTCAGAAAGATTCAACTTCCTGAGTTCAAATCTGGTCTCAGACACTTATTATTTGTGTTACTTTGGACAAGTCATTTAACCCTGCTTCCCCTAGTTTCCTCATCTGTAAAATGAGTTGGAGAAATAAATGGCAAAATGTAAGGGACTGTTGTGTGTGGAAGTGCTGTAAACTTTCATCACCTGGTGTCCTTGAGCACCAGAGCATTATTTTACTGGTTGATTGAAGAGTGCCACAGGAGTGGGAGTGGACCAGGGACTGGGGAGAATATTTAAGCAATTATATTTGTTTTAATAAACAGAGATCTTGAAGATCTTAGAGAATTTGGAGAACTTGTTAATCTTTTCTCCTGTCCCATCAATGTTGGCCTGGGTAAGAGTAAGCTAGCAGGAACCTAACACATCCTGAGAAGCTAATCTAACAGGAACATAACAGCAAAATATTCCTGGAACTTTTGCCAAAAAAACCCAAATGGGATCATAGAGTCAGACATGACTAATCAACTAAACAACAAAACTCTTGTAAATATGGGAATCTGAATCCTCACAAACAGGCTTTCTCAATCTATTTACTACATTTCTTTTACCATAAACTATTGTTACACCACTTTGCTGCAGTAGTTAACAGTAATATTATAAGTTACAATATACAGTGATCTTTATTCTCAGTATTTACATGACTTAGCCCTTGTTGTTTCATCTCCATTTGATAAATAATGATCAGGGACATAAATGTTAGAGTTGGCACTTGAACACAGGTTTCTGAACTCTGAGCAATGATCTCACCATTCCTTATGAAATAATAGAAAATTTATAGGAACAAAACAAATAACAGTACTGAAAAATACTAGACATAATATACAGTATTTAGTGAGCCAACTTTGAGAAAAGGAAAACCTTAATAATTATGTTCCAGATGACTTGAAGATCTCTATATTTTTTTTAGGTTTTTATAAGGCAAATGGGGTTAAGTGGCTTGCCCAAGGTCACACAGCTAGGTAATTATTAAGTGTCTGAAGCTGGATTTGAACTCAGGTACTTCTGACACCAGGGCCTGTGTTCTATCCACTGCGCCACCTAGCCACCCCAGATCTCTATTTTTTAAGGCAATTAGTACTAAGTGACTTGTCCAGTGTCACACAGTTAGTAAATTTCTGAGGTTGGATTTGAACTCAGGTCAAGTCTTTCCCCTGGCCCATACCCAAATCTATGTTTACTTTCATTTACTGTTTGTGACGTAGATATGTCTTGACATTGCTGACCAAACCAAGTTAAGGCAAGTCATCAATAGGCACCTATATGCCTTGGTAAAGGGATTTTTTTCCTTTCTAAAAGTTCCTTATACTAATGAAATAATGGCCTCAGAGCAAAAACCAAATCAAAATCAAAATAATTTACAGAACACAAACAGAGGAAAACAATCTCCACTTTCATTTTTCTCTTTTAAAAATAGCTGAGATCACTAAGCATCCATCTGAGACTTTCAGAGCTTATGTTGACTGACAACTTGTTAACACTCAAATTTCCCCTGGTGTGGAAAAGCTTGTTTTTAAAATATTGATTATTGTTCCCAAAATATTTTTTCAGTCTTAAGATGATCTGAAGTAATCACCTCTGGTATCTTTCATTACAGTTGTTTCCCCCTAAAGGTGTTTGCTTATAATTTTGCAGAAACACCAACTAAGAATTTTATACTTAGTTACATCACTCTGGCCACCTTTCTTACTCCCCTTGGAAGTTTTCCCTAATCTCAGACATTTTTGTATAAACCTCAGTGCCAACAGATCAGCAGACACAGCTTTTCTCTTGCCATTCTCAGATTAGGTGGCTTCAAGGTCTGTTTGAGGGCTATTTTTAGCTCCTGTCTTTCTATTTCTTCTTTCTTTGATATTATTTCATATGCCTTACTTTATTAAGGTTACAATGACAAAGAAAGTGACTTCAGGAAATGAAAGATGGTCCTGATAAAAGATGATATACATAGATTTTTCTTACAAATTTTCATTTTCAAAGGCCTGAAGGAAATGAGGTATCTTTTGCCTTTCTTTAGGTCTGTTGGGTAGAGTCAAATTCCTTAGTTATTTTTCTGGCTTTCTCTTCTGTTTGATGAAAGTGCGAGGACTTTTTTGTTTGCTTTTCTTTTCATCTGACTCAGTTTATTCACAAGTAAAAAAGAAGAAAACAATTACAGGGAGAGGTGAGGAGGAGTCAAAAAAAGAAAAAGAGAGAGCTGTGGTCCTGGACTGAATCCTCTTTTGCTATTTATTTCTTGTGTGATAATCTTATTAAGACTTGAATTACATTCCTCAACTTTACAGTTAGCGGCAAAGTTTTTGGGGTGATACCATTTGACAGGATCATAGCTAGAAACCTAGAAGGAAAATCTGATGCTAATGAGTTCAATTCCCCTTTAAGTTTATAGATAGAGAAACTGAGATTTGGTGGCTTGCCCAGGGTCACCTGATTGATAATCTGAGGCAATATCCTACCTAGATGCCTCTTTAAGTCCTCCTTCACCTTTAAATTTATGGTTCCAAATATAAACGTATTTTTGAGTTAATATATCATCTCTTAGTAACTTTGAATGAAATAACACAGTTTTTATAATCTGTAGCTTTAGGATTGACCCTGGCTTTGTGTTTTCATCTATTTGGGAAACTCCCAGGGTAAGGTAACAATCTCTCCCAGTTCAATTTGGTTCCTTCTCTTCAATTTAAAATCTTAGCAAGTTGTCTAGAGCATTGAGAGACTAAGTGATTGGCCTAAAGTAAGCCTACCATTTGGTATCAGAGGCCCCAGAACAAAGAGAAAACTGACATTAAGTAAATATCCAGGAAATAAACTATATATAAGATGCTAATTTTAAGCCCAATGTTACATTTAAAAACATAATTCTTTTTTTCTGATATCTCCACAGACCCACAAATATATGATGTAACAGTTGTGACCATTTTATTATTTTTAGCATCATCAGTAGATATCATTTTATAGGCACCAATCAGTAAAAGATTAACTTGTTCTGTATTTTACAACTACTAAAATATCTACAAAATAATATTCAAAATTTGAGCAGCAAAGAGAGAAAGCAAAAAAAAGAAAAATCGGGGAAGAAGACAAGTCAAAGCAAAGACAAAGGAAATAAAAAAATTATTTTTTTTCCAGTTTCATCCTTCATGGTTCTGGATGTGTTTGTGTTTGTTTGTGTGTGTGTGTGTGTGTGTGTGTGTGTGTGTGTGTGTGTTTAAATAAAGTCTAGATATTTATATAGAGTAACTACATGGTCTAATGGACAGATTACTAGATCTAGCGTCTATGTGACTCTAAGCAAGTCACTTAATATAGCTTGCCTCAGGTTCTACACCTGTAAAATGAGAAGAAGGAAATTGAAAAACACTCTGATACCTTCGCCAAGAAAAGTCTTATTGGAGTCATGAAGATTCAGATATGACCAAAATTACACTGAAAATACATTTATATAGCACTTTCCCTATATTACTCTTCTAAGACTCATATCTAGCCTCTAAGGGTGTGTGTGTTTTTGTGTGTATGGGGGGGAGGGAAGCATAGGTTGGTATCTTCATTTTATAAACAAAGGAAATCTAGAAATAGGTTAAGTAAATCACTTATGATAGCAGAATTAATAAAACCTGAAATTTTGATTTGCCTTAATTTATTATTGGAATCATACCATTTCATTAGGAAAATCATTGTTTGAGTAAAGACTGGAGATTGTTTTTTACCTAGATGTTCTCTTCTATATTCTGGAACTTTTTGGTCTGATAAGCTACAGAGAATATGCCAGCCTTTTTCATCTGGGAAATTCCCTTAGTAAATAAACTTACACTATTGTTATCTTTTCCCTCATTGGATTTAGACTACAAATTAACTCATTCTCTATTCAGAAATGTTCTAGGAGCTTCTGTGATTGTTAGGGGTGTTATTGCTTAAAAACAGAAATTCATGAATATTCCTCCAAGTCCCAGTAGCTGTTCCACTTAAAAGGTGGACATTGATTCCAGGGTCTTCTTGAGCCTCTATCTAATTCTACAGTAGTGAAACAGGATGATGCTTTCCTGGACTAGAACCTAGCAACCACTGGGTACCTCTTGAGTGTTAATGGATCTGTCATGGAGAATAGCAATGGACTGATGGGCCTCAGTTGCTTTTGCATTTCTAAGACTCCTCTCAGTGACTCCATCTACACCATTCTAGAAGGAAAAGTTTTGATAAACTTAATTTAAAACCACAGATTGTTTCTAGATCTGGAAGAGACCTTAAGAGACCTCAGATCTGGAAGAGACACATATACATACTTTTAAATGCATACAAACTCTTTGCTCCCCCAGTCTATTCCATTTTACAGATGAGGAAATAGAAATTCAAGACATCAAATGATTTACCCAAAATCCCAAAATTTTTATATAGTTTAGCTAGAATTTAAAAGCAGATCCTCTAATACTAAGACCAGGGTATTTTCAGTATGGAATAATGATAAATGGGCTATCATGTCACTAAAAGAGAGTATTTCATAGTGTCAGTATTCTGTTTGCACAATTATTTTAACTGAAGCAATATTATACACAATATCTGTCTTTATCCAAGGCATCTGTCAGATGTCTTATAATCTTTCTTTTCTCTTTATTTAGTATAGATAGAACTAAGTCTATTGGCTACCATATTACTCTCAATTTCTAGGCTTGACCTTGGTATGGGATCCTGCTGAGATATGCTTTAATGAATTATCCCCATATACATATGTGTGTGTTTGCATGCATACGTAAATATTTAGGGTTTGAGTGAAAGAATAAATTCTTGGTATAATTTAATAATTGGTTTCTTTGATTTCTGTAGAATGTGTATAAGGTGTCATCATACTAAACTGTCTTCTGAGAGGAATAGTATGTTTTGTCTTTGAAGCTGGAGGAGGTAAATTTCTTGTTGATAAATACTAAAGAACATAATGGCCCTTTTTCCCTAGAGGTTAGCTTTATTGTGATGAAGGTAGAAATAAATTAAGCACTTCATAGAATAGAGGCTTGTCAAAAACATTCTACCATTCTCTAGAAGAATGGGCCAATTTATTTATTTTCACCTTTCAATTCAAATACACACTTAGTGAAGGCTGCAGCATATAAAACACTTTTGTGGTAATATAAAAGCCCAAACAAGTAATTTCTGTCCTCATGAAGCTTTTCATCTACTGCAGTATACATCCTATGCATTCATAAGTCAATATTCAATGATTACAAAGTAATTTTAGGATAGAGAGATGACTAGTAAATGGAGGTTTCAGAGAGGTCAGAAAAGTCCTTCCTTGCTTTGGAGGAAAATAGGGAATCCATGAAGCACAGGTGAGGAGGAAGGCATTTCAGATAGATGAGTTTGGAATCTGCCTTAGATTTAGACATGAAGTCTGACTTCAGGTCAGTAGAGTAAGAGACTCCACCATCAAAAATATCATTATAGGTCCAGGTCAGAAAGGACCTCATTAGCAATCCTACAGTCTTATCTTCTCCATTAATAAATGGCTTTATAAAAAATAACAATCCTGAAGAACATAGTATAGCACTTGTAACTGTGAAAAAAAGTAAAAATATACCTCTAACCTCTGGAATTGTGAGTTGTGAAAGGAGAGTTATTGTGAGTGCCATTATTCTGAAAGTGGGAAATGTGTCTCTCACTTTCTAGATTAAGCCAAGTCGAGTAGGACACAATGTAGAAATTTTCTTCTTTTACCCTGTAATTATTGTTTCATGGGTGATAGATAGATAGATGGATGGATAGATAGATAGATAGATAGATAGATAAAGTCAAGGAGCTGTTTTCTTTAGTATAAATACTTAGCATACATTGTTATCTGCTTATCTTAGTGAGTTTTCTCACTAGCTCAGTGAGTTAACCCAGGGTCATAGCAGTTATATAGGTTCATACAAATAGCAAATAGCTGAGTCAGAATTTGAACCCAGGTCTACAGACTCCAAATCTTAAACCTTTCTCATGGTGCTTCCTCACTTAATGCAGTTTTGCAGTATATGGTACCAATTCTCTACCGCTAACATGCCAAATCACCTGAGACTATATTCCCACTTTTGTGAGATTTTTAACCTCGTCCCTACTGTTGATAGATTTCATTATGTTTTATCAGGTTTTAATCCATAGCTAGTATCAGACAAAATTTAAATACAAGTCCTCTTGACTCCAGATCAAACAATGCTGCCTATCTTCTCAGAGGTAACAATTTATTTACATTTCTCCATGGTTCTGTTTTCTAAGTTCATACTACCAACAAAAGGATTGTCGAACTGGAGACTCCTTTACTGTGATACTTTTATCTAAAAAGAAAAAAACACTTTAAAATGAAATATATTTCATTCAGTATATAAACATGGATTTTGGATATTCATTATGCTTAGTTATAAACTTCATTTGTAAACAATCATATAATAATAGAATAGGAAATAGCTTCTGTATTTTTTCAAATTAAGATGTAAACAGAGAACTGTATTAAAAATGCAAATCTCATTGATTTTTTAAAATATTGTCTCTCTTTTATTGTCTGCTGGGTTAGAAATGTAAAGAAATGCTAAAGTAATGTTTTCACATTCATTCTTTCCTTTAAATAGGAGGAAAGATTTCAGAAGGATAGCTTGACAAGCAGCATGAGGAATTTCCAAAATTAACTGTGAAAGACAGATCATCTAGGCGTGTCTGAAAGCAGTGCCTAACCTTTGTGCTCAGAGATCTCATTTCCAAAATGTCACATTCTGCTTATTCAGTGGTGCTGTCATTAAGCTATTTTAAGCTTGAAAATTTGTGTTCTGGGGCTGAACTGAAATGACTGCATCTATCTTTGGGTTTATTCGTTAGAATTTAAAATTCATTCAAGAACAATAAAATCATCATTAGTGTAGTTATATTCTGTTAAATATTGAGACTTGCAATGATTTTTTTCTGTTGCCATTTTGAACAGTGGCAATTGAAAAGTCAAAGAAAATCATCCAAATGCATAGATAAAATGTTTGCTCTATGTTAACTATGAAAAAGTATCATATTATGGATGGGAATTTATCTTAATTATAGCCTTGTATCAGTGAAGGGAGGACTGAGATCAATATAATTTTATACAACTGGAGAAGGGACATGTTCCTCATTTCATAAAATAAAAACTGAAACAAAGTACAACATGGCATGATTATAAATTAATATTAAGGTTCATGTGTTTGTATTTGTATAGGCAAATGAAAATTAATTGTCACATTGAAGCATAGTTAAAAACTGAATTGAATTCTATATAGCTCTATGGATTTGTCATACACAATACTTTGACATTAAATTAGGATAGAATGATAACAGGATGTTCACTTATTAGTCAGGGAAATCTTGTACCTTTAAAGCAAGGTCTTTTGTGGAAGTAGGTCATCTGGAAAAAAAATACAGTTGCACTTATATCAATCATGTTATGACCACTTTAACCACTCTAGTTACAGAAAACACTCCTTCTCAGGTCTCAGATTTCAAGCAGACAAGACAGAACAGGTAAAAAAAAATATCAGATTTGCTGTTTTAGCAAAATTCTTTAAAAATATTCAGTGCCAAGAAATGATACTGAATGTAAGCATTTTCTTATAATTTTCTTTGGAATGACCATTTTCATGGTAATTTGATGAGCATTTGGTCATTTTCTATATGGTACTATGAATTTAGAGTTGGAAGCAACCATAGCAGTAATTTGATATAAACTGCTTATTTCAGAATTAAAGAAAAACTAAGTCTAGACACTTTAAGCAATTAGTTCAAAGCCATACTGCTAATAAATGTCGAAGGCAGAATTTGATCCTGGATACCAGATTTTGACATTGCCCTACTGTAACAGGTTGCAATCTCATCTGATCAGGTTTTGTGTTTTAATATTTTCTCTTTTTCACATTTCATCTACAAATGTGAAAAACTGAAATTATCCCCTCAGACTGATGGGTGGATAAAACATTTAATAAACCCTTACTATATGCTTATAATTGTGCTATATACTAAGGATATAGATCTAAATAAGGGAGGGGAGGAAAAAAGAAAAAATCAAGACATTTATCTTTTTTTTCATGTACTATATTATGAAAATACTTGATTTATTCCATATATTAAAAATAAAATAAAATTTGCATATAAGCTGTTATTGATAATATAGCTCAATATGTGAAAATATTTTAGAAAAAGCAGCCTACTTTAATCAATCATTCCATGATTTAGTTTTCCATCTCTGACAAAAAGAAAATATCTTTTGAAAAAAAGAGAAAATCCAGATGGATATCCAGATGAATAATGCTGCTAGGATGTAGGTTCTTCTGACCTCACTATGAACTTCCTATGGCATCTACTCAGCAAGAATGTATTTTTTAAAAATTTTAATAGAAAAATGTCTTTTTCCATGTTCACTTGCTTCATATAAGTTCCTCCTAAGTTCCTCCTGAGCCTCATCCATTTCCTTCCTCCCTGGCATTGTTTTTCCTAGAAGCAGCTGCCTAGCTTCTCAGTCTTTCTTCTCTTTCAATCCCAATTGAGTGGAGAGCAGATTTTGTGTCACTTGTTCTGGGATGTTTTACTGAGTTTACCCCAGGCACAGAGGTTGTTAATTATGGTTCCTATGGGAGAAAATGGCTATTTATTTCACCACTTTCCTCTGTATGGGCTCTCATTTTTTTGTGGAAGTTAGTTGGATAACTCAAGCAAAGACATGGATCGCATGTCCCTCACACTTTATATCAGCTCTGAGAACCTGTCACAATATTGGTAGCAGACACTTCTTGATTATTTTCTTCTCATTAATTTTTTCCAACCATTTGGAAAAAGTGTATTTGAAGTGTAACAGGTTAGTGAGAGGCCATGTGCAAATGAATGAATTTAATAAATCTAAACCCTGAAGCATTTCTTAGCCTGAGATGAGGAACACTAGAATTTGAGACAGTTATTCTGTATTACTTGTCTTCTCAAAGAACTATAATAACTGTCCTGCCTCTTCTAATCCAATTGCAGAGTTGGTATAGCCATCATCAGCTGAAAAATGTTGGTTCTCACTCAAAATATGGTACTGTGAGCAGAAGAGCTGGGGTTCCTTTCAGAGGAGAGAGGCTGTAGGGTCAAAAAATTTTCATAATAATATTAAAATCTTTTAAATTTGAATTTCATAAATATTGGTAGATGTACACCCACACACAATTCTTTTTTGGGTGGAAATGGGATTCCTCATATTTCAAGAGTGAAAGAGCATCCTGAGACCAAAACGTTTAGAAGAACTAGGGTTTAATGAAAGAGAAAACTACTTATTAGTAACATCAAAGAACCATTTTTTTTTCTCAAATGTTGGCTACATGAAAATAAGGATTGTTTCATTCTTTGTACCTGTGTGTCTAATGCTTAGTCAAAGGCCAGAAAATTATCCAACATTTCATAACTGATTTTTTTTTATTTTTTAAATGTATTTATTTATTTTCATCCATATGTACATGCATATTTCCAAATTACAAAATTTCCCTCCACCCTCCCTTCGCACACCACTCCCCTAAGCAAGGAACACTCAGGTTAGCATTGTATATACATATTTTGTTAAACACATTTACAAAATAGTAATTTTTGGCATGAGGAATTAGGATTAAAGGAAAGAAATACATAAGAGATCATTTTAATAAAGTGTTCATCAGATTTGGAAGGGTTTTTTTTTCTGTGTTTTGTTTTGTTTTTCTTCCTCTGTTTGGGAAAACATAGCCCATAACCAGTCAAATACAGTTGTCTTAGCTCTCTGAACTGCCAAGAGTAGCTGCTTCCATTAAGGTTATTCATCTCATAATGTTGTTGCTGATGTGTACATTGTTCTCTTGGTTCTACTACAATTAAATGTTGAACCTCCCCTTGGCCAGACTCGACAACTTTCTGAGTAAGATCTGGTTCTTTAAAACAGAGAATTGATTGATTGGGGCTACTTCCCAATCAATCTTACATTTTTATAGTGCCTTACATTTCAAAGTATTTTATATATTTTATCTTATTTGAGTCTTAAAAAACTCTGAGGTAGAAGTTATCATTTTATACCCATTTTAAAGATTAAAGGACTGAAAAGTTCAGAGAAGTTAAATGACTTTCTAATAGTCACAAAAGAGGCAAGGAAGAGGTATGATCCTGGAAATTATATCAGTCCTGACTATGAATCCAGTTCTTTTTTCCTATGTTACACTTTCTTCATTCATTGTTTTTAATATTCTTAAATGTTTTGAAATATTCAGGGTTGGGTATTTTTTGTAATTTTATGTTTTTCATGTTATGTATTTTATTCATGTTATACATTTTAAAATATTTTTCAGAGATAGCATCCATAAGCTTTACCATTCTGCCAATGGGGTCCAATTGTTAAGAAACTGTGTGCTATATAGTATTCATTCCTTTCTTCCCCTTTTATACGGTGGTTCTTGAAGACCCACTAGTATGATAAGGATCCACTTTAAACCTGCCTGCCAGATAATTGGAGTGAATTCTTCCAGCTTTTGCCAAAGCCCCCATGCCTTTGAAGGTGTAAATTAGAGTTCTTTGCTTATTGCTTCCTACATGTAATCAGTAGAGTGAAATTGTCCACCACTACCATATCACCCACGATGAGCAAAATATATTCTGCCAGGCTGTAAACAATCATGATAATAAGCCTAATCATATGTCAGCATAATGAGATGTTGAAATAATAGCAAGATGCCAGTTACTTGCATGAATGCTAATGAATTATTTTAGTCTTAAATCCTACTACCAGTTCAATCTGCCCAACAGCTTGGGAACCTAAGTTTTATGTACTGTTAAAATATGGTAATCCAGCTGGTATTTGATATGTGGTGAGCTCTCTCTAGATAAAGATTTTTCAAACCTCAATGAAGTGATCTTCTTTCCCTCAAACTATTTTAAGGTTGCCACTATGACATAGAAAGTCTTAGTTTTGCATTAGAAAGATCTATGTCATATTCTCCATTAGACATTTAAAAACTGGAAGATCCAGGGCAAGTCACTTAACCTTTAGGACACATAGGTTTTGTTTGTTTGTTTGTTTTGTAAAATGAGGTTTCAATGACATCTACTTCACAGGGTTGTTATGAAAGTCAAAGATATAAAAGATGTTTTTAAAAGCTCAAAGTTATAAAATAAATATCTACTAATTTAAAGCTGGTATAGTTACCATATAAAGCCGGAGGTTTGATGTCAACCAATATTAAACACAGACCGATACATTTAGTATGATTGACATCTATATGGAGATTTAAACATTAACATTGATCTTATGGGAATTTCAGATCTGGGAGACTGTCAATTTCCAGATGAAGCAATGAGCCAATTGGCACAGAGGCTATTTGTATGAACAGACGTTGAGATTGAGAATAGCAGGGTAGGAATTTTCTTTAAATTCAAGATGTGATCATTTGGTACATCCACATCATTAAAAAGAAATAACCTTACCATTTAATGAGAACTTTATGACCATTCATGCCAATTGAATCTTTGCGATTTTCATGAGTATCTTTCCTGTTTAATTTTTGAAGGCTAATTTTTATGGAATTTTGTGACTGCTTTTATCTACCCATGTTTCATCTGAATGTTTCAATTTGTAAATTCAAAGGCAGACATGCAAATATTTCTTCAGTTTATAGTATTCATCAGTGACTCAATAAAATTATTTTGAAGATAAGTATTATAATACCTGTCAACAGATTTCAACTAAACATGGAAAATGTTTTAATATTGGGTTTTTTATTTTGATGGGGATTAATGAGGTGATGTCACTGTAGCTCTTCCAAATAATTGATATTTTTCACATGTGCAGAAATCCATTATTAAAAAAATGAAAACAATAGCAAACAACAAAAAAAACAATAGAACTCCTTTCCTGATGTACTGATCTCTTTTAATTATAGGGCCAGCCAAACCCAGGCCCCACAGTGATGAATATTCCAAGAAGATTCCTCCTCCTAAGCCTAAGCGAAATCCAAATACCCAGCTAAGCACATCTTTTGATGAAACCTACATTAAAAAGCATGGGCCTACGAAGACTTCGCTGACACGGGACACATCTTTATCCCAGGTGAGCAGTCCTGCTCTAGATACTGAGGAAGAAGAGCCTGTGTACATTGAAATGGTGGGAAATATTCTAAGAGACTTCAAAAAAGAGGAAGATGACCAAAGTGAGGCAGTTTATGAGGAAATGAAATATCCTATTTTTGATGATGTCGGCCAAGAGTCAAAATGTGAATTTGACCATCACAGCTGCTCTTCTCAGTGTGCTACGCCCACAGTGCCTGACCTAGACTTCGCCAAGTCTTCAGTGCTATGTACTCCAAAGGGTTTGCTTTGTGATATCCCCCCTCCCTTTCCAAACTTACTGTCTCATAGACCCCCACTGTTGGTGTTCCCACCAGCACCTGTCCAGTGTTCCCCCAATTCTGATGAGTCACCTCTAACTCCACTCGAGGTCACAAAGCTTCCTGTGTTGGAAAATGTTTCTTACATCAAACAACAGGCTGGAGCTTCACCATCCTCATTGCCATCTCATACCTCTGGTCATCCCAAATCAGAGAAAGACCAGACAATAGCTCATGGACCATCATCTTCTTCTTCTTCTTCTGTTCATTCTTCATCCCCTCCCCACCCTTCCACTTTATATAGAACACCATCTCCACATGGCTACCCTAAAAGTCACTCTGCTTCACCTTCTCCTGTTAGTATGGGGAGGTCACTTACCCCCTTAAGTCTCAAGAGACCACCACCCTATGAATCTTTACATTCAGGAAGCATCTCAATAAGCTCTCCATCAGTGCCTCATTCTACAGCCAGGAACACGTTACAGGAAGGAGGGAAGATGGTTAATGCCTCTGTCAATACCTATGGGTCATCTCAGAGTGGCTCCCGCTCCAGAACACCCACAAGTCCTTTAGAAGAGCTCACCAGCCTCTTTACCTCAGGACGAAGTTTGCTGAGGAAGTCCTCTAGTGGAAGAAGATCAAAAGAACCTGCAGAGAGTAAGTTTTACTTTTCATTCTAAATATAATTTGAGTCAGCATTAGATTTTTAATCTATAAATTAAATCCAATATATCTAAATAAATAAACTCTTTAGTATAAGCCTTATGGATGGTCTAATTGAGGGTGCATGGAAATATTGTGGATGGAGTTCTGGGATTAGAGTCAGAAAGATGTAAGTTCAAATATGACCTCGAAAATTTAGTAGCTGGATGAGTCTGGACAAGTTACAAGTTACTGAGACAGTTGTCTGTCTCAGTTTACTCATAAGTGAAATAGAGTTAACAATAGCACTCATCTCCCAGAGTTGTAAAGACCAAATGCATTAAAATTTATAAAACAATCGCTAACAATGTTTCAGCATTCTATTACAAAAGACAATTTCTCCCTTTCCATATTTTAAAGTTAGAAATTAAAGATTATTAAATTTATTGAGGGGGAAAATTACCAATTAAATTAATTACAATCCATTCTTAACTATTTTTGTGACAATTTTCCTTTCTTTCTGGTGTGTTCATTCTAATTATCAATTCATCCTCCCAGTTCCTCACTATAAAATAAAGATCAAATTTCATATATCTTGGTGCATTTCTTCCTGAAAAACATTAAAATGCATCCTTAAAAATCTACTTTTATCTATAAAAAGTGCCTTTAAAGTTTCAATTGTGCAACTATTTATTTAATCAGTATATTTTCTTAAGGGGTAAAAAATATTATATAGCCTCTCATGTTAATTTGTCATATTTTAATATTTTGTTTTTGCATTGATTACATTTATCCATACAATTTTAGTTAAAAAAAAGATCCTCATTAATATTATGTACAAAAATAAAGCCCAACTATTTGAAAGAATATAATGTGTACCATACTGGTTTGGGTCTCTGGACAGTGATAGTACAATGAAGTGGAGAACTTTCAGGAGTTGATGGACTTTCTTCACCTTTACTAATAAATTACAGTCTATTCCCAACCCAGACATCACGTGAGGAATGTATTCTTTCTCAGCTTTTACTAGTCAAAATTTGAGGAACTGAAACTTGCTTTTCCTTATCTGGGAGTTCGTTATGTAAATAAAATCACTGGTTTAGTCTCTTCCTTTCCCTATGCTGTAAGAAAACTTTTGCAAGTATTTGCCACACCAGAAATAACTAAAGGAAAAAAATATTGAATATATTTTTAGGAGATTGATCAGGGAATCTTCTGGTCAAGTTAGACTTCCCAACTTACTTGATGAAATTAGAAGATATAATGAGCAAGCAAAAAGAGACAGTGACAGAAAGTATTTCCCCTTTCTCTGATTGAACTCTAAGATTTATCCCTACAAAAGAAATTTAGACCTTATACCTGCCTCACAGTTTTTGTTAGAAATTCTTTTATATACTGAAATGTCATCTTCAAATGAGCAATTTAATCAGTCTTTCTTTCTACAATCACATTGCTATAGTCTTGGCTCTCGTCTTTTTTTCTACAGTAACTCAGAACGCACTTTATTCTGGAAGTTCACTTCATTCCTGGGCTTCAAATATTGGAAAACCTTTGATTCCCCTCCTTTCTCCCTCTGTTTTCCTACTCTTTTTCATAACCACCATTTAAAATGGTCCCAGATGAACCATGTCTTCATTCCTTTCCAGGTTACATGCCTGACCCTTTCCAAAACTTTCCTACAATGCTTTGTATCAGATGCTTTCATCTCCTCCCATATGTCCTCTTTTCCAGCTTCCTCTAATATTTATATTTTCTTATTAGAATGTAAGCATTTTGAGAACAGAAATTGTCATCATTTATGCTGATAAATGTTTGTTGATTTATAATATTATTTAGAGAATCCATAAAGAAGCAAAGAAGGCAGTAGTAGAAAAAACTTGAGAATCTGGAACTCTAGGTTTCGGTAGCAACTATGTATGAGATTTTTGGTAAATCACTGAGTCTCTTTTTTCTGTCATTTCTAAAAATATGACACTGGCTTAGATCTAGATGATCTCCAAGGTTTTTGGTTTATTTTCTTACCCTACAAATTCTATGTTGATTTTGTTTTTTGTTATTTGGTGCTAAACAGAATTCACAGCAAAGAGAGGTCAGATTAAAAAAAAAAAACTAGTGATAGCTCTATTCCTATTTTAATTCAGCATTTACAACAGTGATCTAATCCTAAGGTATTATTCATAGTAAACCCAGGAAAAGGTTTCTGTTCAAATAAGATACAGTTAAAAATTGCAAATAATTACAAGACAGAGATATAATTCCATTTTTAAAAAGGAGTAGTACTACTTTGGTTTCCAGATTCAGCCTTAAGGAACAAATCAAGGTGTTAGGAAAATTAATTTGACCCTCCAAAATCATACTATGTAATCTTGAATAGGGGCAGCTAGGTGGTGTAGTGGATAAAGCACCGGCCTTGGAGTCAGGAGTACCTGGGTTCAAATCCGGTCTCAGACAATAAATAATTACCTACCTGTGTAGCCTTGGGCAAGCCACTTAACCCCATTTGCCTTGGGGAAAAAAAAAACCCTGAAAAAATACATTGAATAGAATCAATTTCTAAATGTAGTTTCTAATAATGCCATATATCTGCATAACTTACTGATTTTTTTTCACTCTTCATTTGCCTGTCATTGCATTGACACAGTCTGAGAAGTGAGATGAAGCTAAAGAAATTTTTAATGCAAACCACTTAAAATCTACAGTCTACTTAAAATGATATTATATGGATTTGTTTATTCATATTCATCATTTTTTATTTTTGTCCTACATTTGCTATCATCTCTATAATTAAGATGTCATATTGGGGGGGGGGGTTGTTTGCTTACCTATGTACTTCAGGTACAGGCCTTTGATAGTTTCAGCTGGCAACTGTGCCCAGTAACTGGAAAATGCATATGTACAGGAAACATTGAGCTAATGAAATTATTTGAAGGAAAATCCATCTGTCAGATTCTTTTGAGCTTGGCAGTTCACTCATTGACTCCATAAAAAAATTTTCTTCTCTTGTGAAGAGGCAAAGAGATGGAAGAGTCGATTGGAATCTACTTTTTCTTTTTTTTTTAACCTTTAACAATGACTGTGCTCAATTTTCTGCCCATTCCAAATCATAGTGTTTAAGAACATACAGTTTCAGACACTAGAATATTATTAAATTCCAGTAAAATCAAAATTATATTCACAGATGAAATGGAGTGCCAATAGAGTGCAAATGAATATTCAATTAGCATATACTTTTGAATTAATAATAACTCACATTAGTATAGTTCCCTAAGTTATACAAGTTTTATTTGAGAGTAGTTATTATGCCTGTTTGAGAGATAAAGAGATTCATTCTATGAAAAGTTGTTTTATCCATGGTTATATTATTTTATGATCACGCAATTAGAGCTGGGAATGACCTCAGGTCACTTAGTCCAAATATTTCATTATGGAACAATAGATAGAAATAGAGATATGCACACACACATATACACACATGTAGACATATAGACATATACATGCATATATCTATTTCTTTGTATGGCTGGTCTATTTTTCGATCCATCCATTTGTCTGTCTTCATGATATTAGTGCTCACATTTGAACCTATTTATATAAATTCAATTTTGGAGTTTACCATCATATAAAGAAACCTGAAGTCTATGAAATGGAGAGGGAGGAAGATGGGTGCCTTCTGAAACTTGAACATCCCCACTTTTGGCTTGGCAGAAGTAATAATGTTAGCTTGGAACCATTCTGGGGGATTAAAATCTCACTTGTCTGGGAAGGATCAAGAAGTATAACAGCCCTTTTGCAAATTAATGAAAACCATCCTTTGCTACACAGGAGATGAGATACACTTCATATTACTCTCAATCTGCTTCCTGCTGAATCAGTCTCTGTTTTCCAATGAGTGAAATGAGCAAATAAAATACAGGTAATAGTTTCTCAATCCCATTAATCTAGAGCTAAAATGTTAAGAACCTCCCTCCCCTTCCATTTTATTTACAGAAAATCAAGGGGCAGCTAGGTGGTGCAGTACATAAAGCACCGGCCCTGGAGTCAGGAGTACCTGGGTTCAAATCCACTCTCAGACACTTAATAATGACCTAGCTGTGTGGCCTTGGGCAAGCCACTTAACCCCATTTGCCTTGCAAAAACCTAAAAAAAAATCAAGTGAACTTCTTACCAATTTACTTCCTAAACAGTTTCAAAGTTTTGCCTCCTACATTCACTTCACACTTTTAATCTTTATAACTATTGACAAAAAATTTAAACAATAATAAATGAGGCAGTTAATTAGCAGTTCTAGATTATTGTTTCCTTTATTTCTTTGCTTTCCAAATTCAACCTTAAGATACCTTGCCATAGAAACCTTATTTTTAAATGTATGTTCCCAAGGCATTCTGATTTGCAAATACATGAGTATTTATGAATAATTGAAGGCACAGGAGAGATTGTCCATCTATAGTCCACATCTTGCCTATTATTGTATTATTATTATGGTCAGACATTCTTTTTCTTTCTATTTCTTTTAAAATAGCTTTTATGAGACTATGAAGGAAAGAACTGAGTAGAAGCTGGAATGTTGTTTTCTGCTGTTACTTGTTTATGATCATGGAGATTAAATACTAATAGTTTCATGGCAAACTTATGCTGACTTAAATGACAAATTGTTCATCTTGTACTGTGTTTTTCATATTTCCATGTATACACATACACATGCATATAAACATTATCTCATGTCACTACTAGGTGAGGAAAGCTCTGTTTCTGCCAAGGATCACAGATAGCATCGTAAATTTAGAGTCACATGGGCATTCAGAGTAAGTGAAATCTACTCTCCCCCATTTTATAGATAAGAAAATTTAGGCCAGACAAAATTGAGTAAATTTCTAGAGTCCTATAAATTCTATAGTCTGCAGAAGGATTCAAACCCAGATTTCCAGATCTATGATTTAATTAACATATAGGGGTCCTAGAATAGAAATTCACTCCATCAATGAAGATCAGCAATCCTGAGATAATAAAAAGTCGTCACATATTCAGAATCACATAAATGTGTAAAAATCAGGGCTTGGATCATGGTCTTCTTGATGCCAAAACTTGCTGTTTAGCAATTATTCCATGTTGCCTCTTTAAAACTACAATATTACCAGAATATTAAGGTGCATGATATTCTTTTAAAATTATAGCAGATTTTTATATTGTGTGGAAGGACAGTACTTTAAGGAGAGAGAAAACAAATTTTTTGATTTTTGAAAGTTCATGGGACACTTTAGTTTATTTGCTCTATCATATTGTCTTGTCTAATTTCAACAATTTAGATTTTAACAAATAGAGACTCCTGGAATGGTCAAATAGAATCAGTGAAGAAGATGGAATTTCATAAATAATTGATCTAAAATATGTGGCCAACAGCTGTTTGTGATTGATGTACACAGACACATTTATCTCCTGTGTTTACATTCTTAGGCTTTTTGATTCTACAGTGCACTTTTTAAATAAGAAATTTAATCAGCAATTTTCTTCATTAACAAGCTTTGAGTTCCTGAAATGATGAACTTTTTAAGCACAGGTGTAAACAGATATAAGAATGTAGTTGTTTTACAAGGATTCCTACAGAATTCAGTTTACAAATATTTATTTGTAAATCTTATCATCCCATCAGGTTGCAAGAAATAGGCATATGGTTCCATAAATTTAACATTGATAAATAATCCATCATCAATTACTTTTAACATATAAATTTTTTTCATTATACATTAACAAAATGCTATAGATGGCACTCATATAGAGCTGAATGGATAGAGGGATTCTGGGGACTGAAGTTTGGATGCTATGAAAACATGATAAGAAAGAAATAGTAATTTCCAATCTACAGCAAGTTCTCATATTCAGTCTTCTTACCAAATCTTGTTGATTTTACTTTTGAGATATCTCTTGTATACTTTCTTTTCTCTTCTTTGACACTGTTTCAGGTCCTCATCATTTCATCACTATATTGTAATAGCTTGCTAATGAGTACCCCTGCCTCAAGTTTTTCCCCTTTCCAAATGATCCTTTATTGGTTTATTTGTCATCCCTCTAGTCAATAAACTCCAAAGACTTAACTAAATAACTAAATAACCTATTCACTTCCCCTAATATTCTAAGCCATTTTACAACTTCATCATCTCTATAATTCAGTGACACTGCCTCACATACTCTCTCTTACAAGAGAATTTATCACTGAACTCCATTCATTCACATTAGCTGTGCCCAAGCCTGGAAAGGTCTCCTAAGATCTGGCTTCCTTCAAGTATGAGCTAAAATATCATCTTTTATAAGAACCCTTCTTTAGTCCCACTTAATGCAAATGACTTTTCTATTTTGATTGTCTCCAATTTATTCTCTCTATATTTTGTTTGTTAATAGTTATTGGCATGTTGCCTACACTTTACAATGTGAGCTCCTTGAGGACTGGAATTGTCTTTTGCCTTTTTTCTTATCCTGAGTGATTAGCATAGTTCATGGAATACAGTAGGTAATTAATTAATAGTTGTTGACTGAAGTTCATTCATTATTTCATTTGAGACCAGCAACCATTATGTCTCACTCACCCTGAGACATCTCACAATACATGATAGACATATGACATTCCTTAATTTGAATTGAAATTGGAATATATATATATATATATATATATATATATATATATATATAGTTTCTTTCTAAGTTCAATCAACAAAATACTATTTAATCAATACTTTATCTGAGACATATAGGAGTGAAAACAATGAATGTAAAGCAAGAAAACCAGGATTGAGACCAGTCTCTAACATTTATAAGGCACAGAAAGATTGTTATATTTACTGAATGCTTTTCATCATTATTTAAAAATAAGTAAAGGTTTTTAAGGACAACTGTCTGACACAGTGGATGGAGAATCAGATGTGAAGTCACAAAGACTCATCTTCATGAGTTTAAATTTGGTTGCAGACATTTAGCAGATGTGTACTCCTGTTCAAGGGGCACTGAACTTAGCTCTTCTACTTCCTTTTCCATTCATTAATAATGACAATGATACAAATGATAAACTAGAATTTATATAGTTTTTTGAGCTTTGCAAAGTATTGCAGAATATTTTATATGCTATCTCATTTGTACTGCAAAATAACCCTGTGAGATCAGTGTTATTATTTGCCTTAGGAGCAAGTTGTCCAGTGGATAGAGCTATGTGATTATACTCAGAAGGACTCATCTTCCTGAGTTCAAATCTGTTCTTGGGTACTTACTATCTGTGTTGAGTCATTTGACCCTAACCTACAGAATGAACTGGAAACACTGGAGGCAAAGGTTTAGGTGATTTGTCCAGGTCATGGAATTATAAAGTCTCTGAGAACAGATTCCTGATATTCAGTGTTCTCACAAGAATCATGCATGCATTCATGCATACGCATACATAAGCATGTGCAAATTCATGCATGAATATGTTGGGACTAGCTTCAACTGACTTGAAAGAATTAGCTATTAAATTTTCAATGTGAGGAAATGTAACTTCAGAAATTGGTTATCTCTACAAATCAGGGTTTGTTTTACTTTGTTCATTGTTAAGACTTTTTTTAAAAAAAGTATTAATAAAGTATGTGCATACATTTTCTCCCTAGAGACTTTGATTGTTAAACATTTTCCAAAACACTGATCTTACTCTGTAAATATTGCTTGAACTCACAGGAGAAGTGGTGCCTTTAGGCTAATGATAACAGTAGTAACAACAACAACCCCTGGAATTTATATAGCTGATTAATGGTTACCAAGTATTTCATGCCATTGTCTCATTGGAGTCTCAAAAACATCCTGCATATATTCATGGGTGAAATCAGGTACCCATGTGAACCTAAATACAAGCTTGCACATGCATACATAGACATGTATTAGCCCCTCTAATTTAGAAAACTTTAGATAAAATCTGTTTAACTCAACAGAAGCTGGTTCTTCTTTCCTAAGCTGTGCACTTAAAGGAATTTCCATTTAGTTTAATGCAGATTTATTAAAGGGGAGAAAAAAATAAAGATAGCAATGCATACCATTTTGTAGTACCTAAATAATCAGTACCTCCAATATAGATTCATCATTGTCTCCCATTATTTAGAGATGGAAATATGCGTGTGTGTTTCTTTATGAGAATAATGTAGGCCACCATTTTTTATAAGGAATTTCAGTCTGTTTAATGGTGATGCATTGTTGAACTCAAATACTAAATATGCCATAAGCTACTGAGCTCTTTGCAGAACTTCATAAATCCAGGCTTGTTTCTTCAGATTTGTTGGCATGTCCCTCTTCTAGGAAGAATGTCTCTATGTAATAAAGAGGATTTGAAATAGTTTCCTCAGGGGGGCAGAGCCAAGATGGCAACATGAAGGGATCCAGTCTTAGGAGCTCTCTGATAAAAACTCATAAACTAAGGACTCTAACTAAACTTTTGAGAGACAGAACCCACAAAGGGACCCAGTGAAGTAGTTCTCCTACTCAAGGTAACCTGGAAAAGAGCAGAATGGCTTGCTCCCCAGGGTCGGAGGGGCGGCCCACCAGAGGGGTGGCCCACCAGAGCCAAAGAACTTCAGCTTCCCGGAGGCAGCCCCAGGGCGCTGGGAGCTAGGGCTCACAGCAGTGGGGGAGTCTCCTGAGCTGCACCCCGGGGAGCACTGGCACAAAGTGGGGGAAGAGCAGGGGACCTCTGCCAGAGCGAGCCTGAAGCCCAGCCCTCAGGGCACACAGCCAGCTGCTTGGTCTTTTGGCAGCCCAAATCCAGGAAACCAAAGCAGGCAGAGCAGGTAAGCAGGAGCCCCCAGGGCATGAGCCCATTGAGCTGAGGGAGGGGAGTGAAGAGAGACTGCAGAGCTCTGTCCTCTGCCTCTAGAACAGGACTCTGGGGCTCTGACCACATTCAGATCCTGATCCCAGTCTAGGCCCCCCCACAGAACAACAGGACCCCCCCCACCTTGGCCCTGTGGCAGAGGGGGGCACTTATGGTCATTCACAGACCAGGAGGAAGGACAGAGCCTCACACACTGAGACCCTTGTGGGAGTGTCCCAAAAGCTCAGGAAGCACCCCAAAAAACAGGCTTAGGCTGGGAAAATGAACAAGCAAAGAAATAAGAGGAAGACCATTGAGAAATATTTTGCAAATGAGCCCAAGAAGGATCAAAATACTCAGTCTGAAGATGAGGAAGCACAAGCTCCTGCATCTAAAGACTCCCAGAAAAACAGAAATTGGTCTCAGGCTATGATAGAGCTCAAAAAAGACTTTGAAAATCAAATGATGGAGTTGGAAGAAAAACTGGGAAAAGAAAGGAGAGAGATGCAGGAAAAACATGAAAATGAAGTCAGCAGCTTAGTCAAGTAAATCCAAAACAAATGCTGAAGAAAATAGCATGCTAAAAACAGCTTAGGTCAAATGGATAAAACAGTTCAAAAAGTTATTGAGGAGAAGAATGCTTTAAAAAGCAAAATTGGCCAGATGGAAAAAGAGATAAGAAAACTCTCTGAGGAGAATAAATCCTTCAGACAAAGAATAGAATTCAGGGAGATTGATGAACTTACCAGAAATCAGGAATCAATACTTCAAAACCAAAAAAAAATGAAAAATTAGTAGAAAATGTGAAATATCTCATTGAAAAAACAACTAATATGGAAAACAGACTTAGGAAAGATAATTTGAAAATTATTGGAATACCTGAAAGTCATGATCACGAAAAGAGCCTTGACATCATTTTCAAAGAATTACTACAGGAAAATTGCCCTGATATTCTAGAAGCAGAGGGCAAAATAGAAATGGAGAGAATCCACCAATTCCCCCCCCCCCCCGAGAAAGAGATCCCAAAAAACCAACCCCTAGGAATATTATAGCCAAGTTCCAGAACTCCCAAGTCAAAGAGAAAATATTACAAGCAGCAAGAAGGACACAGTTCAAATATCATGGAGCTGAAGTCAGGATCACACAGGACTTAGCAGCAACTACATTGGAAGCTCGTAGGGCTTGGAATATAATATACCAGAAGGCAAAAGAGCTTAGAATGCAGCCAAGAATGAATTACCCAGCAAGGCTGAATGTCCTCTTCCAGGGAAAAATATGGACTTTCAATGAACCAGGGGAATTTCAAAGGTTCCTTTTGGAATGGCCAGAGCTGAACAGAAAGTTTGATCTTCAGATACAGGACTCAGGTGAAGCATGAAGATTGGAGGAGAGGGGGGAAATATGAGGGACTTAACTAGGATGAACTGCATGTATAGAAAAATGATACTGATAATATTCATATGAACCATCTCAGTTAATAGAGCAGGTAGAGGGAGCTTTTATAGTTGAAGCACAGGAGAAAGCTGAATTTGAATATAAAATATGATGTAAAAATGGAGTCAATAGGAAAAAAAGGGAAATGGAAAGGGAGAAATAAAAAGGATAGGGAATAGTCCAAGATATTTCACATAAGATTTTTTTAATTACAATGAGCTATTGCAATGATATGGAAGGGGGGAGGCAAGGGGGAATGAGGGAACCTTTGCTCTCATCAGAGATGGCTAGGAGAAGAAACAGCAAATATACTCAATGAGGTATAGACATCTGGAGTAAGAAGGAGGGGGGGGAGCAGGGGGAAGGGGTGGGGATGTGAATAAAGGAGGAGAGGATGGACCATGGTGGGAGAGTGGTCAGATATAACACATTTTCTTTTTTACCTCTTGCAAGGGTCTGGGATTGGATGGCCTGCCCAGGACCATAGGGCCAGGTGGATGCTGGGCCTAAGGGGTGGGAGGGGGGCTCAGGGCTTCTTGGCCCCAGGACCAGGGATCTGTGTGCTGTGCCACTCAGCGACCCTACAGCAGAGTAAGAGTGAAAGGAGAGAGAAAATATAGTACATGGTAGTGGAGAAAAAAGAAAGGAGGGAGTTGCGATCAGCAATGGCAACGTTGGAAAAATATGGAAGTAACTTTTGTTATGGACTTATCATAAAGAATGTAATCCACCCGTGACAGAGTTGTTGGTGTTGGAACAAAGACTGAAGCACATTTATTATTATTATTATTTGGGGGGGGGGGTGCAGGGCAAGTGGGGCCGGGTGGCCTGCCTGGAGCCACATAGCAGAATGATCTTTGGGTGTCTGAGGCCGGATTCGGATCCAGGTGCTCCTGGCTCAAGGGCCAATGCTCTGTCTGTCACCCAGACACCCCTACTATTATTACTATTTTATTTTGAGTCTTTTTTTTTCTTTCTTCTTTTTGGTTTTTGCAGGGCAGTGGGGATCGGGTGGCTTGCATGTCACAAGGCTGGGTGATTATTGGGTTTATGAGGCTGGATATGGACTCGGGTGCTTGTGGCTCCAGGGCTGGTGCTTCGTCCATTGCGCCACCTGACCATACCTACAATTATTACTATAATTTTTTTTAATTTTAATTTTTTTCTCTCCCCTTTACTATTTTGCCCAAGCAAGTCTATCTATATTCATGGGGGGAGGGGTATTTTGTTTACTTGTAAACAAGTATATTTTATTAATGTAAAAAAATTTGTACAAAATGAGAATAAAAAAATTAAATTAAAAAAAAGAAATAGTTTCCTCAGTTTCTTAGCGATGGAAAAATTACATGGATTTTGATTTTCAATTCTTCCCTCCCCTTCTATAATAATAACAAGAACAACAAAATCTCTGGTATAAATGGAAGAAGATCCCAGGAGGGATCTTCTAATTCTGAAACTTAGCCTGCTTCGTTATTCAAAGTGTCATGATATGTTGGGAGCCAGGTTAATTAAACCTCCTATTCTTCATGGAATGGCAAATAAGCAATTGAATCTATGGTACTTCTGAAGAAGAAGAATACTGAAGGAAGAACAAGTCTTGGAATTCTGGTAGAATAGCTCCCATATCCTCAGGGCATGGCAGGGTAAGCTGAGCCCAGGAGGGCAATAGTCATACTTTAGGAACTTTCTAATATTAGGGGGGGAAATGCACTTTTCTGAATTTTTTTTCATCTTTTGGTTAAGATTCAGTTCCATTAAATAGTACAGGTTTTGAATCTTTTTGGCTACAAAGAACTATGTTTATCTAGTTTATGAATCTTTAGGCTAAAATAATAGGAGAGAGAGAGAGAGAGAGAGAGAGAGAGAGAGAGAGAGAGAGAGAGAGAGAGAGAGAGAGAGAGAATGAGAATATTGTTTGGCAGAGAAAGGAAGCCAGTCACATAGAAATCAAAACTAGATGACAGCTTGACCAAAAAACCAAAACCAGTATCTACTGTCTTGGGAATTATTTGTTTTATAAGGTTACCTTTTCTACTCCTAAGACTTAAGTTATGATTCAGACAAAGGAAAGTAACTAAACAATTCAAAACCTCATTTTTTCATCTGCAAGAAGAGTAAAATAATATCTGTGATTTCCACTTTATAGATTTTCCCCAAGAATCAAATGAAATATGTAAAGTAGTTTGCAAATTTCCTGGTGCCAAATGAATATAAAGTCATCTTCTGAAAGAATCATCAGAACAACTCCAGAAAAATGACTGAATGACTAGAATGAAATATATTTCATCCTGTTGATAAAGGATTTTAATGTGTCCCTTATTCCCCCCACCTTCCATGCATCTCTGTGTTTTGGAAGCTTTTCATTCCTTATAGTTTGAAGGCTATGAGTATTCAGTATTATGACATTATTAAAATAAAAATCTCTTAATTTTTATAGGTCATTATTTTATTTGGGAGATGGTAAGCAACAGTTTTTTCTAGTATTAATGATCTCTATTCTGAATATTTCCTGTGCTATTAATATTTGTAATGCTCAAGATCATTTTCCAATTTGAATTTTAGTAAGTTAATCAATCAGTATTTGTGAAATAGTTACTATGCACCAGACACTGAAGTTACAAAGAAAGATGAAAATTAGTCTCTATTTTCAAGAAACTGTGGAAGACATTATGCAAACATTCATATACAAGAAGATGTACACATTTATGTACAGATACAAACCCCATATGCATATGCCCACGTAGAGGTATACATTTGTATATATAGGCATACATGTGTGGATGTACACACATATACATGCTTGCATGCATGCATACATACATACCTGTTGGGGTAGTCTCAAGAGAAAGGTACTGGTATTAAGAGGACTAAGCTAGAAATTGTCTTAGATGGTGATAACTTTGAGATTTTTAGAAGTCAGCAAGTGAAGATAAAGAGGCATTAGGGAAAAACATTGAATATGATGCTAAGAAAGAGAGTGCTTTATTTGGTGAACAACAAAGAAGAGTCAGATAATCAAGAGAGTGTCAATAATGAAACCCTAGAGAAAGCAATATTAAGGAGAAATGGGTGATTGATAATATCAAAGACTAGAGAGAAGGAAGATATGGAAACTTTTTAATATGGCAATTTACTATATACATTACTTATTTGTCACAGGTAAAATTGGAGTGGTTTCATATAATATATATATATATATATGTATATATATATATACACCCATATATATATATATATATATATATATACATGCACACACACACACACACATATATACATGCACACACATGCATTAGTTGTTATCCATTTTTCTGGAAGAGGATCAAACTGGCAATATTATGTTAGCATCAACTTATAGTATGTTCATAAGTGACTGATTAGACTAAAAGGAGCTCAGAATATTCTTCCACAGCTCAGACACAAATAGGACATGTGAACATTTGGGGTGGATTTTCTAAATTTGTGCATCTCATGTTTCTTTTGAGCTACTTAAATTCTGCTTTGCTCATAGCAACTTCTCTGAAGTCCGGTGCCAGTATTTTCAATGCTGCACAATCAATTCCAAAGTTCTTAAGAAAAACCTTGAGAGTTTCCTTGTATCACTTTTTCTGAGTGCCACGTAAGCACTTGCCATAAAATAGTATTTTTGGCAAGTGAACATTTGGCATTTGATCAATGTGACCAGTCCATCACAGTTCCACTCTCTATGGTAAAATTTTGTTGCTTGGCAGTTTTGTTCCAGAAAGGATCTCAGTATCTGACAGGTGATCTTCAGTATCTCCTTTAGACAATTCAAATAGAAGTGATTCACTTTCCTGGCATGGCACTGGTATAATGTCCAGGTTTGTATCTTTGTCTATGTCTTGTATGTGCCATATTTCCTCATGTATAAGATGCATTCTTTTTTTAAAAAATGGGGTCTAAAAACTGGAAGTATCTTATACAGTGGTTGTAGATATTTTTACTTGCATTTCCTGCTTTTTAACACTTGTTGTCTTTTCGCTCATTGTTTTGCATTTGTCACTTGTATATTAGGTTACATTTTTGCCACATTCTGCCCAGAAATGGCTCAGAAAAGATTTTTGTACAGTTTAAAGTGATCCAGTTTGCCAAAGTGAATGGAAATATTGCTGCTGAACATCAGTTTGGTCTTCCTCCAACTGAGAAAACAATCGGAAAAATGACTCCAGGAAAAAACCCAAATGAAGATGCACTGGCCAAAGAAGAGCATGAGAGGCAAGTCAGCCAAATGACCTGAGTTAGAGAAGGAATTGAAGAGCAAAGGACAAATGGAATTGCTGTGTCTACAGCAATTCCAGGAGGCCACAAAAATTTCTGATGACAAACAAGTGACTAATTTCCAAGGAGGATACAATTGGTACCTCAAGTTTATGAAACAGAATGGACTAAGCATGCGTCCATGCATCAGACTTGCCCAAAAGATGCCTGAAAGCTATGAGCAGAAGGTCCTTGCATTTCATGCTGAATAAAATTTGAGTTTAATAACTTTATGTAAGACATTTTTTTCAAATTTTGGGCCCCAAAATTTAGGTGCATCTTATATATGGGGAAATGTGGTATATATATGGATGTATATGTATGTATGTGTAACCTGAACTCACACACATAAATACAAACACAAATATATATATATATATATATATAAACAGATATGTTTATAGGAGCTTGTGTGTATACATCTATGTCTATACCTATGCTTCAGTCTTTGCTTAAGCACAAAAGACATAAAAGTGAATTGACCAACTCTATAAATGTGTAATCTGTGCACACACACACACATCTATATTTATATACAAATACAGCATAAATATACACCCTGTTTATTGGTGTTTGTGTATATAGATATATATCTTTACCTATGTTTCAGACTGTAAGCACAAAAACAACAGTAAATTGATCAATTGTATAAATGGAGATAGATATGTTAATATGATGGTTCATTTGACATGAAAAATATGATAACTCAACTATCAGTAACTTTGGATCAAGCAGTTTTAGTTGAATTATAAAGTTGGAGAGTAGATTGCAGAGAGTTAAGAAGATGGTGACTGAAAAAGAAGTGGAGTCATTTAGTATAGACAGACTTCTAAGTTTAGCAGCTAAAGGGAGGAGAGATAAAGAATGGTAGTTCCCTATCCAGGGATGGATAGATCAATGGTGTTTTGATGTCTGTTACTCTAGCTACCTGAGTATACCTTGTTAGGTTTGCTATAGATGCTAAAATGGTGAATGCTACAGGGATAAGTAGCAGTTTCTATCATCTGTAAGAATAGAAATCACAGATAATGTGACAATCAGCACCTGAACACAGATTTTCCTCTATCAATGAAATTACAGGTCCCAACTAAAATCTCATCTTTTACAATAGGAGTGGGAAAACATTTTTCTGCATCATTTTAACATCATTCATAGGCTATATTTGTTCAAACATTTGATTCACCCCTAAAAAGTTGCTAGATTGAATTTTGAGTTCTACCTGCAGTTGCCTTGGCAATGCCAAACCAATGAGACTGACCTGTAGTCCAGAAGTTCCCTACCCCTGTTCTACAGGAAGTCTGTTCTTTTTTAATCATCTACTGTTTATCATATATATATATATATATATATATATATATATATATATACACACATATATATATATATATATATATATATAAAGATAGATAGGTAGGTGATAGACAGATAAATAGGTAGATAGTTTGTATATATATATGTATATATATATACATATATATATGTATATATATATATATATATATAGATGTGTGTGTGTGTGTTCATTTGCTTGTTTCTCCCATTAGAGTTCTAACCCCTTGAGAACTGTAATGCCCTTTTCTTCTTTTTTGTGTCTCTAGTGCTTTGTACAGTATTTGTACTATGGCCAACAATTAGTAAATGTTTATTGACTGACCAGTATTTTAGCATTTGAGATATTCTTTTTTCTTTTTTTTAAGTAAAGGAAAGATTTTATTTATTTTGAATTTTATAATTTTCCCCTAATCTTGCTTCCCTCCACCCACCCCCACAGAAGGCAGTCTGTTAGTCTTTACATTATTTCCATGGTATACATTGATCTATGCTGAACGTGATGAGAGAGAAACCATATTCTTAAGGAAGAAAAATAAAGTATAAGAGATAGCAAAATTACACAATAAGAACATTTTTTAAAGTAAAGGTAATATTCAAATTCCACAATTCTTTCTCTGGATACAAATGGCGTTCTTCATCACAGATAGCTCACAATTGTGCCTTATTGTTGCACCAATGGAATAAACAAGTTCATTAAGATTGATCATCATCCCCATGATGCTGTTAAAGTGTACAATGTTCTGGTTCTGCTCATCTCGCTCAGCATCAATTCATGCAAATCCCTCCAGGCTTCCCTGAATTCCCATCCCTCATGGTTTCTAATAGAACAATAGTGTTCCATGACATACATATACCACAGTTTGTTAAGCCATTCCCCAATTGAAGGACATTCATTTAATTTCTAATTCTTTGCCACAGAAACAGGGCTTCTATGAATATTTTTGTAGAAGTGACGTTTTTATCCATTTTCATATTCTCTTCTGGGTATAGACCCATTAGTGGTATTGCTGGATCAAAGGGTATGCACATTGTTGTTGCCCTTTGGGCATAATTCCAAATTGCTCACTTTTTGAGATATTCTAATGCCACCTAGAACTGAATATATTCTCATTAGTTTCCCTAACCTTGAACTTCCCTCTTTCAGTAAGCCTGGTGCTATCATTATTTGACTTTTCTGTGTTAACATAAGACTATAAATGGTCTATTTGCATGCAATTATCTTAAAGACTATTACATAGCCATAGTATTTTTGTTATCAGAACTATTTTACATGTAGATCCAAGTGCACTGGGCTAATTCTTTGACATGTCCATTCTCTCCTTCTTCTTTGTACTATCTAATAGTTCTAACAGAATTTTCCCAGTTACCATTCTATCATTTATCCATGCCTATAACTGTCTTCTCTTCTTCTTGGTTCTATTTACTGAAGATAGTTCTCAAATTTAACTCATTTACTTCTTTAACTACAAATAGCAATTCATTTATACTCACAAATGCAATGACCAATTTGATGACTTACGAATCTTTTTTAACTTTGACTTCTCCCTGATGACCTACTCTAGGTTTTGACCGGCCTACTAGATATCTCTACTTGTCTATCTTTTAATAGCTTCAAACTCAATTTATATAAGATGTGACAGACTTAAAAAAACAATCCAAGAAAAAAAAAACTACTACTACTACTGTTTACTTCTTTCTTATTCTCATTCTTTATTCACCATTAATCAGTGAACTAGGAACTAAACATTAGAGTCACTTTTGATTTGTCCTATTGGGTAGTAAGAAAGCAAATCTTTCTGATTTTTTCCTCAGAAATTATTTTTCTTTCTATCCCTCCTCTTTTATTTTTCCATGACTACTCCAGGACCTATCCACCTTACATCCAGATTGTAATAAAAACTCCTGACTATATTTGACTGGACATTGAGTATGCATGGAGGAGGTTGAAAAAATAATATGGTATCTGGTTATAGATGACCATGGGTATAGGAAGAGACATTCAAATTATATGTTAGAAATTTCTTAGTGAAGGAAAACAGGAGGAAATCTGACTTAAAATATTATATAACCAGATCTATACATAAGAATTAGTCTGTGGCAATATGTAAATATTGTCTTGAAGAGAGCAATAATAGATGATCTGACTACCTAGAAGAAAATCCAGGTAATTAAAGGTAAGATCCCAAATTAGATTACTCTTATTAGGAATAAAAAAAATGAGTGTTATTCTTCACAAACTCAAGATTCCGCCAAATTGTACCATGCTAATGGAAAAAAAAATACTAGACTGTAATTCAGAGAAACTGGACCCAAATCCTATTTTGTGATCTTAGCAAATGACTTCACCTTTCTTGGATTCAATTTTTCTATTTATCTGTCAAATGAGGGGTTTAAATTAGATGACACTGAGATCCCCTAGCTCCAAGGTCAATTCTATTTCCTTTTAAATATGCTGCCAAGTATCGTAAGTTATATCACTTCTGAGTCCAATTTCCACTTTAAATATGGTAAGTTACTGTATATATTATTTATAATTTATCTAGGTAAGATTGGAATTATATACATATACCTTCACTTGAAGCACAAAAACTCATAAAAGAGAATTGATCAATTTTATGAAGAGGAGATAAATATACTACCTCATGTTTCTCATAAATGAAGATATGGCCAGTGCCAAGAAATAGGTGCTGAAATAAGTCATCGACAATAGTGTTCCTCTAACTTCTATTACCTCTTTTTTCTCGATGCTAATTAAGCAAAATTGCTTTGCATATCAATTTTTTATATCATTCTTCACAGTTAAGTGAAAACCAGAGCAGGAAACTGCTCCTTTTAAAAGCTTTCCTGACCTACTTCCATGGAAAATCAATGAATAACCTGAAAGAGACTCCTAAATAGCCGACATTTAAGGAGACAAGTGCATAAGCCACTTTGGTATTAAGTTCAGATCTCCCAAGGTTTGAGCATTCTTTCCTTCTCTTTAAAAATTTTCTTCTAACAATAGAAAATGATAGGAAACAAATTGACCAGGAGAAATCATTCTGAACCTGGGAATTGACGCCTCTTGGGGTTTTGAGTCCTTTGACCAGATGGTTCATTTATTTACACAATGTGTTTAAATTAGCACAGGCCCAGAGTCCCTGAATGTGGGGAACATTAAGCAAGCAATAAAAGACATTCAACGACACTGCAAAATTACAGTAAGAATTGAAAATAGATCCTAACTCACTAGTCCTGTTCAGTTCCCATTCAAGTCCATTGTATGAACATTTATTAGGAATTTGCCACAGGAGCTCTTAACCTGGGGTCCCTATAACCTTCAGCAATCCTTGGATAAAGTTCTATGAGCTTGAATCGAATATGTACATATACCCATAACTTCTTCTTTTACAGACTTCTAAGTGTAATTTAGTATTCCTTTTATGAATGAAGTCAGAAGAACATAGTAGCACCAATAAAAATTACAAATATTTTCATATCATTGTAAATATTTTGAAATATATTTATGTTTATTTATACTTAGGAATTACTAAAAACCTTCTTTGAAATGGGATCCATAGGTTTCATTAGGCTACCAAAATGTCCATAGTACAATAAAAGGTCACCAACAAGCCTTTATGAAATCCTTATTAGGTATTAGTAGCTTTTGTTAAATGTTGAGAATACAAATACAAGCAGATTGAAAGATGGTTCTTGCCCTTAAACAGTTGACTTTCTACTAGGTGAAGACAAAGCATAAGATGAAGTTAAAGAAGAGGTAATTAGAAAAGGATTGAATTCTTGGTATGACAAAGGAAGTTAAGATAATAAGCAATGGAATCCCAAATGGAAGTAAGACTTGGTTTTCCTGTACACATTCCTTAAAAGGAAACTCTGGGAGCAGACAGTCAATTAGAGAAAGGGTCCTCAGTAGTAGAGTTCAATATGAGAAGTTCAAGAATTGTGTGGCAGAGACAGTGCAGAATCTCAGGAATGGAGAGGTCCTCAATAACTAACAAGTTCATCAAGTGCAAAGCATGATTAACTAGTCTATCATATCCAAAGGACAGTGATAGGCTCCAGGGATACAAGCTGCTAATGATATAAGCCATGTGAAACATAAATACTTTGAGCTTGGACATTGAAAGATTTGCTTGAAATGTGATAGCTTGAAAATTGATTTAAATATTCATAGATTTTTTCAAAATCAAATTATAAGACTTAATTATTTGAAAAAAATCACTTGCAATTGAAGGCCTTACCCTCTTAATGCCATTAGTCCTTTTTGAGAATGAAGGATGAACAACAAAAATTTGTGATTCTTTCATGAAGACAAAGATGGCAAATTTTTTCCTCAATTCTTATCTAGTCTTTAGTTGCTGAATGTGTGCTGCCTCACACAAACTTAATTCTCGGAAAGATCTTAGCTTATAAAGACCAAGGTCTTCTACTACATCTGGAACCATTGCCAGTCATGTTGACCTATATCTTGTCACTGGACTCTGATGGTACTAGAGGAGAAAATGAGGCTGATGAACATGCACACTCTTTGTCACTTAAATTCAATTCACTTCCTATATTGAGGCATTTCCCTTCTGATATCACTGGTCCTCTTTGAAAATGAAGGATGGAAAAAAAATAGCAACATATCAGGGATGCAGAATGGGTTGGAGGGCTGTATGGAGTCACAAGATGGAAATTCAGGTTCAAGGAATAGCTATTAGTCCCCTTTGACTAAATAGATAATGTGCAAAATAACCCATGTAACTATAATGCTTATTAATGGTAAAGGTAACAAAATCAAAACTTTTTCCAGTGTTCCATCCTTCAACAGTTCCAGTCTTCTTACTTTGTACTTTCCTCTGGTTAGTCTAGGATCCAGCAACAATGGCCATCTTGCTTTACCTCACACAGAACTCCATCTTGCAACTACATACCTTTTCAGTAACTAACCGAAATTACTGGAATTTTTTCCCTCCTCACCTGTTTCTTGGCATTCTTGGCACCTTTAAGAATCAGTTAAAATTTTTCTTTCTTCAAGAGATCTTTTCCTGTGCCTTTCTACTGAGATATTCTTTCATCTGCTCATAGACTATATATACATGCCTCTATAACTATATAAAGTGAAATATCACCTGGATATATAAAAGGACATACATGCATATAGAATGCACAATTAAAAAAATAAGTTGTTTATTCCTTGAGGAAAGAAACCATGCATTAGTCACTGCCCTGTAAATTAATACCCCTTCTACATGGAGAAGAGGGGGCTGAGTTTTTCAAACTATTCAGTAAACTTCCATATGCTCAAAGCTAGATGGTCTGCAATAACTCATATCCTTCCAAATTCAAGTCAAAATCAACAGATTAATACAGGATGAAAATCATGAATGTGTATGATCCACTTTGTTCCAGGTAATAATCATATCTATGAAACTGAAGATTTATTTAAGTGTTAATGAATTATAACAGGGCATTTTTTGATATTTAATACTTATTGTTTCTTCTGTCATTTTCCTTACCTTTGAATAATTTAATTAAAAAAGTTGTTTAATAACTATTACATGCAAAACAATGTGGACGTAGGAGATACAAAGAAATGTTAAGTTGAAATATTTGTCACCCCTCATTCCCATTTCCATAGATTTTATTGATGAGTTACTATATGCATCATTGAAGGGAATGCCCAAATTGCTATTCACAAGTATTGACACCTTTAATTGAAAAATCTTTTTGTACCATGACCATTTTGTTATGCTGATCATTAATTAAATAATGAGAAAAATAAATTAATAATGACAATCAAATTATTTTCAAAACTGACAGATTCTGAAACCTGACATAATTAGTATCTAATTTTATTTACCACATAGGAGGTAGGAAGCCAGACACTAACCATTAAGGGACCTATAACACTAAAATTGTTAATGTTCTTTGTGTGCTTGGTCAGAATTTGGAAATTTTTCTCTCTCTGTACATGGTGAACTTTTGAAATATTAGGCCATCATTCATAACCCTGATAAATATGTTCTCAGAACAACATTTATCTAGAAGAAAGGAAATTATGTGATTTTATTTTCTTGCCACAGATTAATATTTTTAGTGTCTGCCTATTCTTTTAAGCAATATTGAAATCTTTTTCCTTCTGCTGGAAAAATGATTTGTATTTAATTAAAGTTGATCACACCTGTGCACATTTTTGACTGCCCACACACCTCCTACCTACCTATGAAGAGACTTGTCTTCCTTTCAAAGTTTAAAACTAGGGAACTATGGCATTTTTAATTAAAAGCACAAAAGAGTGACAACATAGGTGACTGCCTTGAGTCATGCAAGCATTACAAAATTTAATGTATATAAGTAACAAGAAACAATATGACTTGCTTTTTTCTCTTTATTACCCTGTCTATTCTTAATTTTGTGTGTCTGTATTTTTGATTTTGTGTGTGTACAGACATATACATATTTGGAGGGGAGCAGAGGAATTTGAATAAGGCAGTGAAGTAAAATGTGATATAACAAAGCAGCTGGCAAGCCCACAACAATATGTTTTAAATAATAAAGAACTGATTATATACTGGAATCGAATAAATATAGCACAGAAGTTGACTTCATGGTGATGGTGATGATAGTGATAACTTCTATTTTCTTGTTTTACAAAGTTCACAAAAGCAAGCCATAATGATAAAAGGCAGATATATGAAAACACTTAAAGCTTTATAATAATCCTATGAGGTCAATAATACAAATACATTTGCTTCTGATCTAGGTAGAGAAATTAAAGCCCAGAGAAATCTTAGACACACAATTGGTATTAGAGTTGAAATTAGAATCCAGTTCCCTTAATCCAAAGTCAATGTTCTCTCTGCTTTACAAAACCATATCTATTACAGGATCTCAGAATGTCAGAGGTGGAAGGGACTTTCAGATGATATCCGTCTATAGTAGATTTCTAAGCTATTGAAAGTGGGAGGGGGGAGGATATGCATTTATTGGACCTAGTATGTATCAGATACTTAGTAGGTACTTAATGAAGACTTTTGATTTGATCTGACTCTATCCTTGTTTGGTCATGTACTCTTCCCTTATAAAATAGGTCATTTCTTCCTTCTCTAACTGAAGAAAGAGAAAAAACTGTGATGATTTCCCCAGTTCTTCCAATCCTCTTTCACCCCTTTACTGGAAAGACATGAGTTGGCTTTCATGAAGCAAGAATAATTTCCCTGCTCTTGACCCCCTACTCAATCTCCAGCATGAACTAGTTTGGTCTAAATGGTGCTTGAGAGTAAAGAGAGTCTAACTCTAAATCTATGAATCAATCTTTTATCCTGCCAGGAAGAATCTCTAAAGAGGTGACCATATATGCCAGAGGGGGAACCAAACTGATCTGATTCCATCCTTGTTTGGTGATGAACTCTTTCCTTACTGATGAATCAGATACATCATTTCTTCTTTGTTCTTTATTTTTTTTATTAAATTGAAAAAAGAGAAAAAAATAATTGATGGTTTCCCCAATTCTTGAATCCTCTTTCAACCCTTTAAGCAGAAAGATACTATTTGATTTTCATGAAGCAAGAGTGATTTTCCTGCTCTTGTCCCCCTCTCAATCTCCAGCATGAACCAGTTTGGTCTAACCAGTACTTGAGAATAAGAAGAGTCTAACTCTAAACCTATGAATCAATCTATTATCCTGTCAGGAAGAATCTCTAAAGAGGTGACCATTTTTCCAAAGAGGGAACCAAACTGGGATTAAAGTCATTCCTAAAGGTCAGTAGAAGTAAAAGATCCAGGCCATAATAGTTGAACTTGTCAGTACATATTCTGCTACCTCCACCCTGAAGGAAGGTGGAAGACCTGGAGCAGCATAACCTTCCTCCTTTTATTAGTTAGCAATTTCAATTTTAAGACAGCCTGGTGCCTTAGATTTTACCACACCATAATACTGTATGATTCTGATACTTGCATTATAATTTGTACTCACTGGGCTCAAGCCTAATACTTCATGTACCCCAAGCCAAGGTTCTTCCTCAAAATCCATGGCACCTCTCTAAATATGGGGCAAAATCAGACACATTCCCATCCAGGTGTTCCAATTCACTGTACCTCATTAAGCTGACTCCACTGGGAGAGTGGTTGATACTTCTGAGACCCTACTGCTCATGATGTGAGGAAGAAAAGCTGTAGTGAATTGAGCAGCTGAAGTCTTTTGTTCTCATCTGATCCTATCACGAGGCAGCCCCTAAATCCTTGGCTTATTACTGATTCCTATCAGTTAATAGTAAAGCCTAGATTTGGTTTTATATTTCCGTATCTGAAATTCAGACAACTGTTAAGCCATTTTTTGACAATGCATTTTACTTTTCCACTCTCCTACAACCTTTGCTTTTGTGGATCTTAGACTTGGACCCACAAACAGTCCCTATGCAAGTTGTCTCGGCTTTGAAGATCCATCAGAGATAGATGATTTTTTCTGAGTATTCGTTTTGCCTATGTAGATCAAAGCCCTCCTGGATCTTCATAGTCAGAAAAAAAAACAAACAATTATCACCTAGCACTGGGTACTGCCTCTCCAAACATAGAAATGCTAATCTTTCAAACAACAAAGCTCATTGGTTATCTCCAGATGTGTTGTCCACCTTGCTAGAACCCAGCAACATATATGCTCTATTGACATATTCTTCAAGAATCCAATTACTCACATGTAACAATGAAAACTTTCCTTGATGCTAACATTTTAAAACCTCCTTACATCATGAGGTCACCAACCTTGAAATTTGTATTATTCTTACTTTGTCCACATTTTTGCCTATTTTAAAAATTCTTCTTACTGTTACTTCTATGTCACTAGACTTTTTTTCTGACGTACTTACCCATAGAGAATAAATTACAACTTTTGAGTCTATTTTGACTTGATTCTTTAAACTATGACTCAGTGTACTACTTTACCTGGTTTAATAGAGACAGTTAATCTCAGAGGAATCAATTGACATAGAGATGGAAATGGGGAGGGGTGGATGGGAGCACATTGGAGTTGGAGTCTACCATAATTAGAGTTCAAATCCTAATCCTCCCTCAAATGCACATTAACTGTATGGCCCTATGGAAGTCAACTAATCACTCTAAGTCTCAGTTTCCTGCTGTCTATAATGGATGAAATAACAATCCTTAATTATTAGTAAATTTACAGGAACAAATACAAACTTTAAAATATTATGTAAGTGCTTGTTATTAATAAGTAGATTTCTCACACATTTGTAAAAGGAATTCGTGGGGAGATCAAAGGAAAGAGGGAAGGAAAGAGGGAAATATATTTCCATTAATTAAAAAAAATAAAATTTTAATTTTAAAAATAGTAAAAGCAAAATGAAAGTTGTATTTATTTACAGAGTTGAAAGACCATGGATGTGTTATTAATATATTTTCAAGTTTGGTTAGTTTTTGGATTTGGGGAACTGAAGAGGGAACAAAGATGGAAAAGAACCAAAGGATGTGTGATAAAATATATTTTTGAAAAAAAGAAAACATTGAGATTAATAATAATAATGATAATAATAATAATAATAATAATAATATGTTCTGTGTGAGTTTATGTTTGTGAATAAAGATAGAGAAAGGGAGGAGAGAGGGAGTGAGAGACTTTCATGGTTTTTATAAAGTACTTTCCAAATATCAACTCATTTGATCCTTACAAGAATCTCATGTGATAGTATAATATTATTTATTTCCATTTTACACAGGAGGAAGTCATTGGCCTTAGAAACTGTGGCTAGATTTGAACTTAAGTTCTTCTGGCTCCATGTCAGTATGATTAGTGCTTTATATAGAGACCATTATTATTTTATGATAGACCTGGTTCTCTTTCACAGGGTACTGCCAGTAATATTGTATTTCTTGCAAAGGAAACGTAATCGATGTTTTTGAGTTTGCTCTCCTCTTTCCTAGCAATGCTTACTTTTAGAAAGACCTTAATATTTCTTTTTTAAAACAGGCCAGATTTTCATTGTAATGGCACAGTAGTGAAGGGGGGGAGTTAATAAATTGTCATGATGAAATTCCTTCTCTCTCTCTCTCTCTCTCTCTCTCTCTCTCTCTCTCTCTCTCACACACACACACACACACACACACACACACACACACACACACACACCATACACACAGAGTTTTCATTCACCTATATCATAAAATTTCAGTGCTAAGAAAGTCTTTGTTTTTGTCTAGGTCATTATTCTCATTTTATGCAGAGAGTCAATCTTTTTCAATAGTAAAGGTAGGACAAAAATTAACACATTATTAACACTTAATCACTGTGCTAAGTAATTAAAATTTCCTTTAATCCTCAAAATAATGCAGGAGGTAGGTGATATTATTATCCCCCATCTTACAGTTGAGGAAACTGAGGCAGGCAGAAGTGAAGTGATTTACACAGGGTCACGAATCTAATAAGTATATGAAGGCAAGTTGCTCTGATTCGAATTTTGGTTTGATCTTCCTGTCCCCAGTCTTGGTGTTTTACCTACTATGCAGCCCATCCATAGGAGAAAACCTCTGCTCTGCTCTTTTGTCTCCTGCTTCAGGAATCTTTCTATCAATCTATACTGTAGATAATAAAAAGTCCCTAAAAACAATATATCTCTAAATCTGTGCCTTAGCAAGTCTAATTTTTTTAAATTAATCTCAGGATCACCTTATAATGTTACAATTTCATGAACATCCTCCAAAGTATGAATTATGCCTTTCAATATTTACTTTATTAGAAAAGTAACACCCCTTCATTCAACACCAATTCACTTATATATCCTGGCATTACTTCCCTTATGAAATGATCTTGTTTGAGAAGGAAATATAAACTTCATATTAGAAATGAAAATTTCTAGAAAAAAATTAGAAATCTTTGTATTATCCCAAAAATATTTTCGAAATGCCCCCAATATCCTCAGTGGTCCCTGAACTACCTTTTGAGAACCACTGCTTTGGAGCATCCCCACCATGTGGCTAAACTTCTGTTCACTGGGTGACTCCATACAGTTTGTGAGCCCCTTCTCTTTAGTTCATTGGTCTCACTTAAGTTTCAAATTCTATGGAAAGCTTTGCACATGTCCTCCCTACAAGGTTATGAAAGCTTTCCCATTACAAAAATTGCAAGTCAATTATTTAAGAATTATGTGCACTCTGGGAGATTTTTAGCAGTCATTTTCCTTTCCAGTATATGAAGACTTGAGCTTTGGAATGACTCTACCTTGATGAATAGCACAGTCCCACATAGAGAAAGAAAATTGTATGGGGCAGTACTTGAAGAATTAGCATTGTAACATAGGGATTGGAGTTTGAGTAAACTCTGGCTATATATATTTAATATGAAAAATTATAGCTAGAAATTTGCATTTTCATAGACTATTTTGGAGTGAAAAAGGATTGTTGAACAATAAGGATACTTTCCATAATGATGTTCAGTTTCAAAATGCAGACTTTTCAGCCCTGACAATGGAGTAGTTGTTTCAGGAATTTTGAATATTACCTTGTCTTTATTTCTCTCAGTCAGTGACTTGACATCAGACTAAGATTATATGATGTTTGTATTTTTTAAAAAGTGCTAATTATTGCCACTTGCATGCGATGGCATATTATTTTTAATGACAAATTTCTCTTCAGTTAAAAAACAGAAGTGTGCATTTATTAGAAATACATATGGAGAACTACAGTGGGGAAAAAACACAGAATTACCAAGTTTTAGATTTGGAAGGTTTGTCAGTGGTCCTCTACTCTAAGTGACTCCACCCCTCCAAAAAAAAAAAGGAATCCTGCTGCCATATTCCACCAGTTTTCATCCAGCCACAATGTGAAAATTTTGAATAAGGAGGAGCCTTAATAATTAAATAATCAATTTTTATTTTATGTTATATTATATTTTATATTATTAACAAATTGTTTTTTATCTTCACAAAAGAACTCTAAATTTGTCTCAGCAATTACCACTTGTCATTCTCAATTCTATCCTTGGGATTTAACAAAACAAATAAAATCTTGATAGTTTTTTAATGTATAGTTTTAATAATTTTCATGTACTAGAGGACATTCCCTCCCCCCTCTCCAATTCTTTTCTAAGCTAAACATCTCCATTTATTTCAACTCATCGTCTTATTGTATGGATTCAAGAATCTTTATCATCTTGGATGCCTTCCTCTGGACACTTTCCAATTTATTTATGCTCTTCCTAAATTATAAAAATCAGAATTAAAAACAATATTCTAGACATATTCCTAAATTACCTTGAAACAGAAGAAAAGATACCTGGAGAATAGCCCAACCAAACATAAACTCACATCACTTAGTCACCTACAACAGAAGAGTTCCAGACATCAGATCTTACATAGCCCCTAACTTTGGTTTATAGAAGCTGGTGGTAGCCAGAATGGCTCTAAGTTCATCATTGACCTGATCTCTCTACTTTACTCACTTTAGTCTCTGGGAAATTTCTTTAGCTGTCTCTCAGCTTGGAGTGCTCTGCCTCTTCATCTCCATCTATTGGCTTCCCTTACTTCCTTCAAGTTTTACTTAAAACCCCTATCTATTACAGGAAGCCATTCCCAACCCTTCTTAATTTGGTTTTTTTAGATTTTTCAAGGCAATGGGGTTAAGCAGCTTGCCCAAGGCCACATGGCTAGGTAATTATTAAGTGTCTGAGACTGGATTTGAACTCAGTTACTCATGACTCCAAAGCCAGTGCTCTATCCACTGCATCACCTAGCTGCCCCCCCTGCTTAATTTTAATGTCTTCCTTCTTTTAATTTTTTCCTATTATCCTATATATATATATAGTTCATATATATATAAATATATATATATATATATATAAAATCTCTCTCTCTCTCTCTCTCTCTCTCTCTCTCTCTCTCTCTCTCTCTCTCTCTCTCTCTCCACATACAAACACAAACACAAACATGCACACAAACAAACAGAGGGCATTTAGTGGATCAGGGAATGGAGTACAGGTTCTGAAGTCAAGAACTAAATAAAAATTCAGCCTTAGCCACTTACTAGCATTGTGACTCTGGACAAATCTCCTAAACCTATTTGCTTCAGTACCTTCATTTGTAGTAGTAATAGTAGTAATTGTAAGTTGTCCTTAGATCTCGAAGACCATCCCTCATTTGTAAAATGAACTGAAGAAGGAAATGGCAAATTGTTGGAGTACCTTTGTCAAGGAAGTCGCAAATGGTTTCATGAAGAATAGACCACAACTGTAATAATTGAACAACAAATATATTTGATTAACAATTGTCTCCCTCTGTGGATTGTAAACTCCTTGAGGGCAGGATCTGTCTTTTGCCTTTTTATCATATCCCCAGCACTTAGCACTGTGCCTGCTAAATTAAATGCTTAAATGAATAAATATTTATCTACTGGGTAGCTATTCCAAGCTTATCACTGCATCCTCTGAGGATTTCTTCTTTTGGTAAACAAAGTGGCTAAGCAAAAGGACTTCTCTCTCCACTTCTGCTATTATTTTCACAGCGGAGCATGAGTGGAAGGCTTCTGTTGGCAAGGCTATTGCTTGGGGAGGGAGGGAGCAAGTCCAGATGGGATAACAGTTTATTCTATTCCACCATATGCTAGCTTCTCATCTGCACTAATTATTAACACAAAGACAAATCTCACTGTTGCTCCTAAGTTGTTTAGACTGCAAATGCAAAAAACTTTTAAATCCATCTACCTAGGTCAAAACTGTGGTCACCAAGCTCGGGTGTGGGCTCAGATTTTATTTATCAAGACATGGTCTGGGCACAGCCTTATAAGAGGTTGTCATCCAAAAACCAATGTATAGCTAATTTTATAGAGCTTTATAATAGATTCGTCACAAAGGTAATGAATATTTTGACTGCAATAACTCATAAAACTGTCCAAGATTTAGATGGGTTGTAATCTTCATGGGGCAACTAAGTGGTGCAGTGGATATAGTTTTGGATGCCGGGAGACTCCAGTCTTCCCAGTCACTTAATCCCTTTTGCTTCAGTTTCTTGATCTATCAAATGAGTTGGAGAAGGAAAAGAAAACTACTCTGGTATCTTTGCCAGGAAAAGCCTAAATGAGGTCCAAAGAGTAAGACTCGACTGAATAAGAAGCTATTATGTAGGTCTTCCTCCACCTGTTTTTTCTGTAAAAATAGCTTTGTGAGTTGAAGGCTCCCTATTTAATGCATCACTTTTTCTTTAGGATCCATTCTAATAATTCAACAAATATCATTGTTAAAAGTCTGCTGTCTACATGATACTGTGCCAGATAATGAAGGAGAAAACAGAGATTAGTTTCTTATTCAAGGATCTGATGTTGCATACACTGAGATACAATACACACAAATAAGATCATGCTTTCAATAGATATTTGTTTTGTTTTTATTTATCTATGTAGGTGATGCACTGTTAAGAGGCAGGGATCAGGGCTGCTACAATAGGGTTTTAGGAATAAAAGTTTAGAGTGTCTTTAAAGACTGTGATAAATAATCATTCATGTCAGACTACAATGCTTATTGTGCAGTAGTGAGGGCTTAGTTGACTTTAGATGAGAATTTGTAGGCAACCCTGTCAGAATGGTTATTTGACTTTATCTAGCAATATTTAGGAGCATGTACATATGAATGGAGAAAGCAAAGGGTGAAGTAAAGTAGGACTGAGGTTTATTAAGGAATGATTGGCAATAGGATAATGGAGGCATAGTGCATAGTTGAATAGGTAACCACAGGATCAAGATTAATGATAATAATTCAAATACATTGCAATGAGCAATCTTGCTTACTGAGACATGATAAGACCCATTTATTTCTTCCCTAGGATAGTAGAATTCTATGGTAATAGAGTGTTGCATATATAGTCATGTATGATTTATTATGGTTTATTTCTTTTTTCTTTTGTTAACAAGAATTAGTTTGGGGGATGGCTAGGTGGCACAGTGGACAGAGCACCGACTTTTGAGTCAGGAGTACCTGAATTCAAATCTGGCCTCAAATACTTAATAATTACCTAGCTATGTGGCCTTGGGCAAGGCACTTAACGCCATTGCCTTGCAAAAACCTTAAAAAAAAAGTAGTTTGAGTCAGAATAGAGTATTGGCCCTGGAGTCAGGAGGACCTGAGTTCAAATCCACCCTCAAACATTTAATAAATGTCTAACTGTGTGACCTTGGGCAATTCACTTAACTCCATTGTCTTAAATAAATAAAAATTTAAAAAATGAATTAGTTTGTTTTGAGATTAGGGTAAATGGAGGAATATAAGATGAAGTTTAAAAAGGAAAGGAAGGGAATGGAACCAAGATATCAGAGAGACACCTTAAACTCTGATGGGTTTCCCTCAAAAACAAAATCAAAAAGGAAAGAAAACTCATTAATTATATAAGGGTTTCCAAGGAGCCTAATGGAATAGGAAAGGAGAAAATGATATGGACTCTAGGAGAATAAAGCTAAGGTGAATAAGAAATAGGAGTGGAAAGGATTTTATAATTCAGCAGACATCAAAGGGGTTAAGGAGAAACCAGAGAACTCACTCATCCAAACAAATCAGTTGATTGGAGTCCCTCCCCTCAGGAGTCTATGTTGGATGAATAGGGAGAGAGGTCAATGCAGTGATATTAGATTACATATACCTCTATTCTACAAAAAGAGGGGCTTGAGGTATAAGTGGTGGAAGGAGTTCTCTATTGGTAATCTTGCAGAAAATGACTGGGATCCCAGTTTCCTAGTAAGATGGAACACCCCAAAGCTGCTAAGCCTACAGTTTCGTCTCAAGATGGTAGAAAATGGGAAGCACAAACTGAAAGTACCTTACCAATGAGACAAGGATCAAAAAGAAATGGCGAGTTCGGAAGAGGTACTTGGGACTTCCCCACCATGTGTCCCAGGCAGGAATTGAATCCAAGTGTTAACTGACTCTCAGATTCGATCTCTACTCATTGTGCCATGCTGCATAGATAATAGAAATAATGAATTAAAATAAGAAATTCAAATGATTGGCTTCCTCTGCTCTTTGGCCATACCTCCTGCGAACTCAGGGGCTCTTTCCTTCCACCCCCAAACTCCATTGCCCTATACCCAGGCTTTGAGAGATCTTATGGTGTCTCTCCACATGAAAGCTGACATTTTAATATTGGAGCTTTCTCCCTCTTCAAACTGAAGCTGTCTTTGAAAAGTTGGTTTAAGGGTATCTTTCCCACTGCTCCATCGGGGCAAAGCATTGTAGACCTTGATCCAGGGGATAAATTCATAGTCATTGCTCTTCTTTCTAGGGCTTGAAAGAAATAGAAACACATCCATTGATTGAAGTAGTGAAGGAAACAAAGCATTCTGACGTTTTCTTTATAAACTGGCTTTCTTTTTCTTCTTCTAGCAACTCTTAATCTTTAAGTATTTAAAAGTGAACCTTCATAGCAAACCTGGGAGAAATGACTTGGTACCTGCTCTGTTTCCTGCTGTGCTTTTGAGTTCCTGATAAATATCATTCAATAATAATGATTTGGACCACATAATACACTCCTGGAGATTATAGCCAGATCCAATCTGCTTTTCATTTTTTAGCTTTTATTAGTTTCCTAATGAAACTGAAGGACCTCAAAAGAAAGTTATGTATTAAATCAGAGAAATCTGGATTGACATCTGTGAAATTTGTCTTCCCCTCCATCACATCTAATTATTTATACAAGTTGCAAAGATCCTGAACCTATGTGAAAGTTCTGAAAAGATAAATGAGGATTTTGAGAAAAATTCAGACCAGATGTAAGAAATCATTCAGGTGATTTCTGACAGGCATTTCCTCTATTTTTCATGAATACCAAGAGAGTCATGTTCACATGCATGCCAACACACACACATGTACATATATGCATGCAGAATCGCACACATATATGATATTATATACATTTGCATATATGCAATGCATATTATATATCATTTGTATATAATATACATATTGAAATATGAACATACATGTGCACACATTTTGTGTGACTCCCTAAGAAAGTCATTTACCTATCCCATTAATATCTCTATAAGATTATTTGTAAATTGCTGATACTTCTTTCATTTGTGAGATACCTTAAATTTATGCCTTTTCTCCATTATCTTGATATGAAACTATAAGGCTACATATACATATATATGCATATATTCATATAAATATACATACCCACATGTATACAAAAAGTATGTGTTTGTGTGTGTTTGTGTGTGTGCACACACACACATAGAATTCTGGCTTAGAATCAGGAAGGTCTTTCAGATTTTTGTTTCTAATAGTATATGGCCCTGAAAAAGTGACTTAATTTCTCTGATTTTCCTCCAGTGCTTCAGAGGCAGAATGAGGTTTATGTCAATGAATGTTATTCCCAAGCTAGGAAATTCTAAACCACCAAAATTATAAATTGGTAAGGTGACTGCAGAAAAAGAAGATATGACCCCATTTTCATGCCATTTCAGATTAAATAAAATGAATTTTATGCATTAAAAAAGATTTTATGTTTGGGCTGTTTTGTAAGTAGAATTCGATTGGAGAATTTTCATGATTTTCATTTATGTAACACCTTAGATCTATAAGTAAAAGCTGTTAGATTCTCAAACTATTTTAATTATTGTGATATGCATATTTAGGTACAATGCTTAGTGTGATAATTTCAGGATTTCAGATTCTTGGATGTAACATGTTCTGTTCTTGCATCAAAATCATTTCTATTGCTAGAATTAGGTGACATCTCAATCTAGGAAGAAACTAGTTTGCAAAGAACTTATTGGTAAAAGAGACTGAGTTCCCACAGTCACTTTTGATCCTTCCTCTATTGTATACATATATTCATATAAATATACATATTTATAGCCAGATCCAATCTGGCTATTCCCATATTTATACAAACAGGGAATAAGTGAATTTATCATTGTAGAAAATTTCTGATATGGAATTCTGCAATACTTTCTATCACTGCTGATACCTAAGATACAGAGAAATGTTGTTTTATTTGACCACCAGTTAGTACAAGTCAGAGGCAGAGTTTGAATCAAGAACTTAGAGGTTTTATAGTTCAACTTTCATCATGAAATGGAAACTGAGACCCAGTACACTTAAATAAGTTATCCAAGGACATGGAGAAAGGAAGAGTCAGATCCAGGTTTCAAAATCAGACCCTTTCATACCAATTTATGACTTTTTTTTCCTTTTGACTACTTCCAGATCCATCACCTGGATGTTCTACTGACAATATGTTTTTATTCATTGCATTAATTAATACTGTATATGTACAATGTTATTTTTTACAGACAAAGGGGGGAATAATTTTGTTTTTCCCCCTTTATGTAAGTCATATTTAGCAAGCAGGTATGTGACTCCATGGACAGAGTGTTAGACCTGGAATCAGAAAACCATAAGTTCAAATCTGTATGTAGACTGTGGACAAAGCATTTAAACTTTATTTTCCTTAGCTTCCTCAAATGAGGGTATCTATATTTATTTCCTAGTGTTGTAAAGATCAAATGAGATATCACTGAATCTCTGTTTGGTTTGAACTTAAAGGAACATGATGCCTCATCCAGGACAAGCTGGTCACCTGAAATGTCATCTTCCTTCTGTTTAATTTAGCTTTAGTTATTCGACATTTTACCAACTTTTTCAGTTTTCTCTGGTTCGAGGACTGGAAAGTGGAGTACTAGATACCTCCCAAATATCCCCTTTATAGAGTTCTGGATCTGGAATCTTTAGTTTAGTCTCCATTTTCCCATTCTAAACTTCCAGCATCCTTTTGGATTGTTTTCTTCTCCTATTATAGTATAAACTTCTTAAGGCTGTCTTTCTTTTTTCTTATTTGTATCCCCAGTAGAGATTTCTAAATTTTCATTGAATTAAATGGAATAATGGACCTGTTATTTGCAAACTTTAAAGCACTATGTAAATGCTAACAATTAAGTGTCTGTACTTTTCAGTGAATGATAACTCATCAATTGATTAGTGAAAATTCTTTTATATCAGGAGTCAAGAGAAAGTGGACCATAGTTTTGACTCTGACACTAAAGACTCATCAATTTACCTTTCTGACCTCAGTTTTCCCATCTGTAACATGGAGTTGGACTAAATGATCTCTAAGATCCCTTCCATCATCAACATTCCATAGTTGTTTCTGTTGTTTACCCCTTGCTCTCAAAGAAGACCAGGATATCAGGGAGGTGATGCCATGACAAGCAAGTGAATTGTATTTTAGTTGGGGGGGGGGGCTGCCTCATTTTCTTCTTCCAGATCCATTTAGGTCCAGTAGCCAGATATGGATCAGGATGACTAGAGATGGCCCTGGATGTGATACAGAGGACAACCCAGGCATTTTTAAAGCTAAGGTCTTATACAGGTCTCAGTTTGACTTAGGCAAGGTCCATTCAATGATTAAGGCAAGTAAGAAAGAAATGAAGCAAAAAATGGTCTCTTTTGGATAGTCTCATACTAATGTCTCTTTTTCCCTTATTAAATGCTGTCTTTTCTATGCAAATAATCAATTTTAATCACCTTTCATTTCCATTTTTAGTGGTTGGAATAAAATGGAGAAACTTTGTTGCTATTCATTAAACCAATAGGGTTAGAGAGAATAAAATTCAGAGGAATCATTTGCATGAAGCAATGAGTTTGATGCTGGTCAGTCCCCGGAGCTGTGGTCTTTTTGATCCCTATTGTGCTGTGCACAATTACTCCTGTAACTAAGGGATCCCTGTGTGAGACCAGGAAATTTCAAGTGTTTACTGCTGTTACAAATCACAAACATAAAAGCCTCTTACCCAAATCATCAAGCTGTTTGTAGAAGTAATTGACTGATGTGACAAATGAATCCTTTTGGATGTTGGAAACTGGAGCAGAATTTTATGAAACCTCTTCCTGTTTATTTAAGATTGTTTGGTTATGCTAACAAATACTGAATGATTTTTTTTTCTCCAAAGCAGCCATTTCCCCTCTCTGGGTTCCTGATTTTACATAAGTATAAATTGTGGTGTGATTTTCGAGGAGACATTAAATGGGAAAGGATCTATTTTTGATTATATTGATATTAGATAACACCATTAGGTGATAGATATAGATGATACATCTATTCTATCATTTAAGGGAAAAAATAAGCTGCATGATTTTTAAATTTTCAGTTTTCAAAGAACTTTTCCACAATCCTTCTTATTTAAGAATATTCTTGTTACTAATAATAGTGTTATTTGTTGGGGGGGGAGGTTTGGGGGGGCTTGCTCAAGAAGTCTGAAAAAATTGTCCCAATATAGATTTCAGCCATCCCTCACATTCTTCTGAAAAGACATCTTTTAAATTGCAATGTCCTACATCAAATGTATTTTTCCTTAGTCCACATGATTTTCATTTCTATCTATTAAGAAGTATTTTGAATATTTTAATGTTCATTTTGAGTAGAAAGATTTTCTTAGAAAGACATTCTGTGGAACATAAATGTTACCAGTTATATTCTCATAGATTTTAAATAATTGTTCTTCATTTAGAAAATAGTGATGAAAACAACCGGAACACTAATGCATTGTTGGTGAAGATATGAACTGATTCTACTTTTCTTGAGAGCAATTTGGACTAATTCCCAAAGGGCAATAAAACTATGCATACCCTTTGATCCATCAATATCACTACTGGGTCTACCCCAAAGAGATAATAAAAACCCATCTATGTATAAAAATATTCATGGCAGCTGTGAAACTGAGGGGCTGCCCATCAATTGAGGAATGGCTGAACAAATTTTGGTATATGTAACAGAGTACTTTTGTTCTGTAAGAAATCATGAGGGATGGGGCTTCAGAATAGCATGAACTGATGCTGAAGGAAGTGACCAGAATCAGAACATTATACATACTAAAGCAACATGGGGTGATGAATAACTATGATGGATTTGATCAATTCCGTAGTACAATACTCAAAGACAACACTAAAAGAATACTCTGCATATCCAGAGAAAGGATGTAAAGTTAAAATTCAGATCAAAGTTTACTACCCCCAATTTAAAAAAAATGTTGTCTTATGAATATGTTGTTTTTTCTATTTTTTATCTTCCATTTAGATGCACTTCTTCTTTCACAACATGAATAATATGGAGCTGTTTAGCATGATTTTAGATATAAAGCCTATATTACATTGCTTTCTATCAGGGGGAAGGGGGAGGAAGGGTAGGGAGGGAAGGAAATATAAAAAAAATGAATCCTGAAAACTACCAATACATATTGTTGGAAAAAATAAACATTTAAAAAATAAAATAATGACAATGGTAATAATAATAATGGAACAGAAAACTAAATTTTCATTGTAAAATATTTTGAATAATTTATTTAGCTTTCTCTATGAATACTTATCTCTGGATACTTCACAGCATAATAATCTTGGGGACATAAGAATTTTTTAAAAAAAGGAAAAAAGCTATTTTTTTCTATTCTATATTTAGGCCTTATTTTGCTAGACTTTAGACCCAACTGACAAGAGCACGGCATGCATAGGAAAGCAATTAAATTAAACAATGAAAATAACTTACAGAGGTTTAACCTGAAAATTATCTTTTGAGTCTCATATTTAAGGACTGTCTGAAATTCCAGTAATAACTATGGATCAACTGTTTCTTCAAAATTCTTCTTTTTCCTTTCTTTCTTTTTTTTAAATTTCTTGGCCATATGTCTATTCTGATCTGGGGTCTTAGGAGTGAGGGAGAAATTTGATTTATTTCTATATTTAATTATTATATCTAATAAAGTATATTGATAAAAATTACTAAAATTTAAAGAGCTGCCACAATGATAGAGGTGGAAATAATCAATGTCCCATAGATTTATTGAGAATCTGGTAGATGAGATAGAGGACCACAGATGGCTTGTTAGGCTTTGAGAGAGGGACATTCAGAAAACACACTTTTCCTTTGAAACTCAAAAAATGGCCAAGAAATTCTCTGTGATATCCCTTTCTCGTGCTATTAATATTTTGCTTTGTTTATTATCATGAAAGAGGCAAAGATTTGTTAACAAATTCACATCATATTTGAGGACCCCTCATGAAATAGTTATTGGGTCAGAAACATCAATCAGAATAGCAAGTTTCAGGGCAGAAGCATGCAGGTGTAGCGTGGAGGACATGAGGTAAGGCTGCTGGTGAGGAATTAGAAAAAATTTTCACATTATGGAAACAACTGATTCTTTTATTTTAAAGGCAAGATTGTGTTTGTAATCACCAAAACAGTAATGTCAGGTATCCTGAGATTCAACTGTGTTATGCCCCTCCCTGTCAAAATAGTGTCTTCACCTTCTTCACCTTCATGCTAAACATGATACTAAAACTATTTCCATCTTTAGAAAATCCTATTCTAAGGTAAAATTCCTTTTTAAAGTATATTTTGATCATGCTTATTTTTTTGTGAAAATATCCCTTTACCAATGAATTCTTTTTATCTTCTAGAACCAACAGATGAGTTGAAGATAAGAAGTCACAGTACAGAACCACTACCAAAGCTGGAAAACAAAGAGCGAGGCCATCACAGGACATCTTCGTCTAGAGAGCCAATAAAAGCTCAGGAATGGGATGGAACACCAGGACCACCAGTAACATCCAGCAGACTGGGAAGATCCTCTGTTAGTCCAACTTTGCTAGCAGGAAGCAGCAGCTCAGGTAAAATTTCATAATTAACTGCACTAATTTAACTTTTGGACATTGATCATTGGATCCTCATGAGTTGATTTCACAAAATGGTAAGTTCAAAAATCTACCACAAAGTTCTTTGGTTTATTTAAAAAAAGAATAGATTTATGCATTCACAATTATTCATCATACCTACTATGGGGGGGATGGAGAGGCAGAAGGTAGAGTGGCAAATGAAGAGGTCTTTGATTTGAACTCATTATTGAATAATTTAGTTTCCTTCTTTTAATACAAATCTCACAACCATCTGCTGTATGAGTTCCTGAGAGAGGTTCGATTATTTACCCATGGTCATAAAGATAGTATGTATCAGAGATTGGTCCTTAATCCAGATTTTCCTTACTCAAAGACTAGATACACTTCATATTATATATTTACATCTTTAGAGCAAAATGAATTCACTGTACTGACCTATTTAATAAGTTCCATTATTATTATTTTGAAAGACCTAGAGAAGGACCCTAGGTTGCATTGAATGGGTTCACTATGGAATGGGTAAAGGTTATATAGGTGATTGGCAGTGTTCAATTTTAATTATCAATTAAATATTTTAATGTTACAAATCATCTTTGTAAAAGTATTGGGAGCTGAAATTTAGATTCAAAATCTAATTATAGAATTTGATCATGAGTCCTCTGACTCTAATTCTTTGTTTTTCCCATTGTCCTCCATTGCTTCTATTCCATACCTGAACTCTGTCCAAATTTCCTGGCAAAGCCTTTGAAAACTTAGATTCTCTTTTATACCACAGTAAGGCCTAGAATAGACATAGAATAGAAATAAGACATAGTAATATAGAAGCACACACACACACACACACACACACACACACACACACACACATACACACATAAACTTGCTTAACTATAGTTGCCCACTTCCAAATGCCTGTGAAATAATATAGGGCATAAAATATAACAAAATAGTACTGTTAGGGATAGAAACAGAGTAGAGACAAATAAAAACTAGAGATGCCCCAGAGATGAATTGAATAGTAAAATTACTTACTGAATTTGGCTCCACATTTCCTGGCAACTAAGATAAAGCTCTTAAATAACTCCCAATTAGATTATACATTCTCCAATTTAAACTCCCAATGCTTTTAAGTTGATGCTTTGTCATATTAAAATATTTAATTGATAAATAGAATTCAAAATGAATATAAAAGACATCATACGTTTCCTTTGAAGTGATGAAAATAGCATACTGGACCCATGTAGAGTTAGCAATGAAAATAAACAACAGTTAAGCAAGAACATTCCCTGCTGCTTTTAGGTTGCTTCTCCTTGAGGCTGACAAAACTCTGAAGAAATGATCAGTCTCTTAATGTGCTTTTCAAGTGAAAGACTCATTTTCAGAAGGAATTAATATGAGTTCATTCTGTGATTCCCCTTGACTGTGCTAGAGGCTTGAGCTGAGTGACTCTTCATTCCTATTGAAAGGATGCTTGGGGAGGTACCCAGGCAAGCATTTTCTTAGGCTGACAATGCAATTTGAGGTGATACCTTCTTCAGTGTTTTAAGTGATAGATGAATTTACCGATGATTATTGTTCCTTTTGATATCGTGGAAAATATCCCCTCAATGGATACATGAATTTATGTGCCATTTCCATGTCCCCAAATATCATAACCCATCCATTTTGGTGAACTTCTGATTTAATGAATATAATCCTTTAATAAATATCCATGTAACTTTTCCTTGAAGCTTTGGAGTTTGTTAAGATTTAGGAGTACTTGTACTTCACTGACACAATCTTTGAAAAGTCAGAATGTCTACTATTCTAGAACAATGGTTGGGAACAGTCACCATCTACAGCAGAGCAACTGAGCTTTGGAGACAGGAAGACCTAAATTCAAATCAAGCCTCAGATACCTATTAGGAGTGTGACCCAGAATGATCATTTAATGTTTTCCTTAATCCACTGAAGAAAACTCTGCAATATCTTTGCTGAGAAACCATATGAACAGAATAGGCATGTTATGGTCTATGGGGTCTTGAAGAGGTGAAGACAACTGAAAGACTGAGCAACAATAACCAATCTGACAGTGACTCAAATGACCTCTTGAATTCAAACTTTATGAGTTTGGTAGAAATAAATAAGTCAGTCCTAAAGACTTTAGAGTAAATGGGCTAGGATAAGGCAATTATTATTAAGGATTAAGGGGAAGATTTCTTTAATGTTTTATTATTTTTATGAATTAGTTAAAATTTTTCAAGTGTCTCTCATATTCAAGAAAGGCATTGCGCTAGGCAGTAAGATGATCATAGATGATAAAAACATGCCATTATGTTCTAGTAAAAAAAACCAGTGAATTTTAAATAAGAATACTTGGATTGAGGAATCAACTTGATCCCTTTGGAAAGTCATTTGGAGCCTTAATTTCCTCATCTCCTAAAAATGGATTAGGTGATCTCTATTTCTTTCATGTATAAATCCCGTTATCCTATGCGGATGAAATAGACTTTGACACTATTCTTCATATATTTTAAAAACATATATGAATCTATTTAAGGAATTATACTAGTGCTACAGACAGAAGATAAACTGATTTATATGCAAAGAAAATTGAATTTGGAGCCAAGAAATCTCTGTTCAAATTCCAGTTTCTGCAATCTGTAGCTGTTATCAGCTTAAACTAGTTACTTAGTTTCTCAATTTTGGTTACACAAGATCATAGCTCTAAAGCAAGCAGTGAGCACAGAGACATTTTAATCTAACTCATATAAAGAGGGGCACATATAAGGTAAGCGATTTTTCAAGATCCACTTTCCAAGATGTAGAAAACAATGAGCTGGAATTCCAAGGATATGAGTACCAGTTTAACACTCATTCCATTGCTCCACACTGCCTCCTTTGTCCTCTAAATTCTTTCTAGTTTTAAATTTATGTTGCTCTAACAAAAATTCTACAATTATCAATTGTCCCATTTTATACACAAAAGCCCAAATTTGTTAGCAGGATAATAGTTTATACTTACAAGTATTTTATATTTTTTAACATAGTTAGAAATGTGCCCATAAATAGGTTAAAAATTTCTAACATGGCTCTTCTCAGCAGTTCAGGGAGCTAGGTCAACATATTCCACTGACTGTGAACAATGTTATCCCCATCCAGAGGAAGAAAAGCAAAACAAAACAAAACAAAGAAAACAAAACAACAACCAAAACCCCCAACCCTTCAGAATCTGATAACCATTTCATAAAGATTATCTCTTATGTATCTCTTTCCCTTAATCCTAATTCCTCATAAGGAAAATGAGCAATCTGGAAGCATGTCTATCAAAAATATGTATGCACAATGCTAAACTGACTGCTGCTGAGGGGAGGTGGGTGGGAAGGAAGGGTGGAAGGAAATTTTGAAACTTAAAAAGTTCATGTGCATATGGATGAAAAAAATTAATTAATGAATTAATTAAAATAAATAAATGAATGTTTCTAAGAGTTCATGGAGGGGTAGCTAGGGGGCACAGTGGATAGAGCAAAAAAACAAAGATTATTAGTTTGTGGAAGTTCTCATGGGAATTCAGAGGGAAATATATTCTAGTTGAAGAAGTGAGAATTTAGATGAGAACTTCTAATTTTCTTTTTTGAAATACTGTCTTAACAACCTGTTTTATTCCCCATATTCCCATCTCTCCACTAGTTCTTTTTGTCTTACTTATAAAACTAATCCTGCAATGGCATCTTCAAATAGAAGATAAAATTCATTCTTTTTGAAAGTAATGAAAGTATTTTTTAGTGGTGCACCTCTTTGGAATCTTTTTCTTTATAATCCCATTATCTTGCTCAAATGTTTTATCTTTAAAAGAAAAAAAATCAATTCCATTGTATTGAATTGTATTGTAGTAACAAAGAATTGGTTTAAATTTTTGAACATCTGCATTTTTTTTTGGAGAAGTCATCTTTCTAGAGCAGGGTTGGGAAACATTTTTTCTGCGAAGGGTCATTTGGATCATTATAGCATTTGCCTGCTATATTTGGTCAAACATTTTATTAATTCATTCCTATAAAGTTTCTAGATTTTTTGAATTTTGAGTTCCTCCTGTGTTTATCATGGCAGTGCCAGACCAAATGACCTACTGGTGGACATTTCCTGCCCCTGTTCTAGAAAAATGCAAATTAATAATTTCCTATAAGAGCAAAATTCTTGGAGACTCAGAGCTTCACTTTTGACACAAAATGTCCTAAAGATTTTGCCTATAATCATGCAGGTCATTATTAATTAGTTCATGAAATCTTTAACATCATAGTAACTTGAAAAGTTGCAAGAAAATTATAGAGAACACATTTACCCTTAACTTACATGTGTATTTTAAGAAGCAAATCAGAAAAAGAATTTTTCTTAAATATAAATTTACCAACATTTGTATGTTGAGAGGCTATTTTGTGTCAGATCAGAGCTGACACAATTCTATAGAAATAGAATTCTATAGAAATTATCAATAATTCTCTAGAAATGTCACAGTGTAGTAATAATTCTGTATTGATACAATATAGAAATATTGATGTGAAATGTTACAATGTAGTAATAAATCATTGATATAGAAATTTAACATTTAAAAAAATTATTTGTTACATTGAAATAGGCTTTAAGTATTATGATTCACATTTTATAGTAGTGTTACCTGAATCTCAGAGGTGTTAAGTAATATGGATATGGTTATGATGTCACTAAATGTTAGCATCTAGACTTGAATCCTGATCTCCAGATACAATGGTATGTTTCATTTTTTTTCTTCTTTTTTCCCATTTATCTTACCTATCTAAAAAAACTATAAAATATAATACCTTCCACCACTTTTGCCTTTCTTTGAAATCTATAATAGCTAAATAAAGGCTATGTGCATTGCTGATGCCATAATAGCCAACAAAGTTGTGACCGGTTGCTTGCCATTGACTAAGGCAGAGGTATGGAAAATGAGTCAACATTGCCCAATTTTCAATCTACTACCTCTTTTTGGTCTCTTGCTCTTTTCCTCTTGCCTTCATTCAATTCTAACCACATAGAAAACATTCAAACAGCAAAGAGGGGCTAAGTAGGTGTTACAAATAGTGCTTAAATAAGATTTTAAACTTGAAAGTGAAATATAAATATAAGATTTGCAATACATTAAATTTGCAAATCTCTCAAAAATATATTGCATACACAGAACGATACCTTTGCCTAAAAGGTTTTCTTACTTAAGGTACTTCACAGTTATTTTCAAATAGCACTGTCAACTTTGTCATACTGAGATCTATGAAGTTTTTATGAGTTTTCATTAGTAACTAAAGGTAATGATTTAAAGATTATCTTGTGAATGAGGTTGAAACAGGATCCAAATCTTTATGTAATTCCTTCTTTCTTTCCATGGAAACATTGGAAAGATGACATAATTCAAATTAATATGACATAAATCTTATAATTAGCCAATCAATAAAGAAATTGAGTCAAGAAAAGTGAGATTATCCTAACTGAAAGATGAATTTAAGTAGGGCAAGGCCAGGTTATGGAAGATCTTGAGATCAAAGTAATGTATGATTTAAGGGCTAAGGAAATTTTTGTATATATTTATAATTCATATGCTGGTATACATGTATACATAATCTATGCTTTTGTCAGTTTATACACTATCACATGTAGTGATACTCTCAATTTATTCTTCTGATTACTAGGTCTTCACAATTCTGTTGCTCGCATCTGCCCCAGGGATAAAAGCACATTCCTGAGGAGCAGTGGACTTCTAATGCTATCAACTAGAACTCCCTTTCTGGTATATTCCCCCAAATTCTTCTTGGTAATGAGCATATCACTATCAATTAGCTACCATATATTGAAAATATGTTATTGATTAATAACATTTGTGGTTTTCACAGGTATCTATACTGAGGAAGGTATAGAATGAACAGAATTGCATATTTCTCTAAGTGAAGCAGATTTTCCTCTCCACCATTCAAATCCCTAGAGAGCATAGGTTCAGTGCAAAAGGAGATGCTATTAATTTACCTCCCCAAATTCCTTTTTCTGAACATTATAGCTTTTGGATTATTTGTCCACTTGTGGCAGGACATTGCATCTCAGCTGCTTGGTCTCACCTCTAGGACATTAGATCTGATAGATTATTCCTAGAGGTTGGGTCTTGAACTAGATTTACTTTGCAGCATATTTTGGTAAGGATTCTAGTTACTGGACCTATGGAGGCTATTCCAACCTTTCAAAAATCTCAAGACCGTGACCTGGTCTCTTCTATCTCCTATATACACTGATCTTGAAAATAAATAAAGCAATTATTTACTCATATCCTGGTCTTCCACTGAAGTGGGTAAAAAAATAATTATTCTTACATGCATACATACATATGTAAATATATGTATATTATATATACATAGATATATTTGTGTATAGCTAGCTAGCATGTTCCACTTGAACTCCTATATACATACTATTATTTAAGACTATATAAGTAATAAAATAAATATATGTACATAAGTATAATAATTATAAAATTATTTTCAACATTATAAGATGTGATGATCACTTCGCAAAAGAAGGGAAAGACAAGAGGGCAGTCATACTGCTTCACTGGTTGGGAGAAGACAAGGAAGTCCTCTACATTTTGAAAATGAACCCTTAGTAGTGAAATTTTGTGAGAAGGAGGAGAGTTACATGCTTTGCTAGGGATTATTGGATTGTAAACTGCATTCCCTTGTCCCTCCTATGTTTTTTGTACTTATGAGACTAAATACAAACTCATTCTCTAATTGATCTTCATAAAACATAATGGTTTTATGATGATCTCAAGGTCTTTTATCATCCTGATATATTTCTCTCCTTTTAATACTCTTCAGTTTATCAGTGACATTTTCTTCTTGAATTTGTGATGTTGTCCTAAGCTTGGCTAAGTCTCCACTAGCTTCCATGGGTTCTATGGATTTCAAATTGTCTTCCCTAGCTATCATTACTAAACAACTCTTTGTTTCCTACCTTGTAATCTAACAGACCATAGAGCAGCAGACAATTTGCCATAACCTACTCTACTTTCTAGTTCTAAGACAGTGATTATTTGGTTCATCAGGGAACATTCTCTGCATTTTGCTGCAGGGTTCTGCCATCTGTCTTTTCCCTCAGGTATTAAACAAAGAACTCCCTAATTTCAAAGTACAATCAAAAAGTATGAAACTTTCCCCTTCTGAATTGGTTGTTGTCCTAATTTATTCATTATACCAATATTTGCATGTCTTTCTCTGTATGTGATATTCATGCATATGAGAGTCAAATATAATTGATTATGTTAGTTTAGTTATATATTTTATTTTAACACTCTGGGCAAAGAGTATATAAATGAGTTTCCTGAGAAAGAAGGAAAATTCAAAACCATAACATTCATTCATTCAAACAAATGAGTAATGAAGTAATATTTTCTTCTAAATAATGTCTTTTTTTTTAAAAAAAGTGACCTTTGTATACTTCTACAGTATGGAATTTGACTAGATCTTTTTTATTGCGAATCCTGCATTCATACGAACACACACCAGTATTTCTCTTCCATGTATTGAAAGTGTTGTCTTTAATTTGTAGGTATATGTCAGCTTCTCTCAAATACTTTCTCCATTATCTCAGGTGCTACCTACTACCCGTCTGACTCATTTTCAATGTTTTTTTCAATTTCTAGTGCATTTCCCAGTATTCAAAACAACCTTCCTATGACTTTTTCATGTAGCCTGGAAGCTTGATGGACATCGATTAGGAATTTCTTCCATCACAACTGACTTTAAAACACACAGTACATCAGTTTGCCTCTGAGAGTGCACCAAAAAATGCGACAAAAAGATCTACTTCCTCTGATTATGAGAGATTTCATTCTTTAATATTAGATGAAATCATTGCTCTTTTTAAGGCTAATCATAGTGAGCCCACCCCTTGAGTGGTTAAATGGACCTTTGCCATTGCTTTTGGAAAGCAAGGTCAATAATTCAGAAGCAGCCAGAGTAGCAACCAAGACTCCAAAGATTTCATTCAAAGCAATACTAAATAAGATAATATGGGATTTCACATTTCCTCTACAGTGATGATGAGAAACTTTCCATACTTATCATTAAAGACAAAAAAAATGTATGAAATTTAATATTCAGGGAAGCAGGGTAACCCATGCATGAACACTAACAGGGTGTTAACCAAAGAAGTCATCAATAAATACTTCTGTTTTCCTTCTAATCTCTTTCACTTGATGATTTCATCAACTCACCTAAAATTCAACTATCATCTTAATGCACATCAGTCCTCACCCCAGCTGCCTATGAGATATTTAGAACTGTGTATCCTCTAAACATCTTAAACTTAATAAATCCAAAACTGAATTCAATCTTTCCCTCCAAATCATCCCCTCTTCCTACTTTTTCTATCACTATCAATTTTGCCATCAACCTCACCATCCCTCCTCTTAATCTGGGCAGCAATCTTAGCTCTTCAGGCTCAATCCCTGTAACCAACTAGTTGCCAAATCTCATCTTCTTAATATCTCTTACACATTTTCCCTGACAATACTACAACCCTGGTGCAATTCCTCATCACCTCCTATTGGGAGTATTGGCTGCTGACCTCCATAGCTGAAGTCTATCTTTTACAATCTATTTCAGCTAAGATTCATTCAACTCTATTGAGGGTTTGATCATCCTAAAATGTAAATCTAATTATGTCAACTCCAAGTCAATCAAATGTGACTGCTCTCTGTTAAGTTTGGGAGATTATCCAAGGATATACTATGTACCCTAGACTACCTAATTTTTCATTTAATTAAAAGTCATACCTTTCTGCCACCTGCAAGCTGGAGAGGCACCATAAGACTAGAATCACTTTCCAGACAAGAATTAGTTGTCATTTCTATCTTGGGGATTGGGGGTATCATAGGCAAAGTGAGATCACAAATCAAAACAGAATTAGTAAGTCAATGGTGTGCTCAGCCCCACTCCACAAAAATGTAATTTGTTAAATGTAAAAGAGAGAATGAAGCTGTTGAAACCTGTATTATGCTTGCTGTTTGTACCCTTATCAATCACCTATAGAACCTCAGAAACTAGTCATAGGATTATAGTTTTAAAGCTGGAAAGGACCTTAGAGGTCACTAAGAGTATTCTCATCATTTTATTTAGAAAACTAAGGCTGAAAGATTTTTAGATGATTTACCTAGGGTTATACAGCTAGCCCAGCTTACTTCATAGGTTTATTAATTCAGTTTTTATTACATGGCTCCCAAAAGACATGAGAAAAAATATGTTTTTTTTTAAATTAGAGTTATGCTAGAACTTCTTTGTACAGTTGCATCTTTTTCCGATGCACTATCTTAGAATTTCTTTGAACAGTTGCGTCTAGTTCTGATACAGCATTGATCTGATAGACTTTAATAAACATCTAAGATGTCTCTATCTGAATCATCATAGGCCTAAAGTTCAAGGACCAAGAGTATAACTTTGCTATTTCATAACAAATGTAGACTTATGGTCTCTTTCCCACCTGCAATTAAATTAGAAGTAGGGAATAATATTTTCAAGAATGAAAAGTACTCTCTTCTGTTGAAAAACATTCTTCCTCCAAGGACAGCCAGTCTATTTGTGGACTAGTTCCCACACTTAATTCATATTGAAAACGTCTGAGAAAATTTCTGGTAATTCAATTCAAATCAATTCAACAATTTTTCTGACACTATTTTAGTTTCCATGGATACAAAAACAAATAAAATAATTCTGCCTTCAAAGAGTTTATACTTTAGTAAGGAGAAAATGCACAGTCTGTGTGTGTGTGTGTGTGTGTGTGTGTGTGTGTGTGTGTGTTTGTGGCTATGTTCTTGTGTGTGTAACCATAAATATATCTACAAAGTGAGCTTACTAGGTTCCACAAAAATTAATGTGTATTTACCATATATGTGTGCATGTATTGGAATATGCACATATACAATGCAACATATTTGTATTTATACACAAAGAGAGGTATATTGCATTGTGTTCTACATATATGTGTATAAATTATGCAAATTTGTGTTCATGATGTATGTTTACTTACACACACATACCTAAATATGTAGACATTCGATTTGAGTGTTTCTTAGTTCCACTGAAATTACTTTGTCTTTACTGTATTGCAAGCATCCATGTGTATGTATGGCTCTGATATGTTTCATGGACACACAAACACATATATGCATGCATATGTATGGGTATGACTTGTGTATAATGGCATATGTAAAGAAACATGTCTGTGTCTTTATGTGCATGTATATTATTTGCAGTGAAACACTAATAACCAGTAGGATCAAGACAAGTTTCACATAGGAAGTGGCACATGAGCTGAGACTTGGTTGCAGCCAAAGACAGCTGCAAGATGTAGATATATAAGAAAGAAAAAGATTTTAGATATGATGCTCACTTTATTCAATGAGATGGATGGAGATTGTATTTTGGGTGTTAAGCACTCAGTTTGGCAACAAACTAGAATATATAAGGAGGAGTATCATAAAATTAGTCAGGAATGTTAGGTTGGAGCCATATTGAAATGGAAGGGGCTTTGTATTTTAGATTAGAGACAACCAGAAACCAGAGAAATTTCTTGAGCAATTAACTCAGGATCTGTGTGAGCATCAATTTAGAGACTGGAGCTAGGAGGCAAAGAGAACCAAAATTGCAAACCAAGCTATAATATAAAATGCAGCAGCAATGGTAATTCTAATAATAAAGGAAGAAACAATTAATTTCTAACAAATTCTAAGCAGTGTGTTGTGGGACTGATGATTTGAAAAATAAATAAATTTAAAAGTCACTTACTTCAAGGAATTTACATTTTTACCTGTGAGTCAAAATGTCATTATAGAAATTATACAGAAAATATATGGGGGCAGCTAGGTGGCAGGGACAATTAGGTGGCACAGTGGATAGAGCACTGGTCCTGGAGTCAGGAGGGCCTGAGTTCAAATCCGACCTCAGAAATGTAATAATTGCCTAGCTGTGTGACTTTGGGCAAGTCTTTTAACTCCACTGCTTTAAATAAATAAAAAAATGGAAACAAATAAAATATATGAAAAATTGGTGAAAGATAACTTTAGGAGGGTATCATGAAAATATGAGTTATGAGAACTGGAAAGCAGGCACAAAATAAAGCATAAGTTGAACTTTGTGGGAAACATTAGAATCTAAAAGTTGGAAAAGAAGAAATGCATCCATGTATGGTGAAGGATGGGTAAAAAGGCAAGCAGATAACAGATTATCCAATATATAGAATGACAAGAAGCCAGATCTTAGGTATCCTAAAGAGAAAGAATGTACAAAGAGAATGGAAAGGTAAGAGACTCTAAAGGGTTTTACCAAGCAAAAATCACTTACTCTCTACCCGAATTTGCTCATTTGTGTTAGGCAAAGGAGTAAACTTATAGACAACACTTTGTTAACCTTAAAGTTAAAATACTATCTTCTGATCCAAAGTTGAATCCTGTTTCCACTATACCATAGCCCCTCTGTCTTTGTTATGTGAGACTGTTGACCAGCTGTTTTATGGGATATTTTATTTTACTTCATATTCTTAAAACATCAGTTCCCAATTTGCTTCTGAAGGTAGGAGAGAAGAGTAAATGAATCAACACTGTGATCTCATATGGCAGGACACATTCACTTCATTGACTTCATGAGTAATATTCTCAGTCATCATGTTGAACAGAACCCTGGAGTGATCCCACATCATTTACCTCTGATTCCTTAGACTGGGATTGAATTTGCTATTTCTCTGTCTAAATGAGAGTTCTCAGTACTAGGATTCCTAGAAAACATCTATCAGACCTCCTCATTCCAGAATTGTGATGGAAATTATACAATGATAAACTCTGAAGTGGTAGTGGTAAACTGTTACCCAATGTTAGACTACTATTTCTAGTCCTTACATTGTGTCCTGCTCTATAAATGCCATGTAAAACCACATCTCTCTATCTAGTCTTGTAAAACCTCAGATATACAAAATATAAACAATGAATTAAATATTTCAAGAAAAAAATTATCCCCCAATTTCCACCCTTGTAACTGACAGCTTCATCATAGTCTCTTGCAGTTATTCCTATTTTTTCCATTATCTCCATTACCTCATATATGGTAGGATGAGGGTCCTTGCTTGATCATCCTGTCTAGGTAAGAAATAAGCATCCCAGAAGACATTTTAGCAGGGAATGATACTAAACAAATATTTGTTTAAAAAATGTTATATTGATATCAGCATGCAGGATAAATTGGAAGGAGAAGAGTTTTACATGAGAATACCAACAGCCAAAAAGTTGCAATCATTTCAGAATTATCTCAGTGAAACTGGATTTGAATTGGAGCAGGAAGAATGGAGAGAAAAGAACAAACAGGAGAGACATTTTGAAGACAAAAATCAATTCTAACAAAAAATAAGGCTGGAATAATTGTGGCTCCAATTTTTAAGCCAGGTGTCTGAGAAAATAGCATAGACATAAATAGTCAAGGAAAAATTGAAAATTAAGGAATAAAATCAAGTATATAGAGAGATAGATTTGGAAATCATCGATATAAGGGTTGAATGAATGTTGAAATGATAGTGGATGATTTAATTTTTTAAAAGTTTGGATGCAGTTATACTTTGTTTCCAATTTTCCTTAATTAAGATTTGTGATTTAATCTATATGGAATACTCCTAAGTCTAGAAGATCCTTTCACATTTCACTTATCTAAATTAGCAATTAGTTATATATAACTTACAGTCTTAGAGAGCTACCAGAGGTACTGATGTAACTTGGAACAGTTATTTGCAGAATGCAACCTGAATCCCAAAGCCCATGGGGATGAGATTCTCTCTTCCATTGGTGGAGATCAATGGCAATGACCTTGCATGAGGGTCTAGATAGAAGTTGGTGAGGGCAAAAGAGAGGAGAAATCCAGTCTCTTCACTCTCTGAAATTTCTTATGGTCTTCTGAGTGTCTTTGAGTTGGGGGGATGCTGTGAAATTTTGACTTAAGTGGAGTAAAATAGTGGCAAAATATCCAAGTTCAGACTTGAATCAAATTTCGATTTAAACTATTCCAAAGTGTTTTTTGTCTCCAGGATGACTCTGTATCACTATGATATGCTACCTCTCTTTTATTGACCAATACAGAATTAATTATCAGTAAAGCCTCCCAATTAAATTGGAGGAAAGTAGGAAAGAAACATTTATTAGGCTTTTACCAAATACCAGGGATGGTGTTAGGTAGTAATGCAAATACAAGCAAAAAGAAAGTCATTATCCTTAAGAGGTTTAGACTATAATGGGGGGAAACAGCACACAAGAGGGAGCTAAAAAGTGAGGAGTGCTGTGTGCTGCGGTAAGATTGATTTGGAAGTTGAAATTTTCAACAGTAGAAGTAGGAGGAAGAGGAACAATGGTTGTCCAAACTAGACAAAATGGAGGCCCTTGAAAGAACTCACCAATGCAAAGTCTAGCCTAATCAAAGGGATATTCTGGAGTGAGAAGGCTATAGTGCTAATTGAATTTCCAGACTCAGGAGGCTCCAGGAGGAGCCTGGGAGGAATCACCTAAAGAAGCTGAACTGGGAGGGGCTACTAGGTTGTACAGTGGATAGAGCACAGGCTCTGGAGTCAGAAGGACCTGGGTTCAAATCAGACCTCAAACTCTTAATACTAGGTTAGCTGTGTAACCTTGGACAATTCACTTAACCCCATTGCCTTGGGGAAAAAAATAACAAAGAAGAAACTGAACTGGGAGAGGAATGAATTCTGTTTGTCTTGGATCTTTCTGCATAAATGGAGGGGCTTCTAGGTGAAACAGTGGAGCACTGTCTCTGGAGTTAGGAGAACCTGAGTTCAAATTTGACCTCAGACATTTAATACTTAGCTGTGTAGTCATGGGCAAGTCACTTAACCCCATTGCCCTGCAAAAATAAAATAAAAGTAAATGAAGGAAGTGAAGAAGGATTCAAAGAGGTAAAAGAGGACTTCCTTTAATAGGTAAGAAGGACAGAATCTAGAAAGAAAAATATGATCATCAGGGTCAGAAGACTAAAAAGGAAAATAAGGACATCACAAATGTTTTCTGAGCAATTTTAGAAAGAAATTTTAGAAAGTGAATATGTTTTGTTCTGCATTCAGACTTGCTTCAAAAGAATATTGTGTATAGGAATCTGGTTTAAGAGTATTGTTAAGTAGAAAGGAAAGATAGAAGTCACTATGTAAACCACTCAAATAATAAGAACAGTAGGTTGTTAAGTCTTTCTGACTTCCAAATGGCTAACATTTTTCTAAAATGTGCAGTGTATTTTCATCTCTTCTAATACTACTACATCTGCTATTTCTTTTTTACCCCTTTTTTCTTGGCCATACTTTTATTTCCATTAGCTTAACAACATAATTTGATCAGATACTAGCTTTATAAATTAGCTTACTTTAGCAAGAGAAACATTTTTAAAAGGGATTGTTTTTAAAAGATCATTTGAAGAATTAAAAAAAAATCTCCATTCTTGGGGTAGCTAGGTGGTGCAGTGGATAGAGCACCAGCCCTGGAGTCAGGAGTACCTGGGTTCAAATCTGGCCTCAGATACTTAATGATTACCTAGCTGTGTGGCTTTGGTCAAGTCACTTAACCCCATTGCCTTGGAAAAAAAAACCTTAAAAAATATGCATTCTTATAATATGGATCAACTAAGTGAATGTGTCCTAAATATAAAAATGTATCAAAGAGTCCTAGGAAGGTGAAGTACAGAGTTATAACAGATAGCACACAGACAATCACAAACAAATCATCTTTCATCTATATCTCTCTCTCTCTGTCTAAAATGTAGGTTGTTCTGTTAGCTTTATGACAAGATAAAATTCAAAAGAAAGCTTCCACATTTAATTAAAACACATATACACACAAACACCCCCCAAAACACATATAAAGATACTTTATTAATTCAACTCATTACATTAAAAATTCTATTACTTTTTTCTGCATCCCTCTGAACTTCTTTCTGTGCACTTCTTTTTGTTTTGTTATTTTTTCCAAATACATGTAAAATAGTTTCCAATCATTATCTTTTAGTAAGTTTTTGAATTCCACATTTTTCTACCAGCTTTCCTTCCCTCCCAACTTTCCACAGCAATAAGCAATCTGATACAGGTTGTACATGTTCAATCATCTTTAATATGTTCCCATAGTGGGCATGTTTTAAAAGAATAATTGAAATAAAGAAAAAATTGATAAAGAAAAAAGATGAAAGAAATTTTAGAAAGTGAATATGTTTTGTTCTGCATTAAGACTCCATTATTTTTCTCTGGATGTGAATGGCATTTTTTAGCAAAATTCTTTTTTGAAATATCTTTGATCACTGAACTGATGTGAAGAGCTGAGTCCATCATAGTTGATCATCACACAATGTGTTTGGTGTGTATAATGTTTTCCTGGTTCTGCTCAATTCATTCAGCATCAGTTCATGTTTTCTATGTTTTTCTGAAGTCAAGCCACTCATGATTTCTTACAGAACGATAGCACTCCATCACATTCATAAACCACAATTTGTTCAGTCATTCCCCAATTGATTGGCATCCCCTCAATTTCCAATTCTTTGCCATGATAATAAGGGCTGCTATAATTTTTTTTTACATGTAGGTTTTGTTAATCCTTTCTTCTGATCTCTTTGGGTTGTAAAACTAGTAGTGGTGATGTTGGATCAGAAAATATGCACAGTTATATGCCCTCTGGGCATAATTCCAAATTGTTCTCCAGAATGTTTGGATCAGTTCACAACTCCAACAGCAATGCATAAGTGTTCCAGTTTTCCCACATCCTCTCCAATATTGATCATATTGGTTGTTTTCTCTCTCATTTAAGCCAGTTTGGTATGTGTGAGGTAGTACCACTGAACTGTTTTAATTTGCATTTCTCCAATCAATAAGCATGGGAGCATTTTTTATATGACTTTATAAAATTTCTTCATCTGAAAACTATTTCTTCATATAACTTGGCCATTTATGAACTGGAGAATGAGTTGTGCTATTATAAATTTGACATTGTTCTCTTCATATTTTTAGGAATGAGTCCTTTATCAGAAATGCTAGCTGTAAAATTTGTTTCCCATCTTTATGCATTCCTTCTAAACTTGATTGCAATGGTTTTATTAATGCAAAAATGTTAATTTAATATAGTCATAATTATTCATTTTGAAATTTATTATGTGCTCTATCTGTTCTTTGGTCATAAACTTCTTCCCATTCTAAATATCTGACAAATTATTCCTTGTTTCCCTCACTGTCATAGCCTCTTTAAGTCTAAATCCTGTACCCATTTTTGACCTTATATTGGTATACAGTATGACATATTGGTCTATGCTTAGTTTCTGCCATACTATTTTCTCAACAATTTTTGTCATATAGTGAGTCCCCATTCCAAAAGCTACAGTCTTTGGATTTATTAAATAATGGATCACCACATTCATTTACTACTGTTTCTTTTGTACCTAATCTAGACCATGGATTCACCACTCTATTTCATAGCCAGTACCAAATACTTTTGATGGCTTTTGCTTTATAAAGTAATTTTAATCTGGTACAGGCAGGCAATATTCCTCAATTTTTTTCATTAATTCCCTTGATATTCTTGACCTTTTGCTCCTCAAGTTAAATTTATGAGCAACTGATTTTTTCCAGTTATTTAGATGTTAATTTATTGTGTGGAAAGTGTTTTGTAATTGTGTTCATAAAGGTTCTGATTTTGTCTCAGCAGGTAGATTCCCAAGTAATTTATGATATCTTTAGTTACTTTAAATGAAATTTCTCTTTCTATTTCTTGCTGTTGGGCTTTTTTGGTCATATACAGAAATGTTTATGATTGTATGAGTTTATTTCATATCATGCTACTTTGTTAATGTTGTTAACTGTTTCAGATTATTTTTAAGTTGATATTCTAGGATTCTCTAAGTGTAGCATCATATCATTTGCACAGGTTCCTTATCGCCACTTCAAATTCCTTCAATTTCTTTTTCTTCCCTTATTGATAAAGTTAACACTTCTAATACAATATTGAATGATAGTGGTGATAAAAAAAAGTCACTCCTGTTTCACCCCTGATCTTATTGGGAATATTTTTAGATTATCTCTTATTTTTGCTTCCTTAGAGTTTGAAACAGATACTGCTTAACATTTAAAGGAAAATTCCATTTATTGCTCTGTTCTAAGGTGTGTTTAATATTGTTGTGCTTTATTAAAAAAACTTTTTCAGAATCTATTGAGATAATTATATAATTTCTGTTAGTTTTATTATTAATGTGGTCAATTACACTGATTGTTTTCCTAATATTGAACTATCCCTAAATTCCTGCTATAAATACGACCTGATCATAGTGTATTATTCTAGTGATAATTTGTTATAATCTTGTTGCTAATTGTTTATTCAAATTTCATATCAATATTCAATAGGGAAGTTGGTTTATAATTTTCTTTGTCTGTTTTGGCTCTTCATAGTTTTAGTATGAGCACCAGTTGGTGTCATAAAGTAATTACTCCACATATTTTTCAAATTCTTTATATAGAATTAAAGTTAAATGTTCTTTAAATATTTGAAGAAGTTCATGTATAAATCCATCTGACCTTGGAGATTTTTTTCTTAGGGAGTTCATTGATGGTTTGTTCAATTTCTGTTTTTGAAATGGGATTATTTAAATATTTAATTTCCTTTTCTGTCAATCTGGGAAAATTTATATTTTAATAAACATTCATTTCGCTTATTGGCATACAAGGGGAAAATGGCCCCAAATTTTTGCTTTTATTTCCTCCTTATTGCTGATGAATTTATCCTTTTCATTTTTGATAAAGGTAATATGATATTTGTTTTCCTTTTTTTAATTAAAATTTATGTGTTAGTGGTTTTCCCATATAATCAATTCTTAATCTTATTTATTATCCAATAGTTTTCTTACTTTCAGTTTAATTAATTTCTCCTTTATTTTCTAGAATTTCTAAGTTGGTACTTAATTGAGGATTTTAATTTTGTTCTTTTCTAGATTATTTAGTTACATGCTCAATTCATTGATTTCCTCTTTCTCTTTTCCATGTAAGAATTTAGAGATATAAAATTCCTCCTAATAACTGCTTTGGAGGCATCCTAGAAGTTTTAGTATGTTGTGTCATTATTGTCATTGTCATGGATGAAATTGTTGATTATTTCTATATTTGATGTTTGATCCATTCATCCTTTAAAATTAGGTTATTTAGTTTCCAATTAATCATAATGTATTTTTCCATAGACCTTTATTTCATGTTATTTTTATTGCATCATGATCTGAAAAGAATGCATTTAATATTTTGCATTCCTACATTTGATTGTCAAGTTTTTATAACCTAATATAAAGTCAGTTTTTGTGTAGGTGCCATGAACTGCTGAGAAAAATACCTATTCTATTCTATCCCCTTTCAATTTTCTCTGGAGCGCTATCATATCTTGCTTTTCTAAAGTTCTAATCAATTTTTTTATTTCCTTTTTTACTTTGAGGTTGCATTTATCTAATTCTGAGGAAGGGATATCAAGTTATCCCAATAATATAGTTTTGTTGTCTATGTCTTCCTGTAATTCATTTAGCTACTTCTCTAAGAATTTGGATGCTATCCCACTTGGTGCATATGTTTATTTTTGATATTACTTCTTTGCCTATGGTACCTTTTAGATAAATGTAATTCACTTCCTCATTCCTTTTTAATAAGAATAAATTTTCTTTTTCTTTGTTTGAGATCAGGATTGCTAGCCCTACTTTTTTTATTTCATCTGAAGTATAATTTATTTTGCTCTAGTTTTTTTTTTTTTACCTTTACTCTGTGTTTATCTTCTTTAGATTTGTTTATTTTAAAACAACAAATTTTAGGATTCTGGCTTTCAACCCACTCTGTTATCTACTTGTCTTATGGGAAAGTTCATTCCATTTACATTCACAGTAATGATTACTAACCTTATTTCCCTCCTTCCTATCTTCCTCCTGTTTGTACTTTTCTCTTTCCTTTCACCTTATCATTCTCAGTTTGTTGTTTCTCACTTATTACTTCCCTCAATATCTCCTCCCTCCCTTTTCTTCTTTTGCCCTCCTTTGTGACCTCCATAGATTTCTAATCCCAATTGAGAATGTATATTATTCCCTCTTTGAGCCAAATATGTTGAGAATAAGATTCACTTAATGATCACCCTCTCCCTTCTTTTCCCTCTTCATGAGATGCTTTTTTACCCTCTTCTGCCTTTGCCTTTTTTTCCCTGAGTAATCTTCTTAAAATGTCTTAATGTTTTTAACTGTCTTATTTCCACACCTTGTTTCTACTTTTCGACTGTCCTAATAGAAATGTGGTTCTCAAGAGTTCAAAATATTGTGTTCTCATATAGGGATGTAAACAATTTAGTCTTAATGATTAATATTTTTTATTTGTCAATCTTTTTATAAATCTCTTGAGTCTTGATTTGAAGTCTATTTCATTTTTCCTTCTTTTATTCTCATCAAACCCTTGCAACAGAAGAAATCTATCCCTAATTCTTCCATTTTCTTATCCCTCAATATTATAAGAAGAATTAACATTCTGACTGAATTTACCTTTTGTATCTTCTTTCCCTGTTAAATGTGGAAATTTCATACTCACAGACTCTCTGAAAGTTCTATTTTTAGGTTTCCCTTGAGTCTTATATTTACATTTCATAGTCCCTATCTTTTTATCAGCAATATTTGAAATTCTCTATTCCATTAAATATCCATTTCCCATTCTTGTAGCATTATTCTCATCTTTATATGGAAAATTATTTTGGGTAATAAGCTGGGACAGTTAGATAAGGCACTGGTCCTGAAGTCAAGAGGCCTGAATTCAAATCTAGCCCTAGACACTTGCCAGCTGTGTGACCTTAAGCAAATCACTTAACCCTGATTGCTTCACATCCATGCTTTCCAGGCTTGATTCAGAACTGGCCACTGAACCCTGATTAGTCAGGATGAAGAAGTGGTATGGTGACAACACAGTAACCCCTCACTCAAATCCAATTAGCATGCATTTCATGGCATTATCTGTGTATATCATGTTCTTCTTTGAGAACAAAGGTCAAAAATCATCATCATCATAAGATCAGAGGTAATAAGTTAAAAATGACTTCAAACTTTTGAAATATTGTATTTCAAGCACTTGTCTCACTTAAAAGAGAATTTCCAGCTTATGTTAACTTTGATTCCTTGGAAGTAAAACTCTTTATTTCTAGTACTTGCAATATTTTTAAATTGGATTTATTTAAGACAATGGGGTCGAGTGACTTACCCAAGGTCACATAGCTAGACAATTAAGTGTCTGAGATCAGATTTGAACTCAGGTCATTCTGACTTCAGGGCTGATGCTCTATCCACTACACCACCCAGCTGCCCCATACTTGTAATATTTTTAATTTGACTTGGAAGCCCTAGTCTTTGTCTATGCCATTCTTGAGATTTTGTCTTTGGGATTTTCTTCCAAGTGATGAGTAGTAGACTCATCATATTTCTACTTTGTTCCCTCATGGTCTAAGAAATCAGGGAAATTTTCATTTCTGTTTTCTTGAAATATAATATGTCAGTCTCAAAAATGATATTGAATCAATCTGATAGCTTTTCTTGTCCTGCTTTCCAGATTAGTTATTTTTATACCATACACTATTTTCTACTTTTTCAGTCAATTTATTTTCAAAGATGTTAACTATTTGATTAATTTCTTTTATGCATTCATGTACTCCGTTTTGAAAATCTGCTTCTTCATTTATATTTCTGATTTCATTTATATAGAAAAAATTTAATTCAATGATGAATTTTTATGTATCTCTTGATTTATTAAAATGAATATTGCATTCAACATTTTATCCTTTTATTCATCTTTAGCTATCTAATTGGAATTTTGTGCCAGAGCCAGTCTCTGATCCCTGCTTTGTCTCAATGATTCAGGTTCCTTTGCTGACCTCCACTTCATAGACTGAGTGCATCCTTGGATCTTTGACAATCAAAATGCTTATCTTTAAGACCTTATTGTTTTAAAGTTTTTTTTTTTTGCAAGGCAAATGGGGTTACATGGTTTGCTCAAGGCAACACAGGTAGGTAATAGTGTCTGAGGCCAGATTTGAACTCAAGTACTCCTGACTCCAGGTTGGTGCTCTATCTACTGCACCACCTAGCTGCCCCAAGACCTTATTTTTTATTTTATTTTATTTATGTCTGAAGAGAGCGTAATAGAGGCTTTTGAGTCCCTGATCCCTCTATGGTTTCTCCTTGTGATGTCCCCACAGTTAGTTTCTTCCTGCATTGGTAACTACTTCCAGTATGTGAAATAGAAGGGAAGCTTCTTGAATAAAGTTATTTTTGGTGTATTATAGAGAAAACTCCAGAATCAAATATGAATGAAATTCAATGTGTAATGTCTTCATTTCTATTTTTTCAATAACAATTATTTTGCTTAAATTACATTGCCATATTCCTAAAAACTTTTTTTAGGTTTTGGCAGTAAAGGAAATTTTTAAGAATCAATGTGATTTGAGGCAGTGTATCAAACTCAAATAGAAACAGTTCCCTCTGCACAGCATATTGAGTTGGAAAGCTACAAATTAACCTTGTCCAAATTATAGTGTATTTTATATTTATTTTGTTAAATTCTTCCCAGTTACATTCTGAACTGGCTTAGGAGGCACTCTGGAGTTTTGTTGTTCATATGTAGCTTGACTGGTGAGATGACATGGTGAGTGGTGACTAGAATGGTGGAAGCTTTGGATTTTCATCCTGTTCTAGATATTTATTAGCCATGTGACTCTGGATATGTCACTTGATTTCTCTAGACCTGTTTCCTCATCTCTAAGGTAAGGAGATAAACTCTACCTCTGTATGTTGTTTATGACCCCTTTATCATCTAAAGTTGCAATATCTTTATAAAAATGATTATTTGTAAATTTTGTAAATTCCATAGTGTTTAGGATTGTGTTATGAAACTTAACAAAATACTTTAATCAAGGAACTAATTGCAAAACCAGAGGAAAGTAAGGTCAGAGACCATTTAATTTTATATCCAAATGAAAACCTGAGGCACAGGAAAATTGACTGCTTTAACTCAGGTCAAGCAGGTCCTAATCATTAGGGGTGGGATTTAGTCAGGGTTCTCTGACTCCAAAGTGGTATTCTTTTTGTTACCATGCCAAGTATTTGAGCTTCATCACTGCAAGCTCTCCAGGTCTGTGATTCTAAAATTTTGACTAGGCAAATAAAGCAGTATCAAGGCAAATTATGGACATCTACATTGACCAGCAATCCCCAAGATAGTAGTGGTGTCCTTCCAGATTGCCAATGTTAAAAAATAAAATACCATTCATAAAATAAGTTCTGCTAATATAATAAATTATTAATACAAAGAATATGTGCTTCTTTTAGACTATGACCAAAACCTTAAAACAAATTGCCCTTTACATTTTTAGATGAATTTAGAAATCAAGAGAAACACAGACAATATGATGGTTTGCATCATGATGTTTCTCCTTGTGCCCAAACTGCTGATCTAAGCACAGAATACCGTTAGCAACTAATGGTCACTAAAGGATTAAATTAATTGCCATTAGTAACAGTCCTGATAATAGCCCATATATTATAATGCATAGTGACAAAATACAATGAGAGAGAACCTGGAAGTAGTTACTCATCATTACTGCATGTAAGGTATTCTTATGAAATGGTTCTTCAGAGAAATAAATTTGACATTACTATATAGGAGGGGTTAATTTCCTTGAATTTGAGCTCTAAATATGACCTCTATCACATGCTCAATTGACAAAGGTGTCATTCTAGAATAGTGGAGGGAATTGAGCCTGAATTGAGGTCAGTGATAATAACTCCTTGTCTTCTTCTCTCCTTCACAGAACCTAAGGTGAGCTGCAGATTAGGTCGGTCTGCATCCACATCAGGTGTACCTCCTCCATCAGTTACTCCTCTCAGGCAAGCCAGTGATCTTCAACAGAGCCAGGTACCATCATCGTTAGCCAATCGTGAATGACTTCATGTGACGCACGCAACATGCCAAATGCTTCTCACGTCTCACTGTCTGTCATTTGTTACCTGTAGACTATTGACATTTGCTTTTACTTTTCTCTGTGTGCATATGCGTGGATGAGATGGGTTGTGCCGTTGTGTGTCCCATCACCTAGCAAGGAAAGTCTGCTGTTTGCCCCTAGTGGAACTTTCTTTGCTGTTCGTACCCAAGCCGTTTCTTTTTGTCTCTATTTTTCATCATTCTGTAATATAAATGTAGTAAATTTGTACTCTATGTATTAGCTTGGTATTTTTAGTCATTTCATGTTTTATGTACTTTTATATTGTCTTTAAAATTTATCAATTTTTGATAAATTTATCTATTTTATTTTATGTAGGTTTCTGTTAACTGTCCTGTTGAAAACACGTCAATGTTGCCACCAAACTTGTACATACATTTGAACTCTGGTCATATTGTACTGTAACATTTGTGCCAGTTTCATATTTCTTTAGCTTGGAGCATGACTGTGAGACACTGTGAAACACTATTGTCCATATAAATGATCAGATATGAAATTATTTTGATTAAACATGGCAGCTAGCCTCTCTTCTAACCCATACCATATAGATAAAGTGAACAAATGGAGAATATAATGATAATCATATTCATCAAAAATTGTAGGATCAGAATTCAAGGTTAAACAAAATGTCATTTCATAATAACTATGTCAGTTATGATCTCAGACAGACTCTAAATGTTATTGAATGGTCAATGAGACTATAAAATGTTATCATTTGAAGTGACAAGATGAGAAATTAAGAAGGAGATAGGTTCAAATATCATGTAATTCTGTGTAATATAAAATATTAACATACTATCCACTTAAGGGCATGCTGTATTTTGGGTTTTCCTATTTTTCCAGAGAAATTAAACAAAAGACTAGTAAGTGCATCCATGATTCTAGCTAAATATGATCTCTATCATATGCTCAATCTAAAATAGTGGAGGGAATTTCAACAAGAGTTCTCCATACTACCAAAAACTCACTTTTGGATTCTCCTTTCCCTTAACCCTTCCCTTGCCTCCAACAATAATAACAAAATCTTTCCCATTGAAAATAGAAATTTATCCTATCTGATTTTATTTATGAGATTACTAATGATTTTGACATGCTCATGCCTTCACAGGACCCCCACCTTGGTTAGTTGATATTTATATTCATGCAATTCACTTTTAATGTATATATACAGAGAGAGAGTGGGAGAGTGAGAGAGTAAAAGAGTGAGAAAGAAAGAGTGAGCGAGAGAGAGAGAGAGAGAGAGAGAGAGAGAGAGAGAGAGAGAGAGAGAAGTTCTAAAAATGGCACCTTATGAAATAAATCCACAGAGGATAGAGGACATCCCCTCTATGGGGAATGACCATTATTGAAAATATTCTTCTGCTTAAGGAATTATACACTTATCAATTATTCAAAGTGTCAGGCCATTTGAAAGATGTGAACCAGCAGAACAATTGTACTTCCTTCTAATGGGAGGCTGCAGTGTTTCTTAGTGTTTTGCACTGACCTAATGTGCTCATGCTTTGATTTATGAGTAAGAGAGGCACTCTGCAAACAAGACATAAGTCTGGCTTCTTTCTGACAAAGGCACCTTGACTGTTCTTTGGACGATTTAGTTTCTAGCAAAGAAATGAATGGAAAAAAGCCTTTGGTATTGAATTCAGGCAGACGTAGGGAAAGAGAAGCTTCTGGATAGTGCAATCTGGTTAACCAATACTATGAGAATGCAAAAGCTATATTTACCTAATGATCAAATAAACAAGAAGGGATTACAAGGAGAAAATATCAGTGAAATTATTGATTATTATGAATGGAATTAATGTATATTTTGCTCTGTATTTCCTGCTTGCAAATTGTCCTTTTGTCACAGAAGAAATTATCTGTATTTCTTTCTCTTGCCCAACCTGCCATGCCTCCTGTATATGTTCAAAGGAAGTAGAGAAGACCCTAAGAAAATCTATTGTTATATTGATAATGGTCATTGTGGCAACATCATTACATATTTATAAAACTACATAGGGTCTTCCTTGTTCCTTGAGGGAGAATAATATCCTTTGAGCTCCAAGGGACCTAGTAGAAAGCTTTAACATAAAATATACACCTTACGTATACCATTATAATGATGGGGAGTAGAAGTTAGATTGTGCATCAGATGGTTCAGTTTTTCTTCATCCTTTTCTTATGGCATGGAACCTTTGTCAGTTTGAATGTTTATAAATAAATAGAATAAAATGTGTTGCTTTATAAAGGAGACCAGCTACAGTTAAATAAAGATATATATATATATATATATATTTTTCCCAATCAAATTTACAAACACTTTGAAAATTATCCACAAATTCCTTTGAGGTCCAAAATGGTTTCTCAAAAGACTACATTTCTCAGGTTTCAAATTGAAGTAATAGCAATAGGCTTTGTCACAATGCTACTATATTTTATGAAATGTAATTTTGGGACCAAGAAATGTTTACTCCCTTCTCCTACATGTTGCTAGTTGGAAGCACTCTCTTAGGCTTATTTCTGAGGCTACCAATTACTTGAGTCAAGAATGAAATGTGTTTAAGGTAGGATCACTAGTAAATGATTCCTTTCATCACTAAATTAACATAATTTCAACAATTGACATTATTTTGGGACCTGGACAATTTCACTCACAAATCAATTGGTAATAGAGTTCCTAGTAGAAAACATCTTGGTTGAATATATATAGCAAGATTTCACTACTCATGTCTTTTAATATTTCCCTTAGCACAAAAATCTTTCTTTTGGATGTAACAGCTATAGTTCCACTAATACACATCTCCCTTAGTAGTACTAAGTCAAGTGACCTTAAAGAATATTGGTTAAAATATGGCATAATGGAAAGAGCATTGGATTTGTATTTGGGGATCCTGGATGGTATCATGCTAGATATGTGACTTTGAACATTTTCATTAATTTCTCCAGGCTTCAGTTTTTCCATATGTATAATCAGGGAATGTTTCTTTCCATTTTAAATTCTATGATCTTATGATGATCCATTCTAGTTGTCTTTAAGGATACTCTTCCTCCAGGAGATGGAGTTTTCTTTTCTTTTCAGATTCCTTGTTTTCAGTTGATTTTAGTCTGCCACTTGCTATATCTGTAACTAGCTTTGAACTCTTGAATAGGGTTCCTATTATGAGTTTGCAATGGTCAAAGTTTCCAGGGTTCCTTAGGAGACTGATGCTACACAAGCTTAGACATCAGTTGGTAAATCCAGAGAGAGGTAATGGTTCTGTTTGTACAATAGCAAACACAGGAATGATAGAACTTTGTCAGCTCAAGAATTGGAGAGCATTTGGGGAATGCAGGATGCTTTCCTCAGCATAGAAAATATCCACAAAGGAGAAAACCCTACTAAGAACCAGGCAACTCAAGCAATTAAAGAGTTACTATTTTCTTTAAATTCAGTCACATACAAGACAAGAAAATTCCAGAAAACTAGCATCCCTGGAGATATTCTTCACTTGTAATACCATATATTATAGTATTTGCTATTTTATGAATGCTTAAAGATTCATCAGAATTTCTGCACCAATAATTAGGCAGTAATTTTCATAGATGCAAAATGAAATTTATGTTGAAGTTAGAGTATGAAACTCAAAGTTCAAGAATTCTCTTTTATTCTTCCTTCAGATAATAAAATTTAAAACTCAGGGCAAAAGGAAATTAAAAACTGAGCTGTAAATACAGTGACATTTCATAGAATGAATCCCCAAATCCACAGATTCACTTACTCAATAAACTCTCCTATCCCCTATTTCCATTGAAGAGAATTATAACTTTATTCTTTCTACAAGATTAGTATTGTGAATATTTACTGTTAAGATCCTATATCAGGACTATTTCTTTTAAGAGAAGAAAACAGTTCCTAGACCAGGACAGAATCTTGTGAGCCACTGTACCAATTTGCCTTGGCAAGGAGTTCTTGGGAAATCCACTACTTGAGCTAATCTACATTGCAAGCAAGAATAAGGAAGTTTACAAGTAGACTCTTTTCTAATCCAGTGAGTATTTAATATGGAAATTATGTTTTAAGTAGTGATGATATAAATGCAAATCATAGTAATAAAAAAAATTCCTGTGTCCCAAAGCTTATATTCTAACAGAGTTGTCAATTATTAGCTCATTTGAGTTTACAAGATGCAAATTCCTAAATAGAATCATGGAATTTTAATCTTAAGTAACATTTAAGAAATCATCTAACTCTTCTTACAACACTCAGAAAGAAATGTGTACTATAAGAAGAATGTTCTCATCTTTAAAAAATCTCAAAAGAAGACATATTTAACTTTTGCTTATATGACAGGCCTTGTTTTCTTGACAACATTAAAACAAGAGCCATTCTTTATGATACCACAAAACCTTTCCCTCTTCTTTCTGTCTTCAAATCGTTAAGCATTTAAGGGCTTACTAGCATACTAAGAACCTATGCTAAGCATTAAGCATACACATCCCATCATAAAAAGTAAGCAGAAATGTTCCTGTCCTTGAGGAGTTTATATTCTAATGAGAATATGCAAAAAACTGGTAAGTAGAGGATATATTCAATGTCAATAGAAGACCTTTTCAGAAGGACTAGGGGAGAAGACTAGGGGAGGGACTAGGGGAAAAATCTCTTTTAGAAGGTGGGATTTGAGCCCAGGAAGATCAAAAGTAGAGGTTAAAAGACAATGGGATTCTATTGGAGGTCATGGGTTGCCCCTTAATGGAAATCGTAATCAATGTCCATGTCAGTTATCTCATAATTCTTTCTCAGGTATGAATTAAACTAGATAACCACCAACATCTCTTCTAACTCTGAAATTCTGAGAAGTTTATGATTCTTTGAAGGATTCATGAAAGGAAAATGAGAGATATGTGTCTGGAAATGTAGATTAGAGCTGGCTATTTATACTGGTTATATATTTTGATTTTGTAGATTAAGAAAGGACATGAAGGACAACCAGAAGAGCATGCTTTATCACCTGCATCTCAAAATTTAGTACTGGCCATACCCAGCTGTGAGAGTTAATTACTAAAAACAAAAGAAAGTAAGCCTTAAGGAAATGAGCATTTGTGAATTTTCAAACAGCAACTAAACTCTAAAATGGAGGCTAGAGGTAAGTTAGGAAGATATCACTGACAAGATGTAGACATTTCCTAATCCTCTTGGATCCTTTCTCTTTAGTTCTTTGGAAATTAGAAATTCTAATTTTAACATAGCCTAATCAATCATCAGTATAGTGTCTGTATTCTGTAAGTGCTTAATAAATGTTTATTGAATAGATGAATCCTTTAAGAATTTCTCCTCCTACCTGTTATTTGTAGGTATCAGCATATTGCAAATGGTTAGGAAGATGTTTCTGTGTGTTGATGCCTATGAATGGCAGTAATTCCTATCAGTGTATCCTCGGATATTTCCATACCAGACCTAGAGCCAAAGACAAGGGATTCCATTCTGTTGAAGTATCACAGGATCGTAGATTCAGAGGCGTATGTGCCACTGACTTGGGTTCAAATCTCACCTTTGACACATTGTAACTATGTGATCTGGAACAATTCATTGAACTCCCCTAGGGTCTCAGTTTTCTTATGTGTAAAGTGAGGGGATCAAGGCTAGTTGGATTGTGAGATCCCTTACATCTCTTAATTTATACTCCCACTACCCTAATCGAGACTAATAATTTAGGACAATCAAATTTATAAACATTCTGTTATCCCCCTCGGACTATTTTGGTCCATTCAGTGGACCTAAATATTTTTAATTTTACCTAACATTTATATGTTAGTTATTCTGTGTACTTGGCACCACACTAAGCTCTTTATAATTACTCTCCTATTTTATCTCATAATAAAAGGTGCTTTGAGTCAAATATCAGTATATTGTCTCCCTTCTCTTTGTTCATAGATATTTTCCTACTAAAAGATGTAGGGAGTAGTGTGACTGTGGGTCTGTCTGTCTGTGTATATGTGTGTGTGTCTGTGTCTATGTGTATGTGTATGTGTGTGTAAGCAAAATAATATCATTCTAACAATAGTAACCAATCCATAGTACTTTTCACAGAGAACATAGATAACCAGTTATATCATTAGCTTATACTTGAAACTGTTTTTGGTTAGGTATTTAGAGTTCAACTCAACCTTCCTCATCTAGCCCAAATGTGTTCCAGTCAATAAACATTTATTAAGTGCCTACTATATTCTAGGCAAGTTGTTAAATTCCAGGATCTAAAGAAAGGTAAAAGACAGTCCTTTCCCTCATTATCTAAGGGTGAGTGGTGCTCACTATCTAATTGGTCTCAGAAGCAGGTAAGTATTATTTTAGATAAGAAGCATTTATAAAGTTCCTTCTATGTCCTGTGCTAAGCATTTTTGTCTTATTTCTATTCCCATGTTGAGGAAAGAGAGCACCAAAGGATATGTGCATGGCAGTCACTATGGAAAGTTCTTCAGTAAGGTCCATTTCAGTTTTAAATGCTATATTCCTTTTCAAAACTTGACTGGTGATAGGAGAGTAGATTAGGATATAGGAATGAGGAGACTGATTTTGTAAAGTAGGGGGAATGTGAAAACAAATTCAGGAAGTATTTTTTTTTTAATTTTGACTGTCAAAGAAACAGAGTATAAAGTATGTTTAGATGAATATACCATTCATCCAACCAATATTTTTTTTACAAGGCAAATGGGGTTAAGTGGCTTGCCCAAGGCAACACAGCTAGGTCATTATTAAGTGTCTGAGATTGGATTTGAACCCAGGTACTCTTGACTAAAAGGCCTGTGCTTTATCCACTGCGCCACCTAGCTGCCCCTAACCAATATTTTTGAACTCTTGAACAAGGTCAACTTTAGCAGCTCATGTTCTCTCATCTTTAACTCTCAGCAAAAGGATGAATTTGCTGAGTCTGTCCCTTGTACATAGATTTTGTTTCCAATGATTTACCTTAGAATTTGTCGCAGAAATGTTCTCTTCTTTGAGTTCTAGGTGGCTTCTGAGCTTCCATGTACCTCTACAGCAATACTGGTCTGCAAATATATCAAAAGAAATGGTGTTCCAAGAACTAAGGTTCTTGTTTTTCAACTTTCCCATAACATCAGTACAACTTTTTACTTCTAAATCAACCAATCAATAAATATTTATTAAGTGCCTACTATGTGTAAGCATTGTGTTAAGTGTTGAATAAGAAGTTCACAGGGTTAATATGGTCTAGGAAATCTGTTCTTAGGCAGTTGAACCTTACAGGAACCCATTTCTCTGACATATTATAATATTATGAATACATAAACAGGATATAATGCCATTGACAGAAAATTCATTTGAGGAAGTGCTTCTCTTAGTAGTAGTGATTGATAGGGAATTCACATGTGGCATACATGAGAATTGTAGCTGTCTTTAATTCCCTTAATTCTGCCACAATTGTAAATTTCTTAGTTAATTTTCTTTTGATATGGAATTGTGATTTCATATTAAACCTTCTGGTAATGAGAGATCCTCACCACTAAATGTAACTCTATACCTTAGAGTCTTACAGAATTGCCTAAGATATAAAATTTATGTAACTTTCACAAAGTCAGATATTTAAGAAGAAGGACCTCAAATCCAGGGCCTCTTGGTTACAAGGTCAACCCTCTCTGTCCTCTTTATCATTTATATTAATGGTTTTTTGCATATGTCAAAATGAAGTTCCCTTTCTTGATAAGAGTGATATTTAATAATTTATTAAATTTGATGCTTGATTCTGTGAAATTGGTATTTCTAGACAGACTATCAAGGGATATAAAATAATATTTAATTAATTCCAATATTAATATAATTATTTAAAATGTAGTAAGATAGTAGTGCGAAGAGATTCTCATTTCACTTAATATGTGCCTCGTAGTTTTGAGGATTGTTTTGATTCTATTGTTCACTTTTTGATTTCAGATCAAACTCAGGTTTTTATTTTTTCCCACAATGGACTCTGGGAAATGGCTGGGAAATTGACATGTGAAAACAGAGCATTTTTTGTGTTCAGTAACATATGAATGTATTTAAACAATAACGGCTATATGTTTTCTTATATATTATATTTTGTCTGTCTGTTTAGAAATTATGATGTAGACTCTTATGAAGCAGATTAGTATCCTATTATTTCCAGGGGAGCTTCATCATGATTAAAAAAAGCAAAAGGACAGTGTTCCTTTATTTCTCTCTTTCATAAACACACCTTACTTAGTTCCCAGGAAAAGCCAGGAGCATGTTTAATAAAAGGTATAGGAAGATCGTTATTGCCATTTGTCTATGAACTGGAATACATATTGGCCAAGGAACTCATAGGAAGTTTCTCTTTATGTGTCCTCCACGTCCTTAATATCCTGATTTGTTCTAGGTCTCAAGGGAATTCTATGTGCGAAAATAACACACTATAGGGAAGCTTCATAGGGAAGTTCTCTCATCAGTTTTTGTGGCAGAAACAACTGATTAACAAGAATCAGTATTTAAACAGGAATCTAATAGTTGAAGATATTTCCTTCACAGGCTAACTCATATTTCAGGGACGTTCCCCACCTCTGGTGCCAATTAGTCCCTCTTAACTCTTTCCCAAACAGCTTCCTCCTCATCAATGACTTTCGAGTGTCCTAGAATCCATATCACCTCACCCCTCCACGAGTTGGCATCCATTCCTGGATACTGCCTTAATGTCTCCTAAGACTGGCAGAACAGGTCCCCAGAGGGCAGCTGACTACTACCCTTAGTTCTATGGGAAACTACAAAGGAAGAATTTTACAATAAAGACTTATCAAGAACCATCATTGGTATGTTTCACATTGATAATCTTCCAAACCATTTGCTTTTTAACAAAGATATTTACTGAGATATTATGGCAAGAACAGTAATTACAAAGTAAAACTTCTGGGGCACGCTATCTCAAAACCATACATGAGGTCCATAGAGAGAGTGAACACAGAATGCAAAAGAAAAATTGAATGCATAAAGAAAACCTATATGCCAATGAGTACCTCACAGATCCTGGAGACTAGAAATCCTTTATTCCCTTTTTGAAGAATTATGAATTGCCCACTAAATATAAAATACTATCGATTTCTCCCTTCCTAAATTCTGTAGACTGTACTTCTCTCTGTTATGAAAAAGGTCAAGTTCCTTTGGGTCACTGCCTTCCTCAAAGGATATCTTTTGAATATCAGCCTTCTGGGTCCAGTCTTTCAGATGACCTGGTTAATAATAAATTAAGAAGCAAAGGTGAAAGAGAGATAGGAAGACATTACCCTATCTCATTCATTTCTCCATGACTGATTAATCTCTCAGGAACCTATTTCTAATTGAAATTTGAATGAGAATAGAGTTCTTTCAGCACTAGACTTCAAGGTTTTCTCCTTGAATAAGATCAACACTAGATTAACAGAGACCAAGAAGTGTCCTGATCTTCCCAGTCATTCACAAGCTATATCATGGGTGGTATCATAAGCTTTTCTTCCAATGACCTCATTGATCTAATATTATACAATTGATTAAGGACTTACATATGTCTAGCTTATGATTTGATATAGTGATTGAGATAATTGACGTGCCTAGACCTTTTTTTAATTACATTACTTGACGTGAAGAATTTCATCCTTAATACTTATTAGTAGAGTCATAATTTCTTTGTCTTCAGATTCAGTTAAGTGTGTCTAGCTATTTGCCCTAGTTCTACAAATTCCTAAGTGTTACTACTGAAACTAGGACTGTCTGCTATAGGTATATCTCTAAGAACCCATGCAGTTATTAACTCCAGAGTCATTTACTCATTATTCTGAATTTTGGACCTCCTAAACTTCCTTATGGCTCCTTTTCTCCCCCCATAATCCATACTATCCTTAGTATGTGGATGGAGGTTGCCTCCCATCATCAAACTCATTTCGGTATGCAGTGTGTCCTTGACCTGAGGCAAGATCTAATGTCTCACTGGAAAAACTCTACAGGAAAAAATAACATCAAGCTATAGGAGAAAGAATACTTAAGGTGGAATCCGGAGGGCAGGCTTTAACCTTACTAATTTTGTGTCTCCTTTTCCTTTTCTGAACTTCAACTTTCTCTATGATAAAAACAAGACAATCATATCTACACTTCTACAGAGGCTGGTAGGTGAATCAAAATAGTGTCAGCTTTAAGTTAAGATGTGTGACTATGAACCAGTCACTTAACCCCTCTTGCCTCAGTTTCCTAAAGTGAAAAATGAGATTAATAAGAGGATCTACCTCAGAGAGTTATTGTAAGGTTCAAATATGGTAATATATATGTAAACTGCATAGAACGGTGCCTGAAACATAATAAAAAATGTGCTTATTCTCTTCCCCTACCTACAGCACATGATTGTTATGAGGAAAGCACTTTGGATTCTCTAATATACTATTAAAATTGGACTTGCCACTTTTATTATAGAGTATATCACTCACAGAATGGGACCAGGGAGCACAATGGCTTGGCTACAAAAGAAACAAGGTAGTTGACTGGTTGAGAACATCAGTCCACCCATGAGATTAATAACCATTAATCTAGAGAAAAAAAAATAAAATAACCCTTGAGCTCAAAAAGCTTACATTCTACCAAGAAATAATTTGTACATATATAATTATATACATTATAAAATGAAAAATAAACAGAAGATAGTTGGGAGTGAGGCATTAGCAGATAACCATCTGCTCAGAATGATTTAATCAGAGGATAACTTTTGAACTGAACAGTGATAGAAAAATTATGGAAGGGACCCTGACTAGACAGAGTGTAGCAGTTATCTTCCCCTCCTAGGAAAACAGCCTTGTGAGACACTGCCTGGACTAACTTGCTTGTCTTAGGAGGATATTGAGAGAGAGAGAGAGAGAGAGAGAGAGAGAGAGACAGACAGACAGACAGACAGACAGACAGAAAATCTATTTTCCCTTTCTCCAGTCCTCATTTTACTGGTTGCCACTCAATATTCTATCTCTCTCCTCTCTAAAGTATACTTGTTTTCTATTTCATTTGTATTGGAAAGTTTCTTTTCATGATGAATAGGTAAAACCAAATTTTCAGAGAAGAGCTGTACTGTTGCCGGAACTGAGTTTTCCTTTTTTTTAGGTATTTGCTGGAAGAAGATGAGATATAAGTCTGTGTCCTGCAGTTTGTTGTTTTTGTTAGTTAGAAAGGGAAATTGTATTGACTTCCATTTAAGGTTGCGGAGGTAACACTTGGAACAAGTGATAAATTGCTCAACTTGTACCCCAAAGCATTTTTGATTCTACCTCACATTTTTTTATATTCTCTAACTCCTTCAAGCAAAAGGTGTTATCTGGAAGGCAGATTATAAAGGCAAATTAAGCCTTTATTGACTATTAACACTTTATGCAAATTTGTTGATCAGATTACTTAGAAAAGAATATGATTTATTAGAACTTGGAAAGACCTGGAACAATAAATAGATTTAACATACACAATATATCCTAAGGAGATTAGGGTGGGTTTTGACTGAAAGGAGGTCAACAAAGGAAGATGAATCCAGGGATATAGAAAACAATGTTTTCATAAAGTCAGTCTGGGGGCACACTAATGCATTTTGAAGTATGACCTTTGTGTGACTCAATTTGTTGCCTAGCTTAAATGCAATTGCATTTGGGGAGGTGGGAAGGAGGAAGTCAAACTACATGTTAAAAAAAATGCAAGAGAAGAATGGATAATCTCCAGTCTGCTGAGGCTTGAAGTCTAGATAAATTAAGTCACCATACATGTATTTTAGAATATTGGTGGACAAATAGCTCCACCTAGCAGTATAAACAGAGTTTGCAATGGCTTTCATTAAGAAAAAAAAAAAGAATAAGAGAGCATTGGAGGGAAGATAAAAATAGATTATCTGGATATAAGGTAATTGCTTCCTAAAAAAGAGTTTATCTAGGAAAGTTTCTCATCATTCCTTTTCACTCCTCTCCCCCTAAATCCCTCCTTTTGTATTTCTTGTTCCTTGCTTATTACAGTTGTATTTCTTCAAATCTGGATATTAATTCTTCTGGGTCAAAACCCTATGTTTTGCTCCAGACCTGTGAGTTTGATCATGTGGGGAGATTCCAAAATGGCAATTCCCTCACAACCCATACATATCAATAAGGGGTCCATAATTTATCATTGCAGAAATTTGCCTGGGTTATTAAAACCCAGTTCTAATTACATAGCAAACATGGTGCATGCAGAAGAAGATTTTGCTTTCCAATTTTTTTGAGTCAAGGACCACTATACCAGTTTGTTTCTTAATAAGTCATCAGTCAGAAATATATGATGCTTCTATCTGTATTTTTTTCTTTGTCCAGGGAGTAATTAAGTATCCCTATTCTACAGAATGAACAATAAAGGTCTTAAAGGGTTTGACTATATATTATATATATACTTAAATAATATATTTACATGTATACAAAATATTTCTATTTCCTTCATTGCCCTTAATTTTTTAAATATAGTGAATTTTGAATTATTTGAATTATAACAAAGAGAATAAATAATCCCAAAGAAAAAGGACTTTATAGTATATGTACATATATTTGCATGCATTTACACATTTATATTTTATGTTTACATGTATATATGCAGGCATACCTATATATTGACACATGTGTAGTCATGGGGTTATTATGCACATGTAGAAGAAGATATGTACAACTATGAATATGTGTATACATATGCAAACATTGGAATAGGTGTTTTTCCATACTGGCTAAACCATGGTCTTGTTTAATCTGGAAATTCTCAATATTTTTCAAGGAAAGTAATAAAGATATATTGTGAAAGTATAACCCAGGAGAAGCATGAAATGCATAGAGTTTATTTCCTTAATTTCATATAAGAGAATCATGAGTTGGAATATCATATCTTTTTTAGGTCTTCTAATTGAACTCTTTCTTATCTGATACTTATCCCAATAAATTAATTACCTTTCTTTATTCTGGAGATGAATAAAATTTATATTAGATGCATGGAATGTCTCAGGCTAATAAATTAAACTTCCATTTCTTTTAATTTTTTTCACCTTTAGGCATGCCTTTTCTAGAATGGACACAATAATGTATAGTTGATTTAATAACCTAGAGTCGGATGAGATGAGATCAAATTCTGGCTCTGATGTTTACTAACTGTATGACCTAGGGAAAATCATTTAATTTCTCTTTTTTCTCTTTTCTTGAGCTCAGATAGTTGCCAGAGTTCTGTGAACATTAATATATATATATATATATATATATATATATATATATATATATATATATATATATAGTTTTATTTAATTTTATTCTATTTCTTTTATAATCATATATATGAGTGGGGAGCACTTTTTCCTGCCAAGGGCCATTTGGATATTTATAACATCATTCATGGACTATATTTGGTCAAACATTTAATTAATTTACCCCTAGAAAGCTACTGGATCCATTGAATTTTGAGTACCAGCCGTGGCTGCCTTAGCAATGCCAAAGGTTCCCTGTCTCTTGAACATTTTTTAAGAAGGCATCCAGAGAAAAAGGGAGCCATAGCATAACAATATAGCATAACAATAACAACAACAAAAAATAAGAACCTTTTTGACTCTCTTGAATTAAAAAAAAATGTGACACTGAGAACCATGAATTCCCTTTATTCTTGACTTGGGGATTAGGCTGTCAGGGAAGAGTCAAAAAGTGATATCACCCGAGGACATGAGTAAGTAGGTTGAGCTTAAAGCAAGATTTGTCAACAATAAACTGCAATGAAGAAAATCTACCAATGACCTGCAATGTAGCATTCGGAAAAGTTCACCAACTCTAAAATTTGTGCAGATCTCGCCTCTTAAACTACATGCATGACCCTGGGTAAGTCATCACTCCCCAGTTCTCATTCTCTTCTTCTATAATATTGGAGGCTGGTTTAAAGGGCCTTTGATTGCCCTTTCCTCTCTAGAAATATGGCCAATGTATTATTTTTATTACATTTTTTACCAGATAGAGTAGAATCAATACCCCATTTCCAAAAGTCAAATATTGTGCTTTATCATTCTTCAGCTCCCATCCCATAAGATATATATTTTTATTTGTTTGTTTTTATACTGTAACTTCAAAGCACGTATTTTCTAGAATAAATTAGGCCTATTGATAAATATTGCCCATTCTTTAGTTTTGGTTTTAGTCCCCCCTTCCTCCAATGGAGATAATTCCCTGAACAGACTAAATTCGGTGTGAAGTAAATTTAATAATAAATATTTGATTTCAGGAACAGAGAGAGATCCTTGTGAGACAAGGGAAAAAAAAACTTAAATATCAAACTTTCAACTGACAGGAGGGGAGATCCACCAAACAGAGAGAGGAGTACAAAGAAAATAATTTCTAGAAAGAATAGATCCTAAAACTGGAGGTGTGAAATTTTCAGGAAAGTTTTATGAGCGTTTGTAAAAAAGTGGTACATGATATGAACTTTGAAGAAAACTAAATATTCCAGAGGTATAATAAGAACATCAATGAATTTGTTCTGCTCTCAAGGAGATTATATTGTATAGCGGGGGAAATAGACTGTGTTCATATAAGAAAATTCCAAGACTTGACCCTTCGGTCTCTTACCACCTACTCCAGAAATCACACTACCTCAGAAAGAAGGCATTTTTCTGAAATAAGTTTGCAATTTACTGTGTTGCAAAGATTGCTTCCATTTTAATAAAACAAAATTTGAAACAAACAAAAAAAGAAGATCAAAGTCCATACAGAGTAAATTCAAGGTACTTAAGGTCATAGTAGATCCAAGTTTCTGAGGAAATCAGGAAAAAAAACAAACCTTTATATGGGAATCTATTCTATAACCAAGCTTTAAAGGATGTGAGGGAGTCTAAGATCTAAAGAGCATACTTTGTAAAAAAAAAAAAAGAAAAAACTCTTAAAAAAGCAGAGATGGGAGATTACTTGTCAAGTTCACATAAAATCTATGAAGGAAAGTAATATAAAATCATTCTAGAAAGTTAGGTGGAAGCCAGATTGTAGGACTTTTAAATGCCTACCTGAAGAGATTGCATTTGATTCTAAGGGTAATTGGAAGTCATCAAAGAAGACTGAATAGAGTGAGATAGGTAGGAGCACAGTATTTTGAAAAATACTAAAATAGACTGTGAGGAACAAAGATCAATCAGAAATAGTTCCTTCCCTATTTAGCAAGAAATCCTAATGAAAATGGTCCTGTCCTACTCTTAGAATGTTCTTCATCTCCTATTCTGACCATATTGATCTCCTTTAAGTCCCAACAAAAATCTCGCTTTCTACAGGAAGCATTCCCCAATAACTCTTGATTTTTAGTTACTTCCCTCTGTTCCTTTCCTTTGTAAGTTCCTTCCCACTGTTCCTTCTCTCTATAAGTTCCTTCCTTCTGTAAGATTGTATGTATGTATGTATGTGTATATATATATATATATATATATATATACATATGTGTATATATATATATATATTTGTGGGTGTGTGTATGTATGTATATATGTATATGTGTGTGTGTGTTGATTGATTGATTGATTGAAGATAGAAGATCCTTTCCATTACTTATTACCTTCTCTGTGCCTGGTTGGGAGTAGAGAGGAAGGGATCATGCAAAAGGAATCAGTCACATAACTCTTACCCTTTAGGAAATTAAACTTATAGCTAGGAAGATGAGAAGGAAAAGACACTCCCATGAAGCAATTTTGAGATAGACATTACTGTAAGTTGTCAGAAAACTTTTAAATGAACCATTACATTTTATAGATGAGAAAGATGAGGGCCTTGGAAGATGAAGCAATTTCTTCAATTTCACAAAAGTATTAAATAAAAGAACTAGATTTTGAGCCAAAGTTTGCTGATTTTAACTGGGTCTCTTTGTCCTTAGTGATTTTCTTGGTACAATTTTTTGGAAGAAATAGCTACTCTATGCTTTTACAAAATTCATGGGATCCTTAAAATGAGACTTTGAAGTTTGGAAGAATTAAGTATAATACTGCTTCTGACAAACAATATTTAACTATAGATGTTGCCTCCCTTTTTCTTAATTCCATTTTAACCCAATTAACTCTTTAAAGCAAGAATACTCAGGATTTCTTATCTGGGATACAGAGATTTAGATTTCAAATGTTCTAAGAATTTGAATGGTAAATGTTTATATTTTAATCTTCAATAACTTGTGCCTAAGATTTAGCATTTCCTTTAATTTTAAGTTTTAAAGAAAATCATAATTCTGAGAAGTCCATAATTTTCACAAAAGGCATGCATGATACAAAAAAGTTTAAAAGTCCCTGTTATAGGTTATAGACGATTGTCAACCTACTTTACTGGCATGAAATTTTCCCAATAGGATCGATCATATTACTTGGGCAAGAAGATAGCTTAGAAGTCATCCAAAGAAATTCTCATTTTGCAGAGGGCGAGAGTGGCAGAAGCAAACTTAGGTTAAGTCATTCTTTATCCATTATAATTCTCTTATACCACCTGGTTTCTCTTTATTAATTTCTCCAATTTGTCCCCCCATCCTGAAGATAGAGAGAAGATCAAAGAACTTGTGGGAAATTCTTAAGTGACCTGCAAATTATTGGAATATGTTTGACTGGGCATAAATGACCTAGGAAGACTTTACCAAAAAATGTTATGCCCTTTGAAACACAAATGCAAATTTTAGTAAATTATATCATATCATCTATAACAACTGCCAACATATTGCAAAGGAAAAGTCAAAACTATGTAAATCTACCTTTTCCAGACTATTTACCAGTATATTCAATCCAAAGTTCCCTTTTGCCCCTAATGTTTTCCTTCTGCCAAATACTGTGATTTCAAACCAGTTCCTCTAATCAAAGTTCATGATGTTCGTGTTGACATCTACTGAGCTTACCTCAGACAATATTGGCAGTTCTAAAGAAGGTCAGAGAATTTACAATTTGAAGAGACTTTTAGAGAGTATTTGGTCCAAACTGCATTGAATGCCCCCTCCCATTCTACAGATGAGAAAACTAAGACTCTGGGACCCTAGCTTAAAGGTAAGAGATATACCTGAGATTATATTGTTAGTAAGGAGTAGAACCATGATTCTAGGTCAGCTTCATCATATTACAGATTTAGAATTAGAAAGAACCTTCAAGGTCATCTAGACTAATCACTCTTTTTAAAAAAAAAATTATTTATTTAAAGCAATGGGGTTAAGTGATTTGCCTAAGGTCACACAACTAGGCAATTATTAAGTGTCTGAGGTCAGATTTGAACTCAGGTCCTCCTGACTCCAGGACTAGTGCTCTATCCACTGTGTCACCTAGCTGCCCCCAGACCAATCACTCATTTTATAGATAAGGAAATAGAGAAATAAGGAGGAAAAATGACTTCTGGTTTCAAATTCTATGTCCATTACTCTATTCCATATTTCCTATGCACTTAAGTCAAATGATTTTCCAATTCATGAAAATACAAAAGAACATTTTTTGGGGGGAGGGGATACAGGCTATTTCTTTCCTCATTCCTAGCAACCAGTCACCCTAAATGAGATATACCACCCTAGCCCCTAATTCCAATCTCTCTAGTCATTTATATTCAAATAATTCAAATATAATTTAATAACCTGAATACTTTCCTACCCATTAGACTCATTCTGCCCCATGCTTCATAACACACACACACACACACACACACACACACACACACACACACACACACTTTCAAGTGCTCAGTAACTATTTGAAGTGCAGAGCAAGGATTCAGTTGTATTGGGGAGGGAATTGTTGGGCACAGAAAATAACCTAAGTTTAACTTCTAGGCCAATCACTGGAAATCTATATAACTTTGAAAAAAGTTTACCTCTGAGATTGTTCACTTATCTAAAATAAGAGCATAACCTTGACACTACCAGCCTGAACAGATTTTTATGAGGAGACAATGAATAATAATGGTCAAATTTATATAGCACTTCACACACATTATCACATTTGATTTTCACAACAAAACTGCAAAGCAATTGTTAATATTACCCCCATTTTACAGATGAGAAAACTGGCTGGGTGAAATTCATTGATTTGAACAGGATTGAACAGATTAGCATATGAAGCAAAATTCATCCTCAAGTCTACCTTTTCATTATGTTTGGAACTTTCTCTACTACACAAGAAGCACTCCAGAGTGTGGCCTAATCAGATTAAATTATATATATGAAATAAGTAATAGCATTAATAAAGGAACATAGATAATGTTAGTATGTAATTTTCTAAAAATATGAGATTTTGTGATATGTAGTCACCTTTCTATTTGATTTTCAATCTACCACCTTTAGCACTAACTGGTTCAACAAGCTGTGAGTTGGCTACTTGGTAAGCAAGCTTGAAAATAAGACTCTGGAGGAAGAAATTCTTTAATTCAAAGACTTTTCTGAATGCTTTCTATGATTAAAATACACTCAGAAAATTTAATAGAAAATTTAGTAATCATAATCTAAATAGGTAAATAGTTCAAGTAGATTTTCATCTCCACTAGAGGGAGATAAAGGAGCTGTAAATTTCGAATGATTGCTTTTGAATTACATTAAAATCAACTGAAAGTTGGTACTATAGAATTAAAAGGTTAGTGTATCACAAAAATCCTGCCTTTTCAAGTGCTGCAAGCATCAGTCATAGAATGTTAGAATGCTTGGACTTCAAATGTGGCTACTATTTAAACTGCAAAAAAAGCTTCACATTATTATAGAAGACTTATCCTTTTTATAAAGGTGGGGTGTGGTGCATCATGGCTAGAGAACCAGTTGGGAAATTAAGAAGATTCGGATTGAAATGTTGATTGACCTGTACTGGCTGTGCAAGCCAAGGAAAATTCATTTATTACTTATTACCCAAGTTAACTCTTGGAGTCTATCTGCATTAATAGTTTCCTTACTTGGATATTCTTTTATGAAATAATAACACCAATCGTGATTAATAAAACAAGAAGAAAAATGGAAAGGTTGGGGTAGTTCAAGAGGGACCTAAGTTTTAATCAGTGATTTGTCGATAATAACTGGTTCTTCAGGGGAAAAATGTACGGATGAATCATCTTTAGATTGAATGTGCTTAATAACATTTTTCTCCATGGCTATATAGATTATCAAAAATAGTAAATCAATTCTTGACTTCCCTATTGTTTACTGTTTTCTTATTTACCTATATGAATGCTTACGCTGAAAATTTAACAACCAGCTCAAGAGAAGAAGTAGGAGCTGTCTGCTGCCATCCTGAATCTATCCTGGTATTGACATTTGCCACTTTGATGCCCTTTCATTTTAGGGGTACTCAGTTTTTTCCTCTGAACAAAGAGGTAGTCAAGGAAGTTCTTGGGACTAGATGTCTTTTAAGGTCTCTTCAGATTTTAAATCTATCATCCCATGATCTGAATGGCCCACATGAAAACATAAAATGATACCTACACAGAATTCTAAGATTCCTTTAAAAAAAAACGAGTACATTCTTCTCTCTTAGGAGAAAAGATAAAGGCTATTTGAAGGATTGTGATTCAGCTTTTATTCTAGTATATTTTAAAGAATATATTATTATGTCTTTCCATAAGATGTTTATAGCTCCCCAAAAGTATTGGATCTGTATTTATTTACACTATTCCATAGACGGAACATTGTGTGAAGTTTCTCTGTCTTATTCCTAGAGAATGATTTTTAAAAATGGATTTCATTTAGAAATCCATGCAGTTAATCCCAGGACATAGGGAGAAATTATTCAATAATGAAACTTAAAGGAACAACTCTATTAAATGTCTTCAAGTCTAGAGAGGATAGTTCTGCTTAATATTTAATAAATGATAGTTGAAATAGGAAATGTCCTGAACCCAGAAGGAAAAAGGCTAATTTCAAAGGTCCTGCTATCTGTTGGACAGGAGCTAAGTCTAAGTCTCAGTTTCCTTATCTATAATAGGGGATGTTTCCATTCAGTTGATTTACCTCACAAGCTTTTGTGAATGTCAGACAAAAAGAAACATTTGTAAAACATTTTGTAAAACTTAAACTACTCCACAAAAGCATTTGGTTATATACATTTGGAAATGATATAAAAAGAAAAAAATGATGGAAATGTGAAGCTTCATTTCTATCCAGAGACCTAAAACAGCGACAGAAACTATTTGCATTTGCTACAGTAATGAAAAATGTTCAAATGTAGCTGTGTTTGACATGCAAAAAATGCTTCTTGGTTCCTTCCCTCGATGACAGTTATGGTAAGTTATGACTACTTCAGAAGAAATTGTCTTTTAGAAATGAATTTAACTTTTCTAAGAAGAATTCAGGTCTGACACTTACTATACTGTGTGACTTTGCATAAGTTGTCCTCTCTAGGATTCAGTTTCTTCAGGACACAGTAATAGAATAAATATTCCAGTATTCTACATTTTCTAATATCCTTTTAATTTCTGGATTCTAGGAACATTGAAAAGACTTAATAACTAGAAGTTAAAAGAATTATGGTTTTTTTTTACATAGGCAAGAAAATAAACTGAGACAGAGATAAGCTTGGCATGATTTGACTTTTCACACACACTAAATGAGCATACATTTTCTTTGTCAACTCCCACCTCTCTATCACAACCCCTAAGATCACCATCATTTTATAGATCTTCACATTGCTGCATAAAAGATAGTGACAATCTGTTCCCTGTTTCCACTAAAAATATATTAAGTAGAGGAAATGATTATAAGCTGCTAAATGAAGCACTAAAGTCCTTTTAAAAGAAAAAAATAATAATTGCCTGAGCAAGATTCTAGAATGGGTGACTAAAGAACAGTTACTGCTGTTCATCATTGGAGAGTTTTAAAAAGAGAAATAAGTTTATATCTTCATTTATTGATTTTGGTGGGATCCTGCTTGAGGGTCAGGGGTTATAATAAATGACCTCTTAGCCTTTCTTTGAGCAGTAACCCACCATAAACTTTTCAATAGGATTGATACGGAAATATATGAAATGATCAGAGTTCATGTTCCCATGTTGCCACTGAGTGGTGCTGTTGTCTAAGTTTGAACTCCATGACTGGTGATTCTTTTTCAACATTTGCAAGGAAAATCCTGTTGTAAGTACATGGTGACTGAATGTACAAAGAATTCAGCAAGAAATATTTTAAAATAGTCTATTTTAGTTCAGAGTCATCTTTAAAACATTAGTTGCTTAAAAAAGCAACTTTATCGAAAATGCATTAAAGAATTATTTCCATAAGAGGAAAAAAAAACAACCTAATACTTATTTTTCTTCATTGATAAATGTCACAAAATTCATTTTTTCTAATCATTGATAATAATCACAAAAGCTGGCATGTTTATATAGTACTTATTCATTACAGACATTGAGCTAAGTGCTATATATTTTAGCATTTTATCTTTACAGCTCTCCTGGGAAGTGAGTTCTATTCTTTTTTAAGTTGAGGAAGCTGAGGCAGAGATTGGGACTTGTTCATGATCACATTACTTAGATCAATGCAGATCTTTCTAACTCCAGGTCCAGGGCTCTAACCATTGTACCATCTGGTTGCTTAATCAATACCAAATCACATGTTTTAATATTTGAGGTTATTTGATTTTTGTTGCTGTCTTGAATATTAGAAAATGATGACTATATTGTAACATACACTGATGTGTAACTTTTAAATAACAGTGCAATCATTTATTAGTCTCTCTCTCTCTCTCTCTCTATATATATATATATATATATATATGCTGAGTTATGATACAGGGAAAGAGAATAAAAGGAAGACATTTTCTGTTTTCAGGAAGGAGGGATTTCAGGATGCATCAAGAATATTTGATGGTTAAGAAAGGATCTTTAATGGATATCTATGAGTAATCCATAGAAGCTCACAGTGAATTCAGGGTATAAACAGAGAATGAGAACTCTTTGCAAGGGTTGGAAGGTGAAAGGAAATGACTGGTTAAAAGATTGTTCTGAAATTCCAACTTTTCAGTAACATTCTGCTTTGCCTAGTTCTCTCTGGCAAGGGGAGTGAAAAGAAAAAATGAATCTTTTAATATTTCTTCTACTCATTCTTGATTTTTCCTTTTTATCTTTGACCCGATGGTTAAGCTTGGTGCCAAAGTTCTGAGCCCAGGTAGTCCACAGAACAGAAACTAACATAAGCTAAATGATTTGTTGCTCTAATGGGGGCATCAACATATTACTGAATTGAGATATTACTGAATGTGAGACTGTAGGGCTTATCACTTCTACTCTGCACTGAGAATTCTATATGTAAGATAGATCTGTTGACCAAATTCTTTATTATTCTTTTCTGTTCTTAGAGACAGTTGGAGCCAATAAATAATGAGTCTTGAAATTATTTTCACTTTTTTTGTTCCCTTGAATTCGATAATTTCAGGGGTTGAAATATAAACTGGAAGTAGGCAAGACCAGCCAATGTAGATATTTCTTTAATAATAACCAAGTGTAATATTTAGGAAAGTATGTTAAAAAATAATATAAATTCCATGGTTGACATTAAACTATTCCTTAATATTTTAAAAAAGAACCCTATAAATGTCTTGGTAAAATGTTGCTATATTTTTCACATCATATTTTTTAATACCACTATAAAATTAGTTTTATCAGATACCTTTGACAATCATGCTGAGTGCCTATCAATCAGTAGACATCAGGAGGAGTCCTCATTGCAAAGCTACTGGGAGTAGTATTTGTTTAATTCTCTCCAAATTCTGAATCTATGGCAGTACTCTACAAACAAGAAAATAAAAAGGATTTTATAAGTGTTAGTTGAATTTCATATAAAGAGAAGCCTATTTATTTTTATCTAGCTCTCTACCTATCTATGTATTCTGTCAGCTTTCTACTAGCAATCTATCATCTATCTATATCTATCTATCTATCTATCTATCTATCTATCTATCTATCTATCTATCTATCTACAACTGAGACTTAAAAGAATGTCCTTCTAAGCAATAGACAAATTTCAATCTACATTGGGGGAGATTCTTCACACCATAGACATGATAGTCTCTGTGTACTGAAATGTATATTGCATACATACATATATATATATATATATATATATGAGTAAAATGGAATCCTCTTCTGTTCCTGATACTGTTGTTACCACTTCAGATTCTAGAAGAGTTATTTAAAATTACCCTAATCTATCCTGATCCCAGGAAATTATAATCTTCTTCAGGGAAGGGGATATTTTTATCCTTATATAAACAATACCTATTTCAGTGCTTTATACATAATAGGCACCCAGACATGTTTGTTGAATGAAACTGAAAATGCAACCAAAATACATTCAGCATACCTCAGGTCCATATTTTCCCCCTCTGAACATATAATTTCAAATTTCTCTATCAATGCAGACTGACAACTTGACTGTAACATATGCGTGTTTGTGTGTGTGTGTGTGTGTATATAGTTGCCTAGGAGTCCAGGGAGGTAAGGTAACATCTCCCTCATGACCTAACCATTCCACAAACTGAAAAGGGACATGATCCTTTTCCTTTAAATTCCCTCCTAGTATATGATCATGTTCAGGCAGAGATTGAATTTAAACCTATCTCCTGATTTCTTTTTCCATTATACCACTATACTCTGAAGCATCATGTCATCATATGCTTTTGGAGACTGAGGTAAGGGGGAGAACATTAAAGAACAGGAAACACAAGAAAAGTTCATATAAATTGAATGTCACAGCATTATCAAGCTGGAACTGTTGTGATCTTGTGTATGAACTTCATGAGCTCATCCATGAAACTCTGGGCTGAATATTTATGTGTGATCATATACTTCTTCTCAATATGCAATTTAAAAACCTGAGGTAATTTGCAAAACCAAGGAAAAAATAATGTGTTGTCCTATACATATTCTATAGTATTTTTTTAGGTTTTTGCAAGGCAACTGGGGTTAAGTGGCTTGCCCAAGGCCACACAGCTAGGTAATTATTAAGTGTCTGAGACCGGATTTGAACCCACATACTTCTGACTCCAGGGCCGGTGCTTTATCCACTACGCTATCTAGCTGCCCCTATTCTATAGTATCTTAATATACACTACACATTTCCAGTCTTGGGCAAAGTTTACTTTTGAAAGACTATTATGAATTTCCTATACAATTGTATGAATGACTCCAATTTTATTGTGAATGAAATTTTTAAAAGCTGCTATTTTGTTTTGTGTTTACTGAGAAAAGAAAAGGAAAAAGTAAAGAATAACACCAAGTGCTAGAGTGCTTTACAATTTCTAAAGCATTTTCCATGCATAATCTCATTTGTTCTTTCCAATAACCTTAGGTGATAGATGCTATCATGAAACCCATTTTATAGACAAGGAAGCTGAGCCTTAGAAAAGTAAAATGATTTGGTTATTGACAGCCAGAAAGTAAAAGTTAGAGGCAGGGTACGAACCTGGCTTTTCCTGACTTCATATGTAGCACTAAAACAATTCTTCTCTGCAAACTCTAAACATATTTCTTAATGAATAAGTGTGTGTATGTATATATATATATATATATATATATATATATATATACACACACACAGAGATTATATACATAATCCATATTCCATAATATGCACAAAATATGAATAAAAAGAACCAGTTATATGTGAAATGTATGTAATATATTTAGACAACAGGAATATATTTGTGTAGCTTTGGAGATGTATATATATATACATCTACAAATGGGCATATGGATGCATGTCTATATAAACATGAATATATCTCTAAGCAACTAGATATATTGTTTTATATATATATATATATATATACAATATGAGTGTATCTATCTACATATACATTGTATATACATATATATGTATATACACATACATATTTATTTTTATTAATTCAGTAGAATTTTAGCCAAGCCTTCATCAATCAATGAACACATCAAGTATCTTCAATTTCTTGGGTATAGGATACCCTCTGATAGTGTAGATCAAAATCTTTCTATCCTTCTCTTACTAGACAGTATATTTTACTTTTTAACCCTATGTTGAGTGGAGAATTTTCTCTCAAAGAGTTCCTGTATTCAGATCTCACTTAATAGCTGGTTGACCCCGGGCAAGTCACTTATTCTTTATCTGCACCTGTATAAAGGAATAATAATAATAATAATAATGATAATATCCACCTTATAGGGTTGTTGTAAGAATAAAATATGTAAAGAGCTTTGTAAACCATCCAGGGCCATTTGAACGTAAGTTATTTCCATTATTGTCATTTTTATCATCAGCATTACCATGATTAAAAAGGAGGAAGAAACAAAAATGTATTTCTGGTTTTGGATTATTTGTAGATGTGAAAGAGAAAAAAGGAAGAGCCGCATAGGAGATTTGGTTATACTAGCAATAAGGAATGATTTATTTTTTTATATTAAAATAACAATAAATTCTTCCTTCTTTCTCTTAATTTCTTAATTGTACTAAGGGCTTTGTTTTGCTTTTATCTTTCAGAGACTAAACATTTAAGGTAAAGGACTAAATCAGAAAATATTGAGGATGAATTAAAAGTCAGATCTGATGGGAGATGGTGGGGGGGGGTAAAAAGGAAATTTGGTCCCTTGTTATATGTTGAGTTTCTCAGGCTTATCACCAGAATCAAGCATTCCTGCAAGCCAATATTATTGGTAACTTCAATAATCTGATTGTGAAGAAAAAATCGCTATGATTTTACTCACAAAGTGAAGAATATGATTGAATAGAGCCTACATAAATAGGTTCCTAACAAATTTTTGTAATCATGGAGAGGGGTTCTTTGCTCCACTCACCCCCCCTGCCCCATATTGATAACCTTTGATGAGTGTTAAAATGAATATATAACTACAATGATCTGGGTCACTCTCTCTTTCTATTTCCATGTTAGATTCTAATCGTGTAAGAAATTTAATTAAAATTTAAACTGCTTTCATTTCCATAGGTTTATTCTTTCTCAAACTTTTGATATGCTTTATCATCTTTTAAATTATTATTACAAAGGAAAAATTTTATGTGAATATATTTTTCATAATATTATTTTTAAAATCCTGTCCTTATCTATAAGAATGTTTTATTGGAAACTGTATGGATAAGCTATCTACACTGAATTTAAGTGAAGATAACTGATTTGGGAGGAGTCTTTCTTCTATAAAAGCAGAGAGTAAAAAAAAATCTGATTTATTCTTTCACATCTGGAGCAAAAGCTCTACAATTGAATTATCTTGGTAGAAAATGGTGAGTTCCATCCTTTGGGGCCTCACTTATCTCCTGACATGCTTGGCCTAAGGTGTTTTTCTGTTTTAAATTTCTGTGCATCTAAGGGGTTTGGGAAAGAGAATTAGAATCTAAAACATACCACTTGATCTTAGCTGCAAGATTATTAATGGCTCACTCCTGAGATTTGACCATCAAGGACCTTAAGCAAAAGTTGACCAAGGGTCCAGAATAATATGGATAAGACAAAAAATAAGGGGGGAAAATCTTGCTTTGTTAGACATTATGAGAAGAGAGCTGCTATACCAAGAGGCAACTAGGTGGCTCAGAGGATAGAAATCTGGCCTCAGTTACTTAACAGTGTGACCCTTGGCTAGTCACTTAACCCTATTTGCCCTAGTTCTTCATCTGTAAAATGATTTGGGGATGGAATTTGTCAAACCACTCCAGTATCTTTGCCAAGAAAATTCAAGTTGGAGTCATGGAGAATCAGATAGGACTCAAAAGGATTCAAATAAATTCAAAAAGGGCAGGAAAGCTTTGAATGTATGATCATTCTTGAGGATGAATGTTTATTCACCTTAGTTGTATATGTGGGTAAAGGGAAAGAGAAAGGACTAACTGGGAGCACAGTTCTTGAACGTATCTTACTTTCATAAAGCCCCACCAAGAAAACATTGTCTCTCTGACCTCATTAGAAAGGGAATCTGTGGCTGACATTTACTTTTTATTTTTCATATCTCTCTTTCCCTTTTTTCTCCAGTTTCCCTTATTTTACCCTCTCTAACTGCTGTTCCTTTCCTTCTTTTCTTTTCTCTCTCTCTCTTTGTCTCTATCTGATCACATGTCCATCTGTCTAAGTAGTTAGAAAATAAGAAAAGATCTTTCAGAAAGAAAGTCAATGGCCATGTGTTAAATTCATTTTAATATGAGAGAAGAATGTTGAGGAGGAAAGAAGCAAATCATACCAATTTAGGAGAGCTATGGAGATTAGTTATTTTTGCATATTTAATTCTACTTGGAACCCATCAAATGACTATTAGCTATTTGATTACCTTTCTGCTTCTTATCCCTCAGTCATACTCTTTCCTTTTATCTTTTCTTTCCCAATTTCCTAGATTTTAATTGCTTTGGGTGGGGGGAAAGGGACTAGATTATGAGAATGGCAAGGTCAGGGCATTGATTGAAGTTTGGGACAAGAGTAGTTTGGAAGAAGGAAAAAGGATATCATTACAGATTTTCTTTTCAGGACCCAAAGTAATTCACTGCTAAGTGATTTCAATGAATTAGTGAGCAGTCTGACTCCAGGAAGGTATTATACAGGGGAATGACCACCAGATATTCTTGTAAAAGTCTCTGGAATTATGAGTCTCTATCAGTTTGACCCAGATGAGTGTGACCTAGATGTCTGTTGAATAATTGACATTGATAAAGATGATACAGGAGCCTTATATTTCCAAAGAAAGAAGACATTTAAGTAAAATTAACACAAAAACACACATACACCAGCCCACACATGCACACAGAAACCCACACGCAGACACACACACACACACACACACACACACACACACACAGACAATCACAAAATGGAATTGGGATAAAAATGTCTGGAGTAGAGACCATGACTTCACAGAGCTATTTCAAGGGTAATGTTAGAATTGTGGGCTAGAGTTGGAAGCCAGACTTAAAACAAAGGCCTAATAGTATTCAAGCTAGAAAACCTGAGCAATCTGTCAACCTTGGACAATATTAATGGAGCAGTACTGATCTCTGCCCTGTCTTAACTTTACAGGTTGCTATTAGTATTCCATGGTATGCTATTTGGAGAATGCTTTAAAAACTGGAAAGTAATAAATAATTATGAAGTACTAATACCAAAAATACAAATATAGAGAAGTGAGGCATATAGCATGATTCGTCCTCTATAAAAACACTTCAACTACTTTAATAAAATTGCTCTCTCATGCAAGAGATTAACTGAGAGCTGATCAAGCTTATACTAAATACAGTTTTATTTTATTTTTTTCTTACAAATCTAATATATGTAGTCAATTAATTGGTTATGCTAGGCTAACACCACTTCTTTTTTTGACAGGGTAAGTAGATTAGTAGATTGGGAAATTAGTAGATAGGGTCACATTTTAAGAAAACATTTAACAAAATTTCTGATGAATTCTGTAGATAATGAAGCACAATTAATTATTAGTGAATGTCTACAGACTTGGTAAAAGTTTCCTAGTGGAATGCTCCAGACACCTGCCCTTGGTCATGTGTTGTTCAATAATTTTATCAATGCTTTGGATAAGATATGCATGCCAAATCTATAGAAGATACAAAGTAGCAAAGTAATAATTTTAACATATTGAACAAGCATTCCTATATGTAAATGATTTTAAAATTCCGGAATGATAGAAAGGAATTAGTAAAATTCAATTTTATAAGAATTATTGGAAGGAGGCTAGGGGGCGCAGTGGATAAAGCACCAGCCCTGGAGTCAGGAGTACCTGAGTTCAAATCTGACCTCAGACACTTAACAATTACTTAACTGTGTGGCCTTGGGCAAGCCACTTTACCCCCACTGCCTTGTAAAAACCTAAAAAAAATTATTGCACAAGGGTTGGTAGAAATCATATGCACACTAGTACATCCAGTGTGGGACTTGATATAATAGAGGGAGAAAATATTTGGAGATAAAAGTTTATCTCTGCTTAAGTAATCAATAATCTTAGATAAATCATGAATAATATGAACAAAACAACAATATAATTATAACTAATATTTCAATAGTACATAAAATAGTACAAAAACTTTGTTGTGTTTTCCAGTTTGACCTCACAAGAATGATGATATATGTGCTATTACTTTTCTCAATTTATAGATGTGATAGAGTAATTAATTCATCTAGGGTCATACAGTCAGTAATTATGTAGGACAAGATTTGATTTCCTGACTTCAAGTCAAGAATTCTATACACTTGATAGCTGCCTCATTTAACTACTCTAGACCTCAGTTTTCTCATCTATAATAATGAATGGATTTGGTTCTTATTGAAGAAAAAAACAATTGTTCCTTTAAAGAAGAAGCAACTCAACACTTCAGGAAATGATTCTATAGACCAACAGGTATTATCTGCTGAGAGAACATCCATTTCGGGGTCAAAGGAAATAGACATGAATAATGTTAGTGAGAAAATACATGTTTGAGAGGAAGGGTGTACTGAGATGACATTTTGGCAATCTCAATAGAAAAAAAAAGTCTGTTATTTTCCTGGGCCATGAATCCTTGATAAGATGAAAGACTTCCTAATATTTGCCTAAATCAATGACTGTTACCCAATTCTGATCATTGATATAGGCACAAATTATTTTGCCAAAAAGAAATGACTAAACATTGGGGAAAAAGTGGAAGCCCTTAGGGGAACAGGTGGTTGTTTGCATCACTGCTGTTATTTGTGAAAGTGTTCAGAAGAAAAAGATAAAATTGCAAGCAAACAGTTGATTAGGAATATGAAATCCAAAGATGGATTTGGGGTTTCTATGCTATGACTTAAAAAATGTCTTGAGTGATCAAGGCCTAATAGAATGTGTTCCTGGAAGGCAAGGAAATTATTTGTTTTTCTTTGAAGTTCTGGTTCTTTACATAGAATTTGACATATTGTCAACACTTAATAAATGAGTGTTGACTGACAAATTACATGGAGTCTTGAAAATATAATCGATGGATTTTTAAGCTAAAAAGGAAGAAGAGAGAAACCATTTACATACATATATATATATATATATATATATATATATATATATATAATTATATTCCAAAGAGAAGGATAGAAGTTATATTCCAAAGAATAGTAGCAAATATAGTAGTAAATATGCATAAAAATCCATAGAAGCCAAAATATAAGTAATGAACCCACAGGAAAACTTTTGGCATTAGATTTTATCCAGATATACACAAAATATGGTTAATAATCAAAGTGAACTCGAGTTTCTGATATGGGGTAATGAATTTGATATCATTAAGATCAATGACAAAAACCTGGTGGGATGAACCCAATGACTAGACTTTAGAGCTAGAAGGGTCAGCTTGTTCAAAAGAAAAGGGAGTTAAAATTTTCTTGATTTACCTTAACAATCAGCATATTGTTTGAGTCTTTACATCAAAAGGCAGAGATGTGAAAAAGGAGAACTTAGATTCTGGTTACCTGTCAGCAACAAAGAGGAATCAATAGAAATATTGGGGATTTTTGAAGGAAAGGACTATTCTAATTTGAAAGAGGCAGTCTGAGTCAGGAAGACAAAGAGATAGAGTTAGAGATAATAAATGTAACAACATGAATTCTTGATGTTAGGAGGGGAGAAAGAGATTTCAAAGTATTTAGGTAGCTTATGTGAACTAAAATTTTATAGGTGAAAGTCATGCCAAGGGGGATGATAAGTTCTCAAGAACACAATCCTGAAGATAAAGATAAGCAGTCATGATAGGAGAAAAAATACTACCTGCTGATGCACAGGAAGTTTTATGTTGAATAAAATTTGCATTAGAAAGGAGTTGATTAGGGGCAGCTAGATGGCGTAGTGGATAAAGCACTGGCCTTGGAGTCAGGAGTACCTAGGTTCAAATCCAACCTCAGACACTTAATAATTACCTAGCTGTGTGGCCTTGGGCAAGCCACTTAACCCCGTTTGCCTTGCAAAAACCTAAAAAAAAAAAAAAAAAAAAGAAAGGAGTTGATTGCCGAGATAAATGAGAAGGTAGTTTTAAAAAAACAGTATTTTGGAGCTTTTAATGAATTTCTCACCTAGTGCCAATGAACTGCAGAAGGGATTTGAGAAGCCAGCTTGTTGAACCTATGCAAGCTATTATTAATAAGTAGAATAGCTTTGTCATTGATCTTTGAATGATCATGAAGAAGGATGGAGGTATATCAAGATGAAAGCATATGTACCATCCTGATTTTCACACACACACACACACACACACACACACACACACACACACACACAAAGAGAATGGATCTTATGAACAATGGGTCAGAGTGCTTTACTACAACCAAAGGCTAGAATGTATTGTTAAAGGGATGGTTAATAAACATGTAGAAAAGGGAATAGTGATCACAAAGATGGCTTCAAGAACAGGTCATGATGACCTAATTGCATCTCCTTTCTTGACAAGGTTACTGCACTAGTAGATCAGGGGAATGCTACAAATATGTTTACCTATATTTTTAGCAAAACGTGATAACATCTCTTGCTCTTTTAAAAGATGGAGAGATATGGATAGAACAATAGTACAATGAGTTGGATTTGAAACTGGTTTAAAGACTGGATTTTTATCTTTTTCTGTCTTTCAACAGAACATAAACTCCTTGAGGTCAGGGATGATTTTTTTGTTGAATTATTGTAGTTGCTACTGTTGTTGCTACTCTTGTTGTTTTCAATTTCTCATTGAATTCCTTACTTACTGAAAACTTTTAATATATGCTACTTGGATTCTGTTTCACATAAGCAATATGATGCAGAGAATGAAAGAGAAGTAGCTAACCAAAAAAGTAAATGATTGTGAAAAGAGAAGACTTGAAGAAAAGAACACTGATGGCAAGCATTTACATAGCTTCCAAAGGTTTGCAGAGTGCTTTACACATGTTGCTTCATTTGGTTCTCACAATTACTCAATGAGGCATGCCATTGTTGGTCAAGTTTTATTAATGAAGAAACAGTGTATTAGAAGTGAAATGATTTTCCCAGGGTCATTCCATTAATAAGGTCCTGAGTTAGGATATGAACTCAGGTCCTTTGGATTCCAAATCCAACACCATCAATTCCAAGTCCAACACCAATAGTTGCCTAGAAAAACAACACATTAGGAAGGTATAGTTCTCAGAGGATTAATATTGTATTACTGTGATTGGGATCAGAGTATATATATAGTGTGGCAGACTGTGGCTGATCAGATCATTACTATGGGTAAGGCACAAATAGTCCATATCAATATTTGGAGTGGAAATGACTCTAAACTTGTGCATCTCATGTTTCTTTTGAGCTACTTCAATTCTGATTTGTTCTTAGATCACAATATCTTCTTTGATGTGGGCATACCATGCTAGTTGGTACCATATCAGTGTTTCTGATATCTCACAACCAGTTCCAAAGTTCTTTAGAGAGACTGTGAGGATGTCTTTGTATCATTTCTTCTGACTTTCATGTGAGTGTTTTGTGTGTGAATTCTCCATAAAGTGATCTTTTAGTCAAATGTATATTTGACAATCAAACAATGTGATTCAGCCCTTCGGACTTGTGCTCTCTCCTTGGACTGGTCATTTTTTTGAAAGGGAAAAATAGAAGCAAAGGGAAGGAATTAACCTATGGGAGTGGCATAAGTGGGGGTGGTTCCCACACAGTAAAAACCCTGAGCCCACTAGAAAGCGACTTGCTCTAAAAATTATGGACAGCTGCTCCAAAGGAAACTGTTTATTCACCATTTTTCTCCCTGTTGATGACCTAGGCTATGTCCTAACATAATGAAGTCTTCCTAGTCTGTTTTGAAGAGATAGTCTTATCCTGGTATGATTCCAAGTAATTCATAAAAGAAATGTGTTTCATCAGCATCCCTCAAAGTACAACTACTAGACTTCTGGCAACATTCTTTAGCTTTTGGGGCCAATGCTACCTCTGGCTGAGTCATTCTGTTCTTGCAGGGCATTTTAAATTAATGTAAAATAAGGAGGAAAAAGAACTCACATTCTTAACCTCAAACATTATTATACTCATAAGAACTGAGAACAAGTCTTATCGTTTTCTTAGACTATTATATTAGGATATTTTTTATCTCTTTGATCCTTTTCTCAGGAGAGAAGCTTAGGGAGATATTAGTTTCCCCAGTTTGTTCATGGTCAGGTTTTTAAAACACTATTAAAAAGAAATATTTTATAAAGAATTGAAATTTGGAATTTAATTAATGCTGATGCAAACTATTAAAATAATATGTTAAACCTAAACATCAATGTTTGCCATAATTGAATTTTATCTTGTAACACTCCTTGCTCCTTCAGAAAATGTCTCCTTAAGGCATTCTCTTTATAAAATAAATTACCTGCTCATTTAAAAACCTGTAAATTAACTCTGAAAAGTACTCATATTTTTAATACAAACAATTAACTTAATCACATTAACAACATAACCAGTACAAGCACCTCTATTAGTTTTAATTTGTATGATGGTACCAAATATGTTGTGCCTTTTTTAACTCAAGGTTGTAAATGTAATTTATTTAGTTTTCCTTACAATTATTTTTAGTCTGCCATAGAAAACATGTTTGATATTCTTCAAATAGTAAAGACAAGTATGAAAGCAGAATGTGTTATCCTAGAATTTTACACAATGAGGAGCCTTGAGCTTAATTCAACAGTTCACTCTTATTCATTATGTTTCAACTTTCCTGTGAAATAGATTTTCGTAGATCAGGGTAGTCAAAAGTTGTCGATGGCAAATGATTTCTCTGTAAACATGGGGTTCCTAAACATTTCTGAAGTCCAATGCAGACTAGAAACAAGGATTTTAGGTTGTGTAAATGAATCACAGAATCTCAACTGTTGTATACTCAAGGACCAAGACTTCATCAAGACCATTAAGTCTAAATAGCCTTACACAGTATATTGCACAGTTTATTATTCTTTTGGTATGTAATTTCTGTGTACATGTATATTTGCTCTCACTTTTGTTAGTGTTTGTACAGTATGTTTTTGCATCAGTGTAATCTATGAGTTTACTTGATCATTGACTCTCACTAGAAATCATGTGACCAATCACATAGATTGTTTGTCTGTTTTTGCTTTATTTCTATTGACAAAGATTTTGCATGCTAAAACCTCATTTTGGTAAATTTGGTAAATTTATGAAAATAAAATATATTCCATATGTTTAAAAGCATCGCTTTTCTAGTTCTTGAAATGTTCTCTTTCTCTAGTCAGCTGTTAGGGGACTTAGTTTGAAATTAGGATGTTTCCATAATTCACATCTCAAGTGGATGTCTAAAAATTATCTCAATCCTTTCTCTCATGTGAGACATTCCTTTCAATACTTTTCTTCTCAAACTAAAGAGGAGGATCAATTAAATTCAATACAATTCAATTAGAGTCCATGGGAATCTTGTTAGGCCTATAAAAACACTTTTCAAACTGCTCATCAAAAGCAAATGGGCAATATCAATATCATTACTAGGATTATTACACGTAATTCATTAGCAAATGGATTACAAGGGTAGTGCTGATCCATTGCTAACTCTCACTGAATTGTTTAATTAAATTGAAGTGCTAGAGACTTTTCAATTATAGAATTTTATAGTAGACAAGGCCCAACCTCTAATATACATCTGACAAAAATCCCCTTTATGATATACCTGATAAATGATTATTCAGGATTTGTTTGACATCTTACATCATGTATCCCATTTGAAGAATGAATTAAAATTATATATATATATATATATATATCCATACATGCACACAGACACACACACACACACATAGACCCCTAAATTTGCCACTTTTCCCCTTAATTCCTAGTTCAGGCTTTTTTAGACCAAAAAAACCAAAATTTATTCTCTACATGATATTTTTTCAAATTGCCTAATTCATGGAGGATAGCATGGAAGACACTTCTTGGTTCTTAGGGTTATAGAAACAGCAAGTAACAGAGTCTTGAGATCATGTAGTTCAATCTCCTATCATTCTGTAGAAGATGACACAAAATGTAACGGAGGGAAAATAATTTATTCACATTAAAACAATTTGGTGTGGATGGCAGAATTGGCATTTAAAGTTTTGAGTCTAAGTCATGTGACTATACTGACCGGTGTAATGGAAATGATCACATCTGGAGGCTCTGCCCTGGCCCTGGTATCATTTTGCAAAAGTCATCTCTATATGGTGAAAAATGAATGGTTGGACTAGATCATTTCTAATAGTTCTTCCAAATTCAATTTATATAGTACTTGGTAAGAAAAAACAACTTAGACTCCATAAAATGGGGTTTATTGATTAAAGTATCATCAGCATCTTGTAGTAAAGGGGCCCTCTTTACACTACTGATATGAATGCTAAAGGATCAGAACAATAATGGGGCAGAGCAGGAAAATCATAATTTTAGGTCTAGGAGTAGCTCTAGAGAAAGATACTTCGGAATTTTATATAGTGACTTCACTTGGAGTCAGGAAGAAATGCATTCAAATCCTCTAGATGTTTTGTGACCATCAGAAAACCATTTTAAACTCTCTATTTTTTCTACTGTGCCACCTAACTGTCCCCTCCCCCATTATTTATTGTCTAAGAGAAATTATAGAGATAGGAATCAAATAAAAAAGATTTTTTAAAATTTTTTAATTTACCTAAAGCATGGAGTTAAGTGACTTGCCCAGGGTCTCACAGATAGGCAATTATTATATGTCTGAGTCTGATTTGACAATGAGCAAAATGTGTTATCAGCAGAAATTAGAACCAGAAAGATGGATTTTGAAGTAATATTAGAGATCACTCTATCCAAATACCTTATTTTGATCAATGAGGAAACTAAGTCTCAAACTTGCCCAAGGTGACCTTTGTAGCAAAGAGCAGAACAAGGGAACAAAGATGGATCTTCTCAATCCAAACAAAGTGTGTTTTTCAATTTTACTGCAGCAAAGATTTCTGATTTCCCTTAAATTTAAGATTATACCACCTCTATTTTTAGGTTATTATAATTTTTCCAGAATATTTAAGATAGTCAATTTATGCTAGCAGCCCAAGAAAATGATCAGTTGTTCATTTTGAAGATATTCCCATTGTCTCCATTCCAGTAACTAAACATCAACTCTTTTTAATATATATATTTGTCTAAATGCTTTTTCTTTAGTTATTTATTTAAAAATATCCTTAAGTGACACAAGTGAACTATACATAATATGATAGTTAAGACAAATTTACAGTAGATTTTCTAGGAAGGGAAGTTCCCAATCACAGTTGGGGAACAACTGAAGAATAATAATGATTTTAGGAAAACAGACTGAAACTGTCAGGAAGGATAGTAAATTAATGTAATAATATAATATTGGGCTTTTAAAAAATTTCCGAATGTTGCAATGGAGAGAATTTAAATTTAATTTGGAAATTTTTTAGATTGCCTAACCCTGATAATGAAATTAATTTCTCACTGAAAAGACAGGAATGAGAGAAGAAACTAGTTTGAGAAAGGTGAAGGAAGTAATGTTATGGTATCATGAAAGTTGTAGGTAACCCTCTGAAACCTATATCTCAAAGATTAATCTTGAATACAGGAAAATATTACAGGCCTTTTACTATTAATAGAACAGCTAAGTAGTACCATAAAGTGCTAGATTTTGAATTAGAAAGATTAATCTGCCAAAATTCAACTCTGGCCAGAGCTACTAGGTGTCTGACCTAGAACAAGTCACTTTATCTGCTTGCCTCAGTTTCCTTATCTGAAAAATGAGGTAGAGGAGATAGCAACCCATTTCAGGATTTCTTCAAAGAAAACCCCAAATGATGTCATGAAGAGAAAGACAAAACTAAAATATAAATATATGTGTATTCACATAAAGTATGAAAATATTTTTTATCATTCATTGTTGCATTTACTGAAACCTACATCAAGCAGTATGTCACATCAATTTAATGGTAGACATTTTAAAAATTATTCTAATAAAATTAAAAACATAATTATATAATGATTTAAACTTTATATGTGTTACCTCATTTGATGCTCATAACAATCTTTTGTTTTGTTTATTTTTCAAGGCAATGGGGGGCGGGGTAAGTGACTTGTACAGTCTCAAAACTAGGTAATTATTTAGTGTCTGAGTCTGGATTTGGATTCAGGTCCTCCTGACCCCAGAGCTTGTGCTGTATCCACTGTGCCATCTAGCTACCCCCTCACAGAAAATCTTTGCAATGTAAATGCTATTATTACCATCTACATTTTACTGATGAGAAAACTGATGTTTGGGGAGGTTACTCAATATTAGTAATACAGCTAGTAAGTGTGTGAAGCATTATTTTAACTCATGTCCTCCTGACTCAAAATTCAGTACTTTACTTAGAATGGATAAATAAAAAATTGAATAATGGAGAATCCATAAAGCAATTGAATTATATTAATATAGATATAGATATAATTTGTAAATATTGAGAATCATATGTAATAATTTGTATCTCAATTTTTGAAACAAAATTTTAGTCTTTATAAAAATAATCCTTTTTAAAACTTCCTGGTACTACATTGTGCATTTTGGCTTATAAAATAATCATTATCAATAGACATTTTTTTCTCTTTCTTCTTGATATCAAAAATATTCTGTTTGAGCCTTGTGTGATTTGTCCATCTCAAATTCTAGAATATGTGTGTGTGTGTAATTGTGTGTGTAATTGTATTTAATTGTACATGTGCTATGTACTTAGAATTCATTCCCTGTACTTTCCTAGATATTTTTTGATCAAATCCAAAGATAAATTTTTATCCCAAGTACTTAATATCAATATAAAAGTCTGTGTTGGGACAGCAATTATAAAATTCACACTACCAAATTATATATTCAGGAATTACAGATTAGCTATTAGCTGTTTATAATTTGCTTTGGATCATCATCTTAGACTAAGAATAAATAGCATGTCCATGGACCACCTGAGATGAATAATTATGCCATCAGTGATAAAGAAATAAACTTTGGAAAGAAAATCTGATTTTGATAGTTCATGTATGATTATACAGAATTATGTTTGGGTTCTATAGTGGTAATATCTTCTCATTAGAGAATATGTCCATATGAAGAGATAACAATTTCTTTATTTTAATCAGTCAACAAATTATTAGTGAATAAAACACTGCTCCATTTGTTGTATTTTAATTTTTATTGAATCAGGATGATAAGATGGAGCAATAATGTAATGAAAATATAGAAAATATATTATTGTTTGTAGTATATATTATTATAATACATAGTATACATTATTATAGTATTGGTATAATACTTAGTATATATTATTATAATATGTGTTACAGAGATGTTGAAGCAATTTTAAAGGTGATGGAAACATTTTTTTCATTTTATTTCATTATTTTTACATTAAATATGTCATGATAGGGAGACTTCATTGACATCCAGCTAATAATTAGGAGAAAGCATTGTACAGTAAAAAGAATGTTGGATTGGAAAATCTTGGATTTAAATCCTTGCTCTGTCCCTTGCTACTTGTGAGACCTTTGAAAAGTCACTTTATCAAGTAGGCCTCAGTTTTCTTAACTGAAAAGTGAAGGGAATGGAGTAAATGAAATCTAAGATTTTTCCCATTTTGATCCAATGAATAGTAAAATTAGTAAGGAATATATCTTTATATCTTCCACAAGAAGAGTTCAAATTAGCATTTTCTCTTTACATGTATAATATTTCCATTTTTTTGATACAATAATAGTGAATAAGGAGGGTAAGGTGAATTGTAGAAATGACTTGCTCAAATAATTGTTATCTTAATTAACTAATTTGGATTAAAATTCAAATTTGGTGATTGCCAAATTGTCACACATTACCTTTTATAAACTAAGCAATGTTGGAAGAAGCTAATCCATATTTATTTTATTGGATAAATATATATACATATATGTATGTATATATATGTATATACATCTATATAATACATATATGTATATATATATATATATATAAATACATAGATGTGTATATAAATGTTAACATTGACAGCATCCAATTATTTTTTTATGGTTTTTATTGTCCAGTCATTCCTGACTCCATTTGGAGTTTTAGTGCCAAAGATACCAGAATGGTTTGGCATTTTCTTTTCTGGATGATTTTATAGATGAGGGAACTGAGGAAAACAGGGTAAAATGACTTACCCAGGGCAAGTAAGTGTCTGAGACTGGATATGAACTCAAGTCTTCCTAATTATAGTCTCCGTGCTCTATTAACTGTTCCACCTAGCTGCCACATTTTCTTTTACTAGCTTAGACTCAATAGATCATGGGATCGCTGAATAGAGATGAATTAGAGCTGCAAGAACTTTTAGAGATTATTTAATCGAGTATCTTCATTTTATAGATGAAGAAACCAAGGTTCTAAGAGGTAAAAGAAATTACTCAACCTCACACTCTTAGTACGTAGCATAAGCAATCAATTCTATAACCTTTGGTTTCAAATCCAATATCCTTCCATTATACAAGGCAAGTAATTTTAGAAAAGATGGCTAGTCAATTCAATAACTTGCAAGCATATTTAGAGGACAATGGGGAGAAAAAGCAATGAAAATCAGATTCACTTATGATGAAAGGTAAGTGAGTAATTACCTGAGGTTTTCTACTTCAATTTTTTATTCCAAACAGCATATACATTATGCTTTTATCTATCAAAAAGCATTTGTTAATCACAATTCATATTTGACTTCTCTTTCATATAAAATTATGATAAAATATTTGGCTATATTTTATGTAATTGTATTTTTATCTCATACAAATAAAATAGAAAAATCAATTATACATTCTGGCATGCCATAATCTTAGTGACATGTTTTCTATGTATTGGAGACTTTTGATTCATGAATTCTATTTTTATAAGATTCTATATTCTTCATTCATTAATGGAGGAAAGAAATTCACCAACAGCAGAAGCCATCAATTCTGCCCTTGGCTCTAAAACTTATGATTCCATAGCAAACTCTTTTAGACATCCAAACAACAAAAATCTATAATAAATTTTGGAACCTTGAATTACAAAACCAATACAGAGGAATTTTATGTTGCATGATCTAATCAACACATTATTTTGAAAGGAACTTGTTTGGGATATTTTTGAAGTAAGTAGAAAGAATCCAAACAACAAGGGTAACTCTCAATTTCTGAGAGGTTATCATAGATTAAATTGAAAATACATGAAAAAACACTTAAACAAGTATGTCAATAAGTCTAATACAATCTAAGGATGCTGTTCACATAACTTCCACTTAGTACTTCCATAACTCCATTTTATTACCCCATTTTCTTAAACTAGTATCTATATTTTTTCTCATAACCCAAAGTGTGCCATGTAGAGATTGTTTACACTTTGTCTTATTTTCTTTTTTTGTATTTTTCCCCACATCTGTGATTATATTGATGATGTGAACTCCCAAGGTGATAATTTTCCTTGCTTATATAGAAGAACAACTCATTTGCAACTTAGGGATGGTGTGAGTTGCCTTATATACTTATGGGATTCTCCATAGTCACTCATGTGTCAGAGGCAAGACTTGAACCTAGGCAGTCCTGCTATAGTTTATATGGGCCCAAGGTTGGGCCCATATAAACTATAGCACATCAACCACACTAAACTCTGTTTCTAATTACAAAAATATATTCTAATGCTAAAGAAAAGGTTATTATAGCTGTGTAAAGTAAGCACTTTGAGTGAGTTGTCCTTGGTACTGAATTCTGCGTGTCATAATGTGGCCTTATTACTAAGGAATGTATCTTTTGTTATATAAAATGCATACTATTACATTTTAATTTAGTTCCAAATGAAGAGTAATGAAATAGATGATACAACATGGTATATAATAGAAAGAAATGTGAGTTTGAAGTTAGGACATGTGTCAAAGATTTATTCTACCAGTCAGTAGATTTATGACTTTGGAAATAAAACAAAGTTACCTTTCTTAGGAATTCAGTTTTCTTATGTACAGAAGGAGAAACCTTCATTATAGGCATTTTATGGACCCTTTCAAATCTAAGTTCTATGATTTCTGAATTTAATGACTTTGTGGCCTTAGTAAAGTCATAACCTTTCAGTTCTTAAGCTTCCTCAGCTATGAAATAGGAATTGCAATTCACATACTATGTATCTCAGAATTTGTTCATCTTAAATCATTATAAGAGTTGAATTAGCATTCTTTTGGATGTAACAATAAATCTGGGATTTTCAGAATATACATTCATATGGACAACATTTTGGACAGAATAGTACTGGTCCATTTTACCTTGATTTGTATAGTCATCTCAACTAAATGGTTTTTGTTTCATATTTCCATGAGCTAATTAATTAATTGAGTTTAAAAAGTCAATTAACATATTAAATTTTAATTAAAATTGATTAATTAAAAAGATAAAACAGAGAAAATAAAGAACACCCAACTATTTTTAATCTCAAAACATTCTTTAGATAAATATCTCTCAGTCAAGGAATTGACCTTGCAGAAATCTATGTTATTCTTCTTGAAACACATTCTTTCAAGCTATATTCTCCATGAGGAGAGAGGTGAGGGAAAAGAAATGCTGCAATTTCTATGCTCATACTCTTTCCCCTCAAGCAGTTTCATACCTAGTAATAAGTTCAGTATACTGACAGAATAGATATTTTAACATGGTGGGGGAGAGTTTCAGTATTTCATAATATCTAGGACACTTTTTGTGGTTACTTTTCTGCTAAGTCAGAAAACCATTCTATAAGGTCTTCAAAAATCTCCTTCATAAACTGCCAAAACTATGAGAACAAAAAAAAACATTTCTTCCCTCATGTCTGGCCTTCTGATGATGAGCTTCCCTGCACTTAGCTAGATAGGATTTCAATTGAGGAAGTACTTTCTAGTTTGATAAAACTCTTCAAAATTTCACTTCTGCTGGTCATGATTTTTAGAAACCCAAGGTGCTTTTTTCACTATACTATCTAGGAGTAAGTATTAAGTGGTAGAACAGAAAAAACTGATAAACTCTCTATTATCTTCATCAAGAGAGGCACAGTGTAGCATCTAGGGACTTAGCTTCGTCTAGCCCATAAGTTTATTGCTTGGCAATAAGGACTGACTGATCTAATCCTGATAAGTGCCAGAGGATTATCTAATTCCCTCCAAAGTATAAGAAGAGAAAAGATACAACTATTTTCAATTCTAGATGACCTTTGTTGCTACTCAAAATGTCAATCATCTTCACAAAGTACTTCAGTCCTCATCTCTATTCCTCCTTGTTGCCTACAAAAACCTGCTGCCATGCTAGGCTGATACTGAAAAGGCATTTTGAAAGATGAGGAAGAGAACAAGGATATTGTGAGACCCCTGGGTTCTTTCCCAGCCAGTGGCATAGACCACATGGATACAAGATGGCATTACAGATGGTATCATTCACACATAAATGTGGTTGAGTAGCAAGGGATAATAGTTTGGCACTATATGGTCAGCAAAAAGAGGCCAATCTGTGATTGAAAGTCTAAAAATCAGCCTCTCTGGGTAAAAGAAATTGAAAGCTGATTCTTTGTAGCCTCAGAAATTAAATTATACTCATTAAAATAATTGTAAACAGAATATATATTTAATGAGGTCATAATTCCAAAATCATGAGAATTCTGACATTGTTTTAATGATAATAATGACTTATTTATATAGATTGATTTTCTGACATTTTAGAAGGTAAGCATTATTCTTTTTCATAAAAAAGGAGGAAACTCGAGACAAGAGAACATTGATAGTTAATGACAGAAGTGGATACTGCATTCAAGTTTTTGGATTCAGAATGAGGGTTGTTTACATTATAATGTCTCTATAATCAATCAATCAGCAAGCGTCAATTATGGATTTATTATATAATAGGCACTCTGCTTGGGGCTATATATTCAAAGACAAAAATGAAATGATCCCCACTTCACAGAATTCCTATTTATATTCAAATCATTCTATTCTTTTTGTTCACCAATGTTCTCCATCTGTGGTATTTTTTGTTCAATAATATGCAGAAGACCATTAAAATATAAAAATTAAAATAAAAACAGAACCAGATATTACCTTGAATCTCTGTATTTTTTATTTTAGGGTTTTTTTGGCAAGGCAGTGGGGTTAAGTGGCTTGCCCAAGGTCACACAGCTAGGTGATTATTAAGTGTCTGAGGCTGGATTTGAACTCAGGTACTCCTGACTCCAGAGCCAGTGTTCTATCCACTGCACCACCTAGCCACCCCATCTCTGTACTTTTTTGTAACTTCTCAATATTGCTACATATTTATACCATGATATTCTTAGTAAGTCATATTAGAACCTTTGCTTTCTGCAACATATCTACTAAAGTTGTGATTTATGTACCTGAAAGAATGTCATTTTCAGAGTTTCAGTAAGTAGTAGAGATATTATTTGAACCCTCACTTCTTGACACTCAAACTCTGAACTTTGAAATTCATTTTCAGGCTTTACTCATAATGCTTATTTGGATCATCTCAAGAGTTGGAATAGCTTTACAAAGTCACCTAATATAAAAAATATATCTAAAGAGAAAAAAGTAAATGAGCATCAACACTTTATAATGTTCTTGCTAAGTGATCACCCAACCTCTACCCAAATACATTCACTAACGGGAATTTAATACTCTCTTGCATCTTGGTCAACTGATTCTAAATTGAAGATAGGTATAAATATTGGAAAATAGCTTTCCAAGTCAGAGTTTCATTAAAAATCATCAGTAGAAACATATTCAGTGATAAAAATGAAGCTTAATCAATCTCCTATTGTTGATAGAATGTGACTTTATTGAGAACTTCTGTTCAACCAAAAGTCAACAGTTAAGACTTTCCTATATACAGTGATATATATATATATATATATATATATATATATATATAATATTTTCTGTTATTTTGAAAACTTTTTAAAAAATAAAATAAAAATATTTAATATTTCAAAGAAAGGAAAAATAAAAGACAACAAAAATTTACAAACCGTGTTTAGTTAGGATGAAAGTGATCTCTTTATAGAAATGAAAAATTTATTTTATATTTTGAAGATATGTAATTCAAACAACAAAACATCATTAGTCTTTAGAAATGAATTCTACTTTTTGCTATGACTGAAATAAAAATATCAGTGTCCAAACTTGTTACAATCTCTCCTATACATAATTAGTCTGTTCATCAGACTCTAATAAGAAAAACTTCCATTTATATAGTACCTTAAGGTTTGAAAGACTCTTTTTATATTATATCCATTGATTTTTAAAATGCTGTAAAATTAGTGCTATTTTGAAGTTAAGACACAGGTTATATGATTTTCTTATGGTCATAAAACCATTAAATAGTTAAAAGCAAATTTTGAGCTTGTCATTTAGACTTTGAAGTCCAGTGTTGTATCCATTGACACCTATCTGGCTTATCTGTCATATAACTGATGCATCCCTATTGACTACAAGAATAAAAAGAATAATGGTGATGAAAACTGCAATCAGAGTCAAACCAACCACTCTGTCTATTTGAAATGAATTATTGGCCTTGCCTTCAATGTCCAATCTTTGGTGAATGATGCTTGCTTTAGGTAAGAAGAATTTCAAAAACTCCTTTTCTAAATCAAAAAAAAAATGAAAGGATTAGCATATGATTTCTCCAAGCTGCATCCTTCAAATCTCAAGATTTGTGTTATCATTGAGTGATCGAATACATCCTCTGCTGTGCAGATAATAGCTCTTACATGTACTGGTGGTTGGTTTTTATAAGGTACTATGAGCAAATTGATCAGTTGGAGCAATTTTTCTGGTAATGGGTCTCTTCCTTAGCTATGGTGGTCCTCAAATGACAACTACACTCAAAACTTTCCCAATTTGTTTTCTACTCAAAGTCTTAGTGACCCAGGATAATCCCCCAAACCATATTGAGGCATTGGAACAAAATTTTAGTATTAGAGCAGATACATTCCATTTCTATACTTTAGATGGTGGTGATGATGATGATGATGTTTGTTCTTCATTCTCAAAGAAGACATTGATATCAGGGATGTGACTACATGACATATGTGAATTGGATTTGTGTGAGGAGGTACTGTGATAAGTAACCAACCTCACTTTCTCCCCCAGAGCAATCTGAGTCTAGGTTCATATCTGAGTTAGGATGACTGGAGATAATTTTGGATATGAGGCAATCAGAATTAAGTGACTTGCCCAAGGTCACATGGCTGGTAAGTGTCTGAGGATGGATTTGAACTCAGGTGCATCTAACTTCAGGGACAGTGTTCTACCCACTGCATCATCTAATTATCCCAAATTTAGAGACTGGCTTTTGTGTAGTCAAATCTTCCAAATTCTCTCTGTGTCTATCTCTGACTCTGTCTGTGTCTCTCTCTCTCTGTCTCTTTCTCTCTCTCTCCCTCTGTCTGTCTCTCTCTCTCTCTCTCTCTCTCTCTCTCTCTCTCTCTCTCTCACCCTCCCTCTCTCTCTTAACCTTCCCTCTATGTTTGGCATTGCTGCTAGATTAACTTAGTTTGTGTGTATGTGTGTGAGTGTGTATGTATTATATATGTTTTATTTTATGTATACATATATTTGTGTGTGTCATCCTTCTGCTCAAGATTGTTTAGTGTTTGCCTTTTTGAATAAACTTAAGCAATTCATAATCCTCAATAATGAGGCTCTATCCAATCAATTCTGGTTTATTTCATACTGCTTTCTTTGATAAACTAATCTACCATAAACTAGAAGTCTTCTCCACTCCCCAAATATGCCCTCTATTTTCATGCCTTTTTATCTTCCATCACATTATTCCCAAATTCTGAGAATTATCTCCTCCAACTTTGCCTATCCTATCCATGATTCACAATTTAGAAGGAATTTGGAGGGACTCAAGCCTCTCTTTTTCTAAAAAGAAATCTCAAAAGAAGTAAAGTGCTATCCAAGATCAGACAGCTGGTATGAGGAAGACATGGGATTTTAGCTTACTTCATACTGACTCCAAATACAACACTCAACCCTGTATCCTTTCATTTCTATTAAGTCTTCTCTTACTTCTGTTGGTCAAAATCTTTCCATTCTCATATATTTGTATAACTGTATGTCTGGGTGTTCTTTTTTTACTTCTTAGAAATGTTATGTATGCTCCAGTGCATCAAATGTAATGGAGTCATTATTGAATCTGAAAACTGCTCAAGGATTCTTCACTTCTGAAAGTCCCAAAATCAGTTATTCTAATTTGGTCATTCATATAAATAACATTAAAATACTTTCTTTGCTAAAGATTTCTTTGAACTTGAAAATTCTAAATTGCTTTAATATTGTGGCAACCATTCTATATATAAGATTAAAATAATTGGCCATTATTTAGATCAAAATTCCATGAGTCATTAAATAGTAACAAGAATCATGCAATTCTATAACATGCAATTTATAAATGAAACCTTTAGTTTATCAAACCATTTCAGCAGAATCTAGGCAATGTTCATTAAACCATATTGCTAAGCAATGAGATTACCCTAAAAAGAAGAACAAACCAACTATTGCATTTGGAATAGACTATGTAAGTTTAAAAATACAGTGTAAAACAGAGAGAAGAGTACTTTGGAAAATAGTTTGTTTCCTTTATTAGACCTAAATGATTCAGGTATGGGTCATGTCACATAACAATACAGTCTGTTGAATGAAAGAATAAATTGTTGTAACTGAGTAATTGTGATCTGTTCGTTTTCATGAAATTATTTTTAACTTTGCAGTAGAAGGAAATTTTTACATGAAGGCATTCTAAACCAAATTTCTAACAAAAGGGAAAAAACTATATCTACTCTACTGTCAGGTCTTGTTTATGCTGTGATCACCTTTTCCTCTTTCTGTAGGTGGCATGCATGCAGTGGTTGCATGGAGACCATACAATGATGGAGATGATTGAGAAAAAGCGCTGCTTGTGCAAAGAAATCAAGGCAAGACAGAAAACCGAAAAGGGACTTTGCAAACAAGACAGCATGCCAATTCTGCCAAGCTGGAAGAAGAATACAGGGACAAAGAAATACAGTCCTCCACCCTATTCTAAACAACAAACAGTGTTTTGGGATACTGCGATATGACAAAGTATGAGTTGCTGCAAGTTCCATAAGACTATTATTTCACTTGTATGGGATTTGGGGGTGGGGGGTAATGTTTACCAGCCTGTCTGTTTAAGAGGGTTTTGGTAGACATACATCAACTTTACTAGTGACAAATGGCAACACTGCCCTTGGAAATCCATGTTAATTTGTGCTTGCTTAAAATAAGTCCAAGGCAAATTAACTTTACCAACAAATTAAGATACATGTGTTTATTAAGGATTTTTTTTTATCCAAAAATATTTAAAATGTAAATATTTTACTAGTCTATTAAAACACCAGAATTAATACACATATATACATATATAATTTACAGAGGTATCAAGAGTTTTACTATATAATGTATTAAACAATTTATTTTCTATTTTCTCTGTATTCTCCTAATTTGTTGTCATTTCCTGACTCACCTAAATTTGTCTTCTGTACAAAAAGCATGTGACTATAAATCATTGTTCAGCAGTATACTATATAACTAAATCTGGTGCTGGAATGATAGAAGTTGATTATCATCAATTTCATTAGGACATCTGTTACTTTTTATTTTTAGTAAAACTTGCCAGGAAATTAATGCAAAAGTAGCACCTAATTTGGATGTCCACATCACATTAAGAGAAATCTCTTTAGCTACATCCATTTTAAAGGAGTTATCTTAAATACCATCTTCTTTGTATTAAATAATGGATAGTCAACTCTCCAGAGATAGTTATTTGAATATAGTTGGCTAATCTAGGAATATCTGTAGGGATACACATCTTTGCATTGTTGATTTGATTAGTGGAGACCAGGGTTCACTGTGACTATGAAAAGGGTTATCAGAATCTGAAGAATTATACTGTTTTCTAAAAGATGTTTTTTTCTTATCATGGCAATGTAGCCACAATTCCTGAGAAATGGAAGACTGAAGGGTAGGAAGATGTGTTTTTATTTTTTTGCCTGAGGAAAAAAAGAAATTATGAAAGTCATTCATTATTTGTTTACATTACTTTTGTGTGTGTGTGTTCCCAAATGTTCTCAAATTAGCAACATATAGATAAAAATCATATTTCTCCGGAATCATACATTAATTTTTAAGATATTAGGGTCAGCGTTTTCCATGAAGAATTTCCCTTTGTAACAGATTGTGATATCATGACCACAACCAAAGAATTGTGACTTTTATTTTACTGTTTTTATTTTTTTTAGAAAAGGGATGGGGATGGGTCCAATTGTATATGATGGGTGGAATTTGTGTTAAGAACTATATATCTTCCAAAAACAACTTAGTAAAAGTATGAATATTGCCACGGATAAATGAAAAGTAAATGATCACATATATTTTGTATATTTAAATGACTATACTTCTTAAATTTCACAGCATGAATATTCTTTAACAATCACTTTAGTATTCTTTGGGGGAAAAGTGTGTTTTTTGACATCATTGTCATATTGGCTTTCCTTTTTTAAAAGATATTGACAGCAGTGCTACAGTGCTGGTCAATAAAACCAAATATAACAGAATTTCATAGTTTTTGTAATCTATCTTGCTAAATCTTGAGTAATGCTTTATCAGTGTAGTTCCTTTCAAACCTTTGAGATATTTTAAAGATAATTTTAATAATTTATAGCTAATGTATATTTTGATGTTTAAACTCAGAATTCTGTACAAGATAAAGAAAATGGTAAGTGTTTGTATATACATGTGTGAGTGAATATGCAGGAATATTTGCAAAAGCAAATTAAGAGTAAGAGGATTTTCCATAATGGAGGTTGGAGAATAAAACTTGACATAATTATAGGAAATTATGAAAAGGTCTTTAGCACTTCAAGATAATTACTATCCCTGAAATTCATCAGCTGTAAGTTGTTTCTAATCCAACCACCACTGACTTATAAAAATGAAAACTTTTGTGAAACCACATTGATTTTAAAGAAAATGTTTATGATCTTACTTATTTACTATTTATTTAAGTAAATATTATCATAGAGATTCAACCAAGTCAAGCTCAAGAGATGTAGTTCTCTTTTATACTTAGGGCCAATGTAGCAATCCTTGCCATACTCTTGAAATTTATATTGAGAGAATAATTTTTTAATATTGTCATTTCTTACCTAACCTTTTTTAACTATAAAGGAGATTTGGTAGTAAGAATAGAATTTGATAGATGAATAATTGAAGCCTAAGTGTTTGATTTTTGATTGATCTAATATCATGTCCACCAATATTTGATTTTCCTGTACAACTTTTCCATTTTCTTAGATTGGACCACATATTTTCATATATAATTTCTCCCAAAGCCAATCCAAATATAATTAATTGGGTGTTATGGAAAAGTGACATCACTGTGATTTGAATCCTGATACTTTCAATACATTGTTGGATGCATATATCAAATCAAATCCAATGAGCATTTATTAAGCAGTGAGTATATGCAATTTGTAAAACATAGTGGTGGATGCCAAAGAAAACAGCAACAAAACCATACTCTTATTAATCTTACATTAGAAAATGAATGAATTTATATGAGAAAAGCCTGCATTAAGAGGTTTGCTTACTTCAAAAAGCTTTGCCCTATTCTCTCTATTCCTTTAAAGGAGCTGAAGAGAGCATTAATAGACAAAGTAAAGTGGAAATGCAACCTCTTGAGAACCAAAAAAAACCAAGATATATTGTGGATCTGATCTGATACTCAAAAAATAAAACACTAAAATTTAAATACTTGGATTGATCTTGCTGATTATCTTCCTGATCAAATCAGGTATGTTGTGGTCATAAGTTTGCTTTGCTACAATCTTCTAGGTCTAAACTAAAGAAACAATTTAATTGGCAATCAGGGAGATGGATTTTCTGTCAAGAAATTCCCTCAATAGAGATGAAATAAACTTTTTGAAGAGAAATTGAGAAAATGGAAAAAAAAGGAAAAACCCAGTCTCAACACAAGAAAACTACCATCTATATGCAAAAAATCATATAAGTGTATTCCCTAACATGGAGTTTATTTGTTATAAAAAAAATGTGGGCCTCCATCTTTTTTCATGTAGATGTAATTGAAGCATGTATGAAATAATCAGTGATCTCTAGCATTTGTCGATTAGATCCACATTTTCAAAACTGATTTATAAAACCCACCACTATAAAATTTTTTAATGGATAAAAATATATATCATTGTTCTCAATCAAATAACTATTTTACTTAAGAGATTAATTCAATCAAACAGGGTCCTGCACATTCCAGATATTTTTCTGGACAATAAATGAAGGCTTACACGACTAAATTATATATATACATATATATCTTCATATATATATAATCAGTTCTCTGTCTAGACTCAGCTATACTCAGGTAGTAAATGGGATCCCATATTATTTAGTAGCATGCTATTAATGTTTAGATTAGGCTGTGTCTATATGCCTAAATTAGATGGAGACTTTTGATTTTATTTAAATGATCTCATGAGTGAAAATAGTTGAAACAGTTGTTTGAAAAATGAGTCTAGTCAAGTCAGGAGTCAATATATGTAAACAGGTAAGCTTAGCATCATCCATATGCTGATAAGAGGAAAGGGGTTATTTAATGACCTCAGATAGAATGCCATCAGAGTATGCTTTCTGAGGTCTGAATTCATGTCCTTCTTTATATATTTGCATATGAAATGCAGAAAATGTCAATATCTTATAACATAAAAACCAATTCATTCTTACAAATGCATATTAAGTTAGTTGGGTCACAATATGCATTGACCAACTAACCCTGCCTACTTACAATCCATGGAAACCCATTAAACCAATGAAAAAGTCATTTTTGACCTATCCATTCCAACCTGGAAGACTGTCTTCCTCATCTTCATATGCGTGATAATGCACAGTACAATGCCTTGCACAGAAGATGTGCTAGATAATTATTTGCTGCATCAGATTTAATTGAATCGCATTGGATGAGAGGGCAAGTTGGTATTTGCAGAACTGGGGCAATGAATTAGACAATCGCAAACATTCCCAAGTTGAAATCATTATATTGCAAACAAAGCAGCATTGTTTTAAACAATTAATGTTTGATATTTGTATATATGCCTTCTATTTAATGCTTTCCAGATCAAATAGATAATCAAAACATATGACTGGAATGTATTAAAGCTAATTTTCAAACACATAATGTCTGTGTATATGTAAGCATCTCCAGGCACACATACAGTATGCCAGTGGAATTATGTAAATCAAAAATGGGTTAGCAGGTTTTGCAATGTGAGGAACTGCTCTTGAACTCAGTGACTTGAGGATTGGACTGGATTGAAAACAGTTTGGTGTTTGATCAATGTCTTGGCAAATAGGTACATTGAAGGGAGAAAGAAATAGCTGATGAAAATTCCCTTTAACCTTCAAATTTAGGGATGAACATACTTAGAGGAATGCAGTTGAGGTTGACTCTAACAAAAAAAAAGATCTTTGAACAATTTTTTGAGGTGTTTGATGACCTCCCCATAAAATTGGGTTTCCTCATCCCTAATGTATCTGCATTAACACATGTATGCACCCACATACAGTATACATACTGTAGATATTTATAAAATGTTTAGTATGCACTTATTTTGTTTGGAACTCTTGGAGTTTACCTTTCTAGTGTAGCAATTTGTGTAAAGTGCACTGTGATGACAAGAAAGCACAGTCAAATCACAGGTCTTGTTATTCTTGCACTAAAAAAAAATGTGTTTACGTATTTAGCCACTGTATGTTTACTTTATCACTCTTTTTGACAAAAATAAAGAATAGATACTAAGAAAATGATATAAGATAGTATGTTTTTTAGTGGATAATGGCACTACGTTTTTAAAAGACAGGGTTTTTAAAAAAGAAGAAACCATCCTAATTCCATTTCATTCTAATGTAACATGTTTACTACTATCTTAATAATTGAATGTTCTATTGCTTTCTTCATGAGTCATTAGAAATGTCAGGTCTGTGCCTGAAAATATGTGCAAAAGAATAAGTAGCAGATTTCTGTGCTCATGTATTTCTTAACCATTTTTACATACATAGTCTAAACACAGATATCATTTCTTTTCATTTTTGTACTTGATTTTTTAAGTGATATGTAATTATAAATGTACTTTGATACTTCTGAAGTAACAATATGTTGTTTGGAAAAAAAAAGTTTTGATTTCCTTAGTGCATTGAAAATATTTTACAATCTTTTTGTGCTTACTGATTTGTGATCCCGTGTAATTATAATAAAAGCAATAGTTTAAAATAACTAGTATTGACATTGTATGATTGATAGTAACCTGCTAGATCCTTATTACATGGAATTTTCATGACCTGAATCATTTTTTTGAGAGAGAGAGAGAGAGAGAGAGAGAGAGAGAGAGAGAGAGAGAGAGAGAGAGATAGAGAGAGAGAGAGAGAGAGAGAGAGAGAGAAAGAGAGAGAGAGAGAGAGAGAGACAGAGAAAAGAAGGAAGAAGTATACACTTTATCAATGTAAGTCACAAGATCTGCTACTGTATGTGGCCTTTTCACATTTTGGTTTAGGGGAACACTTGAAACAAAGACCTACTTTGCAGTCATTAGACTTACATTAATTTTCTTTTTGGGGTTGGGAGGGAGATGCAGATAGTAAAATAAAAAGGAATTTCACATCCCTATTCGAGCACTTTTGATCTAAAAAAGTCTCCCAGAAGTCATGAGAGTAGACAATCAGAGAAACAGAATTCTCCAAGGTATGAGCTGACATATTTATTCTTAGAGCTAGAATTGAGCCTATTTATCAGAAGCTAAATTTGGATACTTGAGGACTTTTATTATATGCTGCAAATGGCAAGCATGTGCCTAGTGTTTTTATTATGAAAAAGCTACAATAGATTGACTTTTAGGGTGGGGATAGGGTTAGAATAACCATGACGAGGTTCTTGAGGTTTTTCCCTAATGATTCTGAAATTTAGAAGGAGAATTACAATTATTTAAAGTTAGCTTTAAGTAATAATAATTAGTTTAAATGGGAAATTGCCACAAGGTAACTTCTTTCCATAGTGACTACACCCCACAAAAAAAAAATCTACCATGAGCTCCCATTCTACCCTGTCCCAATTAGTCAGTGCCCTCTCTGATTAGCAACAGACAAGTATCCCGAACATGTTGCCTCTCCACGTGGAATTTCTCATTCCACAGATGCCAAATCTTAGTTCTCTTCTTTGGGATCACAACCCAACTGATTAAGCTTAAACATTTATTTGAAGACATGTACCATATTTGCTTGGGATTCATTTTTAGATACTTGGCTTTCAGAACTGCTGTGTTAGTGTGGGTTATAAATTCATATGACATCATAGCTGTTCTCAGCTTAAAAAAAGAATATTATTCATTTCACCATACAGTATTTAGTTTGCTTTTCTAGATTTCTCTTACTAAATATTTCACAAACTTACAATTTCTTCTATGCAAATGTTCTTTCTAAAATATTTTAGCCTATTTTCAGATTTCCCATAAAGTTTGAACACTAATTAATTGAATATTAAAACAACCTTTGACATTACTTTCAATGTTTTCTTTATTTTCCATATTTAATATACTCATGATAACTAAAGGACTGTCTCATAGTACTCATGCACACACAAACACACACACATACACTCAAACACACAAGCACACGTGAAAACTCGCACACACAAAAACCCACACACACATGCACAAATGCACAGAAGCACACTGGTCTATCCTCTCCAAAAGTAACTCTTCTCTAAATTGTGTCTTCATCATTCTGTCCATTAAAATTCTTATGCTGCATGTATATATGATTTTACTTGTCTTATTTATTAGGAAATCAAACTGACTAGACTTAATTTAAGTTAAGAATGTGATATCTTCCTGAAAAGCTTTTCATTTTTTTAAAAAAAAATATTAGTTGTTTATGATATTATTTTTGCCCAATTATATGTAAAAACATTTTTAACATTTGTTTCTTAAAACTTTGAGTATCTAGAGACAGCATAAGTGGAGCAGTGTATAGAGCACCAGTCTTGGAGCCTCACAGTTAATAATTACCTAGCTGTGTGATCTGAGCAAGTCATTTAACCCCATTGCCTTGCAAAAAAACAAAAACCCCATAAAACTTTGAGTACCAAATTCTCTCCCTCCCTTCCTCCCCCTTCCTTGAAAGGTAAGCAATTTGCCATAGATTATGCATACATGGTCATACAAAGTGGATTTCCATATTAGTCATGCTATGAGAAAAACCATAAAAAGTCCCAAGAAAAATAGTTTAAAAATATGTTTCAATCTATATTTATATTCCCGCAATCCTTTCTCTGGAGATAGATAGCGTCTCTTTTATCAAATTCTTAGAAATTGTATTGCTGAGAATTGGATTGGATCATTGTATTGCTGAGAATAATCATTAATAATTGATCATTATACAATATTGCTGTAACTATGTACAATATTCTCTTTATTCTGCTCACTTCACTTTGCATCAATTCACATAAATCTTTCCATTTTCTGAGAACTTCCAACTTATTACTTCTTATAACTCAAAAGTATACCATTTTAATCATATTGCACAACTTGTTCAGCCTTTGCTCCATCAATTTCCAAATCTGCAATCAATAAAACATACACTATAAATATTTTTGCATATAGGTTCTTTCCTTTATTTTATCACTTTGAGATACAGATCCATTAGTGGTATTGCTTGATCAATGGGCATTCATGGATATAGCCCCTAGTTGCTCTCCATAATGAGAGTTCACAGCTCCAACAACAGTGCATTAGTACCTCAATTTTCCCATATCCCCTCTAACATTTGCCATTTTCCTTTCCTGTCATATTAGCCAATTTGATAAATGCCAGTTGCTTTAATTTGCATTTCTCTAATCAGAATGAGTTTAGAACATTTTTCTTATGACTATAAATAGGTTTGATTACATTGTTTCAAACCTGCCTGCTCATATCCTATGACCATTTATGAATTTGTGAATGACTTTTATTTCTACAAATTTAACTCAGTTCTCTTTATATTTATAAAATGAGACTTTGTCAATTTAATTTTTTCAGTTATAACTACTGTGTACTTCATTCCATCCTATTTTCCTATTTATCCAACTCTCTTTTTACCTTGTTCATCTCCAAATATTTTGTTTCTGACTACTGTCTCCCCAAATTTGTCCACTCTTGTATTCCCGCTTTTCTCTTATCCCTTCCCTCTCTTTCTTTGCTCTAGGGTAGTATATATTTCTATACAAAAAGAAATGTATTTGTTATTCACCCTTTGAGGCAGTAATGATGAAAATAATATTTAAGTGTTCTTTCCTACCTCCTCCATCTTCCCCTCCACTCTTTTATGCCTCTTAAATGTGAGATAATTTACTTCAACCTACCTCTCATCTCCCTGCCTTCCAGTTAATTCTTCTTTATCATCCCTTAATGTATTAGTGTTTTTAGATATCATCCCATCATATTCAACTCCTACCCATGCTCTCTGTTTACATATATTTTTTTTTCTAACTGCCAATATAATAAAGAATTACAAGTATCATCTTCCCATGTAGGAAAAGTAAATAGTTTAATCTTAGTCAATATCTTACAATTTCTCTATCCTATTTACCTTGATGTTCCTCTTTTGTTTTGTATTTGAAAGTCAAATTTTCTGGAGGTGGAGTCAAAATGGGGGGGGGAGAAAAATCAGGAGGTTACCTGAGTTTTTTTTTTTTCCAGTTTGCATCAGAAACAATGCTACATCAAGCCTCTAATAGACTCTGGAACAATAGAACCCTTAAAAAGATGGGGTAGAACAATTTTCCATCATAATGATAACTTAGAAAGATTTTACAAAATATCTGTTTCACCTGGGCAAAATGATAGTGCAGTATGGGCCTTGTCTGGGCAAGTCAGTGAAAGAATCATAGTCACAGCACAGATCAGCAACTGAAGCCCCATAGCCTGGCTCAGCAGACCAGTGGCAAAGCAGACAAGATATGAGTTCTAAAAAATAAAAGAAAAACCTAAAAGATGTGAGTTCTTTAGCAGAATGTAAACTACAAACCTCAGAACTCAGTACATAACAGGTGTAACTAAACCAGGCAGCCCCAAGGCAGTTGGTAAGATGCCAGCACCTGAGGCTCCAACTCACAAAGTCAGTGACCAGGTCTCGTCTCAAAGCACAAGAAGATTGGGTCTTTCCCTCCAATATAAGAGAGAACAAGAACAAACCAGCTTTTAAAAAATCATGAAATACATTAGGAAATAGGAAAAAAAACATAGAAAAGAGTTTTGACCATAGAAATCTATTATGGCAGCAGGAAAGATCAAAACACAAATTCAGAAGAGAGCCACAATGTCAAAATGTCTACATGTTAAGATTTAAAGGGGAATTAAATTGGACTCAAGTCAAAAAAAGTCCTCTTGGAAGAAGTTAAAAAAGATTTCAAAAAATTAAATGAGAAGTAAAAGAAAAAAATTGAGAAAATAAATGTGTTATGCAAGATTGAGTCAAGTGCTTGGAAAAAAGGAGAAAAAACAAAAATTGATGGAGACTATCACTTCTTTAAAAAATGGAATTGGCCAAATAACAAAAAAAAAATCCACTGAAGAAAACAATGCTTTAAAAGTAGAAGTGGCCAAATGGGAAAGGAGGTACAGAAGTTAACTGAAGAAAATAATCCCTTAAACATTAGAATTGAGCAAGTAGAAGATTTTAATTTTATAAGACATCAAAAATCCAACCAAAAATGAAAAGATTTTAAAAAATCAAATAAAACTTGAAATATCCCATTGGAAAAACAACTGTCTGGAAAATACTTCATGGAAAGATAATTTAAAGATTATTAGACTTCCTGAAAGTTGCAATTTGAACAAGAGCCTGGAAAGAACTTTCAAGAAATTATCAAAAGAAAATTATCCTGATATACTGGAATGAGATGGTAAAAATGTCCTTGAAAAAAATTCACCAATCACCTCCTGAAATGAATCTCAAAATGAAAAACTACCAAAACCAAGGAAAATACTGTAAGCATCCAGAAAAATGAAAATCAAGTATCAAGAATTCACAGTAAGGATTACACAGAACTTATTGGCTTCCCATTAAAAGATTGAAGGATTTTTGGAAAATGATATTCCAGAAGACAAAGGAGTTTGGGTTAAAACTAAAGCCAAATAAAAATAAACCTATCCCCCCAAAAAACATTAGCACAACCTCTCAGGGAAGACAAACACCCAAGAAAATAGGGGACTTCCAAATTTTCTTGATGAATAGACCAGAGCTCAACAGAAAATTCAATTTTCCAAGATAAAATTCAAAAGAAGCATTAAATTGTAAATAAGAATGAAAAAATTATTATTCAATAAGATAAAACTGTTTATATCCCTCTACGGAAAGATGATATATATAATTCTTGAAAGTAGTCCTATTAGGACAGTTAGGAGGAGTAAACTTAGATAGAAAGTTGGATATAAGTTGACATTGAGGGGATGAAAATTAAAAAAAGTAATGGGTGAAAAAAGGATCATGCAAGGAGAAGAGCAAGGGGAAATCATAATGAGGTAAATTTTGTTACACAAAGAGGCATAAAAAGATGTATTACAGTAGAGGGAAAGAAAGAAAAAAAGGATTGGTCATTGCTTGAACTTATTCTCATTGTATTTGGCTCAAAGAGGATAATATATATTCAGAGATACAGAAATTAATCTTATCCTATGGGGAAGTATGAAGGAAGAGGGAAAAGAAAGGGAGGATAAAAAGAAGGGAAGATTGATGGAGATGGTGATCCAAAACAATGAGGAGGAGGGACAGGGTGAAAAATGATAAAGATAAAATAATTAATAGGAGGAAAATAGAATTGAGAGAACTGCAGTTAATAATTATAGCTGTGAATGTGAATGGAATGTACTCTCCCATAAAAGGGAGATTGGATAGTTAAGTGGAGCAAAATTCAAAATCATGCAATATGTTTTTCCAAGAAATACATTTGAAGCAGACAGACATCTACAGAATAAAGGTAGAAGACTGGAATAGAATATATTATGCTTAAACTGAAGTAATAAAAGAAGGGGTAAAAGTGCTGCTTTCAGACAAAGCAAAAGCAAAAATGCATCTAATTAAAAGAGATAAGCAAGGAAACTCATTTTGCTAAAAGGTACCATAGACAGTGAAGTAATATCATTAATAAACATATTATACCAAGTGTCAGTCATATTTTAGAGGAGAAATTAAATTAATAACAGAAAAAGATAACAAACCTATAATTCAATATATCAACCTCCCCCCTCCCAGAACTAGATAAATCCAACCACCAAATAAACAAGAAAGAAGTCAAAGAGGTGAATCAAATTTTAGAAAAGTTAGCCATGAGAGACATTTGGAGAAAATTAAATAGGGATAGAAATGAAATTTTTTCTCAAGGGTTATATGGAACCTGTGCAAAAATTTAACATAGATTAGGCCAAACAAACCTCACAGTCAAATGTAGAAAGCAAAAAATGCTAAATTCATTTTTTTTCAGTTCATGGTGCAATAAAAATTACATAAATAAAGGACCCTGAAAAGATAGAATAAAAACTCATTAGAAACTAAATAATTTAATCCAGAGAATGAATGGGTTAAACAGCAAATCACTGAAACAATGTTCATCAAAAAATGACAATAAACAGACAACATACAAAAATTTAGGGGATGAAGTCAAAGCAGTACTTAAGGGAAATTTTATATTCTAAATGTTTGTATTAATAAAATACAGACCAAGCAAATCAATGAATTTGGTATGTAACTGAAAAGTTTAGCAAAAGGACAAATTAAAAAGTCCAACTTATGTCCAAATTAGAAACTCTGAAAATAAAAGAAAGATTAATAAAATTGAAGATATGAAAACTATTCAAGTAACATGTAAAACTAAGAGTTGGTATTGTGGAAAAAAACAATAAAATAGATAAAACTTTGTTCATGTTTTAGTGTAAGTATAAGTATATTATAAAAGTGTAAGAATTTATACTTATGCATAAATATAGGAAATTTAAGGGGTAGATTCACCACTAATTAAAAAGGGAATTAAAGCAAAATTTAGGAGTTTTTTTTTGCCCAACTATATGTCAATAAGTCCTACAATATAAGTGAAATTATTTCCCAGATTAACAGAAAAATAATACCTAATACATAAAAATGCTTGAATGATCCTATTTCAGAAAATGAAATTGAACAAACTATCGATGAAGTCTTTAAGAAAAATATCTCCAGGGCTAGATGGATTTAAAAGTGAATTCTGCCAGACATTTAAAGACTAATTAATTCCAATTGTATAAAACTATTTGAAAAATAGTCAAAGGACTTCTACCAAATTTCAAAAAAGAAATGGTACTGATACCTAAATGAGGAAAAGCTAAAACAAATATAATCACAGACCAATTTCCCTAATAAATATTGATACAAAATTTTTAAATAAAATATTAACAATAAGATTACAGCAAACTATCACTAGAATAATATAATAAGAAAAGTTAGAATTTATATCAGGAATATAGAGAAGGTTCAATATTAGAAACACAATCAACATAATTGACCATATTAACAACAAAACCAACAGAAATCATATGTTTAATTGCAATAGATGCAGGAAAAAGCCTAGATAAAATTCAGTATTATTAAAAAAAAACTAGATAAATTGGAATAAATGAAACTTTCTTTAAAAGAATAGATAATATTTATCCTAAACCATCAGCAAGGATTATTAGTCATGGGGATAAACCAGAAGCTTATAGGAGAGAAATAAAATCAGAAATGAAACAAGAATGCCTCTTATCACCACTATTCATTCAATATTTTACTAGAAATTTTAGCTTTAGCAAAAATAGAAGAAAAAATAAATCAAAGAAATTAGAATTGAAAATAAGGAAATATCTTTACAGATGATATGAAGGCATAGTTGGAAAATTCTAGAGAATCAACAGAGCAGCTAGGTGACATATTGGAAGAGCACCGACCTTGGAGTATGGAGAACCTGAGTCCAAATCCAGCCTAAGACACTTAATGAATGCCTAGCTATGTGATCTTGGATGAGTCATTTAACCACATTGCCTTAAGTAAATAAAAATTTTTTTTAAGAGAATCAACTAAAAAAAACTACTCAAAAATTAGCAACTTAAGCAAAGATGCAGGATATAAAGTATATCACCAGTATTTCTAAATATTGTCAACAAAGACCAACAATAAGAACTTGAAAGAGAAATTCCATTTAAAATAAATGTAGACAAAGTATTTGGGAGTCTACCCACCAAGACAAACCCAAGAATTATATGAACAGCTGCAAATTCCTTTTCACAAAATAAACTCAAATTGAAACAGTTGGAAAAATATAAATTGTTAATTGATAGAGTAAATATAATAAAAATGACAGTCTACCTAAATCAGTCCACTTATGCAGTGCCATACCAATCAAACTACCAAAAAAACTCTATTGCACTATAAAAAGTAATTATAGAATTCATGTGAAAGAACAAAAGGTCAAAAATATTAATAGAATTAATGAAAAAATACAAAAGTAGGTGATCCAGCTCTACCAGATCTAAAATGATATTTTAAAACAACAGTCATCAAAACTAATTGGTACTGATTAAGAAATAAAGTAGTGGACTTCTGGCGAAGATGGCAGAGAGAAGACAGGCACAGTTCTAAAGTCTCCTGATCTCTTTCCTATCTATCACATGAAACAAACCACTTAAAAGAAATCCGACCCAAAAAACCCAGAAAGAAAAGCCAGGAGAAAGAATATCTACCTCAGGATTTGTCTCCTCGTGCAGCAGCTTTGGCTGAATTCGGGCGGGTGAGTCTGGGCTCAGCCCCGGATCAGCCAGACTAACAGCTGAATTGGAACCACGAGTCTGAGGGCCTGAGAGCCGGACCTGCTGGATCAGCTGTGGGGCTGGATGACAGTGGCTTAGGTAGGTGGGGGGAGCAGAGGCCCTGGTGTTGGTGCTGTCCCTGGGGAGCAATAGGGCTGGGGGGAGAGTTCTGGTGCAGGAGAGCTGCAGACACCATCCTGGGCTCCTCTGGTCCCATTACAACTCAGACCTCCTCCCAAACAAACAAATGCAAACTACTTCTGCCTCAGGTTGAGGTGTGTGAGCAGAAGAACCAGCCCAGCTGAGGAATGACTTCAGGCCAGGGTAAAGAGCACCATTGATTGAAGGCAAAAGAATTCAATTGCTCCAACCCCTCCCTTCAAGCAAAGGGAGAAGGCCTCAGTCAAGGTCACAGACATTCCAGAGAAAGCAACCAACACCTCCTACTGGACAGCCAGAGAAACTGCACTCAGTGAGTAAAGCCTTTAGCAATCCCAAGCCCCAATGAACCAGCCCCACACCAACTCAAGGTCTTAGCAAAATGAAGAAGGGTGAGCAGAAAGGTGGATCCATAGAAAAATTCCGGGAAGGGAAAGACCCTAACTCAGAGAGACCTGGAACCTCTGAGGAGAATACAATCTGGTCTCCAGAAAAGAAAGACTTCCTAGAAGAAATAAGGAAGGAGCTTAAAACTTTGCGAGAGACAATTAATACCTTGCAACAAGAAAACAAAACCTTAGAAAGTACAATTGGACAAATACAAAGGGAGAATAAATCTCTCAGATCAACAATTGGACCAATAAAAAATGAGAAAAATTCTCTCAGATCCTCAAATGAGCAAATGCAAAATGAAATTAATTCTCTCAAAGCCTCAATTGGCCAAATGGAAAGCTCTTTCAAAAGTAGAATTGACCAATTGGAAAAGGAGTTGCAAAAGGTTAATGAAGAAAACTCCTCCCCCCCAAAAAAGAATGGAGTCTACATAAACTAACGACAACCACGAGACAGCAAGAATCAGTTAAACAAAATAAAAAAATAGAAAAAATAGAAGCAAATGTAAAATACCTCATCAACAAAACCACTGACCTCGAGAATAGATTGAAGAGGGGCAACCTGAAAATTATAGAACTTCCTGAAATCATTGAAGAGAAAAAAAAGCCTGGACTTAGTATTAGAGGATCTAGTGATGGAAAACTGCCCTGAAGTCATGGAATCAGAGGGCAAAGTAGTTATTGAAAGAGTATCTCTATCCTCACAAGAAAAAGATCCTAAAATGAAAACACCAAGGAATGTTGTGGCCAAACTCCAGGACTATCAGATAAAAGAGAATATCTTGCAAGCAGCCAGAAAGAAACAATTTAAATATCAAAGAGCCACAGCAAGGATAACATAGGACCTGGCTGCATGAACATTAAGGGATGGAAGGGCCTGGAACGAGATACTTCGAAGAGCAAGGGAGCTTGGAATGCAGCCAAGAATCTACTTTCCTGCAAAGCTGAGCCTTCTCTTCCAGGGAAGAACATGGACATTTAATGAAATGGAAGAATTACAAAAATTTCTGATGAAAAGAACAAAGCTAAAAAGAAAATTTGGAGATCAAACATGAGGTTCAAGAGACACATGAAAAGGTAAAAAAAGGGGGGGGGGCGGTAAAAGGAAAAAAATGCAATCCAGTAAGTTGAAACTGGCTATATCCCAGCATGGGAGAAAAAAAGATTCTCATAAATCTTGAGAATTGCAATTCTAACAGCGAGAATACACCTAGCCAGAAATGATGGACATTCATGACCTATCCATGAGACTGCTATCTAATGGGATATAACTGGCTTTAATGCCACTTAGGAGAAAGACTCTAATAACTCTCAAGAATTTTGACTCTATTCGATAGAATATACTGAACTAGAAGGGACAGACACTCAGAATTTTCTATGATTCAGATAGAATGATCTAAAAAACACTACCTCCTTAAAAAGGGGGACAGGATAGAGACTGGAGGAGGGAGGGGATTGAATGGGGTAAATCTCATTACACTAAGAGGTACAAAAAACCTATGGTAATAGAGGGGAAGAAGGGAGCAGAGGAGAAACACCTGAATCTTCTGCTCATCAGACTTGGCTTAAAAGTCAACCTACACATACTCAGTTAACTTATAAAACATCTAACCTTTCAAATATTAAAAGAGGAAAAGGGGAGGGGGGACAGAGAAAGGAAAGGGGAGTGGGGGAAAAAGGGAAATAACAAAAGGAAGGGAAGGGGGAAAGAAAGGGGAGGGTGTGATATAGGAGGGCAAACACACTGAAGGGAGTGGTATTCAGAAACAAACCACAGGGGAATATGGATAAAGGAGGGGGAAGGGGGAAAATACAAACAGTGGGAAGAGAGCATGGAGGGCAATAAAGAATTAGTAATCATAACCTTAAATGTGAATGGGATGAACTCTCCCTTAAAATGTAAGCAAATAGCAGAGTGGATTAAAAACCAGAATCCTACAATATGCTAATTACAAGAAACTCATTTGAAGCAGAGAGATACATATAGAGGAAAGGTAAAAGGTTGGAGTAAAATATATTTTGCTTCAGCTGAAGTAAAAAAAGCAGGGGTAGAAATGCTTATCTCAGACAAAGCAGCAGCAAAAATAGATACCATAGCATTAAAAGAGATAAGGAAGGAAACTTTATCCTCCTAAAAGGTACCATAGACAATAAAGTCATTTCAATATTGAATATATATGCACCCAGTGGGACAGCACCCAAATTCTTAGAGGAGAAGCTGAAAGAACTACAAGAAGACATAAACAGCAAAACTCTACTAGTGGGAGACCTCAACCTCCCACTATCAGATCTAGATAAATTGAATCATAAAATGAACAAGAAAGAAGTTAAGGAGGTCATAGATTGTTAGAAAAATTAGATATGGTAGACTTATGAGGAAACAATGGGGATAGAAAGGAATATACCTTTTTCTCTGCAGTACATGGAACTTATACAAAAATTGATGATGTACTAGGTCATAAAAACCTAATGATCAACTGCAGAAAGGCAGAAATAGTAAATACATCTTTCTCAGATCACAATGCAATAAAAGTCATATGCAATACTGGACCAAGGAGATATAGACCCAGAACAAATTGGAAATTCAATAACCTCATTTTAAAAGATGAGTGGACCAAAAAAAAAATTATAGAAATGATTAACCATTTTATCCTAGATAATGATAATAATGAAACAACATACCAAAAACTATGAGATTCATTCAAAGCAACTCTTGGGGGATGTATTATAGCTCTAAATGCTTACATGAATAAATTGGAGAAAGAGGAAATCAATGAACTAAACATGCAACTAAAAAAATTAAAGAAAGAACAAATCAAAAATCCCCAATTAACTACCAAATTAGAAATTCTAAAAGTTAAAGGAGAAATTAATAAAATTGAAAGCAAAAAATTATTGAATTAATACATAAAACCAAAAGTTGGTATTATAAAAAAAACAATAAAATTGATAAACCTCTGGTCAATTTGATTAAAAAAAAGAAAGAAGAAAACCAAATTTCTAGTATCATAAATGGAAAAGGGGAACTCACCACCAATGAGGAAATTAAAGTAATAGTTCGAAATTATTTTGCCCAACTCTATGCCAATAAATTTGATAATCTAAGTGAAATGTATGAATATTTACAAAAATATAAATTGCCCAGGTTAAATGAAGAAGAGATTAAATACCTAAACAACCCTACCTCAGAAAAAGAAATTCAACAAGCCATTATTGAACTCCCTAAAAAAAAATCTCCAGAGTCTGATGGATTCACAAGTGAATTATACCAAACATTTAAGGAACAATTGGTTCCAATCCTGTATAAATTCTTTGGATAAATAGGGAAAGATGAAACTCTACCTAACTCTTTCTATGAAACCAATGTGGTACTGTTACCTAAACCAAGAAGAGTTAAAACAGAGAAAGAAAATTATAGTCCTATTTCCCTGATGAATACAGATGCAAAAATCCTAAATAAAATCTTAGCAAAATGATTACAAGTCATCACTGGGATATTACATTATGATCAAGTAGGATTTATTCCAGGAATGCAGGGTTGGTTCAATATTAGGAAAACTGTTAGTATACTCAATTATATCAACAACAAACCCATCAGAAATTATATGATCATATCAATAGATGCTGAAAAAGTTGTTGACAAAATACAGCATCCATTCCTATTAAAAACACTAGAGAGTGTAGGAATAAATGGACTGTTCCTTAAAATAATTAGCAGTATCTATTTGAAACCATCAACAAGCATTATATTTAATGCGGAGAGGCTAGAGGCATTCCCAATAAGATCAGGGGTAAAACAAGGGTACCCCTTATCACCACTACTATTCAACATTGTATTAGAAATGTTAGCATCAGCAATTAGAGAAGAAAAAGAAATTGAAGGAATTAGAATTGGGAAGGAAGAGACAAAACTCTCACTCTTGGCAGATGACATGATGGTCTACCTAGAGAATCCCAAGAAATCATCCAAAAAAACTACTGGAAACAATTAGCAATTTTAGCAAAGTTGCAGGTTATAAAATAAACCCTCATAAATCCTCAACTTTTTTATATATGTCTAGCAAGAAACAGCAGGAAGAGCTAGAAACAGAAATCCAATTCAAAGTAACATCAGACACTATAAAATATTTGGGAGTCTATTTGCCAAGACAGACTCAGAATCTTTTTGAAAACAATTGTAGAACACTTCTCACACAAATTAAGTCAGATTTAAATAACTGGGCAAATATCAACTGCTCATGGATAGGTAGAGCTAATATAATAAAAATGACAATTCTACCAAAACTAAACTATCTGTTTAGTGCCCTACCAATCAAAATTCTAAAAAATTACTTTAATGAGTTAGAAAAAAATTGTAAGTAAATTCATATGGAGAAATAAAAAGTCAAGAATTGCCAGGATCCTAATGAAAAAAAGTGCAAAAGGAGGTTGTTTAGCCCCACTTGTTCTAAAATTGTATTATAAAGCATCAGTCACCAGAACTATGTGGTATTGGCAAATAAATAGAGTGGTGGACCAGTGGAATATACTATGTGTAAAAGCAGGAGATGATTATAGTAATCCACTGTTTGATAACCCAAAGAGTCTGGCTATTGAGATAAAAACTCCCTCTTTGATAAAAATTGGTGGGATAATTGGAATATAGCATGGAAGAAACTTAGATGAGACAAACACCTCACACCCTTTACCAAGATAAGATCCAAATGCTTACAGGACATAGGCATAAAAAAAAATACTATAAGCAAATTAGAAGATCAGGGACTAATCTACCTGTCAGATATATGGAAAGGGGAGCAGTTTATAACTAAGGAAGAGTTGGAGAACATCACCAAAAACCAATTAGATGATTTTGATTACATTAAATTAAAAAGGTTTGCACAGATAAAACCAATGTAACCAAGATAAAAAGAAATGTAAATTGGGAAACAATCTTTACAACTAATGATTCTGACAAAGGACTCATTTCTAAAATATACAGATGACTGAGTCATATTTTTAAAACAAAATGGTCAAAGGATATGCAAAGGCAATTTACAGATGAGGAGATCAAAGCAATCCATAGCCATATGAAAAAATGCTCTAAATCATTAATTGTTAAAGAAATGCAAATCAAATCAAAGCTTCTCTGAGGTACCACCTCACGCCTCTCAGATTGGCCAATATGATCAGGAAGGATAATGATCATTGTTGGAAAGGTTGTGGGAAATCTGGGACACTATTACACTGTTGGTGGAGTTGTGAACTCATCCAACCCTTCTGGAGAGCTATTTGGAACTATGCCCAAACGGCAACAATAATGTGCAAACCCTTTGACCCAACAATACCACTACTGCATCTATACCCTGAAGAGATGAGGGAAAAGGGTAAAAACATTACTTGTACAAAAATATTTATAGAGGCCCTGTTTGTGGTGGCAAAGAATTGGAAATCCAGTAAATGCCCTTCAATTGGGGAATGGCTTAGCAAACTGTGGTATATGTATGTCATGGAACACTATTTGTCTATTAGAAACCAAGAGGGACAGGATTTCAGGGAAGCCTGGAGGGATTTGCATGAACTGATGCTGAGTGAGATGAATAGAAAAAACATAATATATCATTTGTCTTTCATTCTCAAAGAAGACTGTGACACAAGAGAAGTGATGAGATAGAATGAAAGTAAACCAGATAACATTTCAAAGTCACTAGTTTTACTTTTTCCTCTGGAGTGTCTTGGGTTCAATGGCCAGAGCCAACCATCTTATACCTTATATGAGGATAAGATCAAAGTACATACATGTTTTTTAAATAAAAGATAATACTAGCAGCAAATTAAGAGAGCAAAGAAAGGATTATCTGTCTGATCTATGGAGAGGTGAAAAATTTATGACCAAAGGAGAAAGAAAATATTATAAAATGCAAAATAGATAATTTTGATTACATTAAATTTAAAAAATCACCCAAACAAAACCAATGCAACCAAGATTAGAAAAAAAGAAGAAATGTGGAAAACAATTTTTACAGTCAGTGTTTCCAATAAAGACCTCATTCTCAAATTCATAGAGAACTAAGTAAAATTTATAAAAATGGAAGTCATTCCCCAAATGATATATGGTCAAAGATATGAAGAGTTTTCAGATGAAGAAATTAAAACTATTATCATAAAAACGGTCTTAATTACTATGGATTAGAGAAATAAAAATTAAAACAATTCTGAGACACCACTTCACACCTATCAGATTGGCTAATGTGACAAGAAAAGAAAAGGATGAATATAGGAGAAAATGTGGCAATTGGACCACTAATGCATTGTTGGTGAACTGGTCTAACCATTCTGCAGAGCAATTTGGAATTATCTCAAAAAATTGATCAAACTGTGCATATCATTTAATCTAGCAATAGCATTACTAGGTTTCGATCCAAAAGAGATCACAAAAAATAGGGAAAAGGACCTATTTGTACAAAATATTTAGAATAAATTTTTTTGTGGTGGCAAAGACCTGGAAAGGAAGAAAATGCCCATCAATTAGGGAAAAGCTGAAAAAGTTGTGTTACATGAATGTGATGCATTACTATTTTATTATAAGAAATGAGCTGATGAATTTCAGGGAAAAAACCTGGAAAGACATCAAAAAAGTTTTTATTGAAACAATAGACAGTATATATTTTGATTTGCCATTTTATTGAGAGCTCTGTTGGTAGATGGACTTTGTTTACTACAGCACTTAGTAAACCCACAGGGTGTCACATAAAATTGCCTTGGGGGTGCATTTTGGACAAACCTGACTTACATAAACTGATGCTGAGTGAAGTGAGTGAAACCAAATGATCTTTGTACATAGTAACAGCAATATTGTGTAATGATCCAACACAATTCAAAAAGAGCCATGATAAAAAATTATATAGACATTCAGAGAAAGAACTATGGAGACTGAATGCAGATTGAAGCATATTATTTTCATTTTTAAAAATTTTTGTAATTTCTTTTTTATGGTTTTTCCTTTTTGTTCTGACTCTTCTTTCACAACATAACTAATGTGGAAATGTTTAACTTTATGAACATGTATAATCCATATCAGATAATTTAATGTGTTGGGAAGGGGAAAGGAGGGAGGGAGGGAGGGAGAAAATTTTGGACCTCAAACCTTATTAAAAGGAATGTTGATAACTCTCTTTACATGTAATTTGAAAAAAATACTATTAATAGAAGAAAAGATAGTCAAATTTTGTGTCCCTCTCTAGTCTTTTTTATCAGGAATGCCTGTAAGTCTTCTTTTTTATTGGATGTCTATTTTTTCCCCTTGAGAATTATTTGGTTTTGTTGAGTAGGTGACTGAATTATAATGCCAACTCCTTTGTCCTCTAGAAAATTATAGTCTAAGTCCTCTGACTCTTTAATGTAGAAGCTGCTAAATTTTTTGCTCTCCTGACTATGGTTAATATATTTGAATGTTTCTTTCTGGATATTTGCAATATTTTCTCTTTTACTTGGGACCTCTGGAATTGAGCCTAATGTCGTTAGCATCATGATGCCCATTTGCTAGATTAGAGTTGAAAACTCCTTTTTTCTAGCAAGGTATATAAATTCCTAGTTGTAGATAGATTTATATTTACCAACAAAATATGCTGTTTTTTTTTAAAGTTTACATCCGATTTAAGGAAAACAAGCTTGTTATGCAGCACTGAATCTCAGGTACAAGATGCACTCAGAATAAACATCTACTCAACATAATTTATAGTCTAATGCACCTAATTAGATTAGCCAGCCAGAGGATATAATTAGATAGAAGGAAAGACATTTAATAAAATACTAAAATATTAAAAGTATCAACAGAACACAATCTCCCACCAAAATACATAATTTAAATGGGTGAGTGAACACAAATAAGGATCATGTTGGAAGGAAGCACAAATAGGTGTGTCTGTGAGAGGCAAACCACATCTTCAGGGTCATCAATGTTTTCTAATGACATCATTGTCCTTTTTTCACCAAATTTGTCCACTACTATTACATTTCTTCTCCTTTTTCTTCTTCCTTCTATTCTTCCTCTTCTTCTTTCTCTTCTTCCTCTTTATTCTTTTTTGTCTCTTGTTCTTTTTTCTGTCTCTCTGTCTCTGTGTATCTGTATCTGTCTGTATGAGTCTGTCTGTCTTTCTCTCGCCTCCTCCTCCTCCTCCTCCTCTTTCTTGTTTTTTCCTAGGTTTCCCTCACTATTTACCTGTTCTATCTCTTACAAGCTACTTTGCTCCTTAGCCAATTGGATGACCTCTGCCTCCCTGGGGCTTACCATATAATACTGAATATCCAATTGGTTAAGTATAGTACAGTTTAGAACTCCCTAAATCCAAAGATCCACCAGTATTACAGTATTAACTTTAGTTGCCACTTTTAATTCTCCTGAGTGTTTACAAGCCCTCTACTTTCTGAAGGGGTTTTACAATTTTTCCATCATTAGAATATAAGTTCTTTGATGGTAGGGATTCCCTTGCATTTTTAGTTCTATTTCTATCCTCAGGACTTAGCACATTGCTGACCAGGGCTAAAAAAGTACTTAATAAATGTTTATTTCCTTTCTTTTACTGTTCACCCCTTTTACTTTTGAACTTTGGTATTCTCTAAGATAAGAGTCAACTAAGTTGCACATGGAATAGAGTCCTGACATCAGGAAGACTCATCTTTTTTAAGTTCAGCTCTGATTTCAGACCCCTACCATCTGTGTGACTGTAGGCAAATACTTAACCCTGTTTGTGTCAGTTTCCTCATTTGTAAAATGATTTGGAGAAGGAAATCATAATTCTAATATTTGTACCAAATAAAACCCCAAATGGGATCATGAAAAAGTCATAATTGAATAAAAACAAAATCCCCCAAAACTGTTCTGGACTATCAGTCAACTTTTTCCTTCTCCTCTTCACTCCTTCTTTGTTCTATCTCCTCCTACCTTCTTTTTCTCTTTACTTTCTGCCCCATCATGTCTTTTTCTTCTGAGCTTTTTTTCCCTATTACTTTCTACCAAGTTTTAAGTGGAAGCCAAATCACTCTGGCTCTCTTGGATTAATCAACTATAGGTCCAGTGAATGTAAATAGTAATTGTTTAAGTTTTGACTGAAATCCTAATGGTTTCCCCTCCAGACTGATTTTGCTTTTCATTATGCAAAAGAAGCTATTCTTCCCTTCATTTCTTTCTTACCTGCCTTAATCACAGAGAAACCCTGAGGGTCTTGCCCTCCCAATTTGATTTTTTTTTGGACTAGATTAAAGTGTTCATTATTTGCCTCTTTGTCTCTTTTTTTATCTAGTCTTAATCATTGAATGCCTGTTGCCTCTGTCAAACAGACCTATGTTAATTTAGCCCTTTTTAATATATATTATATAATATATATATATATTTATGTATATATATATTACACACATATAGTAAATATAGAAATATACACCTAAATCTGTATAATATAATTTTTCTGGGTCTTAAGAACAGTTTGGGGTGATGGTCACCTCCCACATAGATGCCAAAGCTTCTTGATAATTAAATCAATTTAGGAATTGAAAAGGATGCCTAGAGAAACCTACATCACTTAAAAACAGAATGAAGGTTTGTCTTTTTAATCCCATCAAGAACCTCTACAGATTATCTCCATTGCTTTGAAAGTCTTTTAGGATAAGGCACTCCTTTTACTGGAACTTCTAAAGTTTCTTCTGCTTACACCATTATCCCTTCTCACCTTATCCCTACCTCAAGCCAGATGTGAAGTTTCAGATCCAACCTGTTGATGGCCAAAATAGGAAAGAGTGGACAGTAGTATTCCATTTGGGGAAGTTTGGTTCTTAGACTCCCCCTCCCACATCTGACCTGTGTAATACATAGTTTAGAGAAATATCAATAAATGTGCTTGTTAATCTAATTCTGTTTTTCTCTTTCTTAAGGTCAAATCTCTGGTAACATTTGTCCCTGATTAGGACAAACTTTGGGAAGCTTAACTTTTAACTATTTTCAACAGTCTTTTAAAAGGAAATGAGGACTCCTCTTCATTTTGGTGATATTCACACAACTGTTAAAGACCTTAGCTCAAAAAGTCCAAATTCTCCCACAAGGCCATCTCCAGTCATTCTGGTTCACATATCTGGTTACTGGACCCAGATAGCTACAGAAGAGAAAGTGAAGCTGGTGACTTTGCACAACACCCCCATCACCTTAAATCAAATTCATTTGCATGTCATGGAATCATTTCCCTGATGTCCTTGGTCTTCAAAAATTCTCAGTCTCTTTCCCTTGAGGGTATATTTTTCAATGCTTTCTATTTGCACTAACCCAAAGAATTTTTACCACCAGTTCCATTCAAAATTGGCCTTGGAGATAAGCCCATCTGAACTCAAGAAATATTTGACATGAATATCCTGGGTGATCCTGGGTAAGTCAGTGTCTGGGCAAATATCTGGTTTTTAGTCTTTCATAACTTCACCCTTCTTTACCCTGTTCCACACTTCCTTTGGAATTCAAAACCATACTTGTCTCTCACACTATTGATTATCCCAAGAATTTCCCTGGGAATCCTCATATTGGAATAAAAGAATGCCCCCTATGCAGATTATTCTTCCACATCATGAATTATTCTTCCACAGGAGCCCACCTAGTTCTGCCATTGGAAAGGTCTTCTAGGACCCTGAATTTTGTAGAGACTGGTGGTACTTGCATTCATTCCCCTTATGGCCCTATTCCTGATAATTTCTCAAATTCAAAATCATTAACCTAAGTTTACCCTAAACTGGGTACCTTATTTCCCTGTCCTCCTCCTTCCCCTTCCACTATTCAGCTTGCTTAGGTTTTTTTTTCTCCTTCTCCTTGCACCAGAGTAAGTGCCAGCCTTCACTGGTAGAAGGAATTTTCTTATCTGGTATACCCTATCCCACTGAGATAATAGGTCCAATCCTTTCCCTAGGTTTAGTCTTATTCAACTAAAGTCCCACTCAGATGACCTATTGTGATATGAAGTTAAAATGGAATTAGGACAATCTAGTGCGAGATCTTGTGCTAGAAAGAGTTGACAGTAGAGTTGTGAGGTTAAATTTTATCATATTACTCAGAACAATATAAGTACTATATAAATGAATTATTCATCTCTGCTCTCCTCTCATGATAGTAACTGAACCAAATTCAGAAAGGCACACCAACAGATTGACTACATGTGAAATAGAAAGAAGACAGACTTTTTTCCAGTTGTAGTAATTCCAGAAGTCCATACCTTAAGCAACAGAAAAACTACCTTCTGAACTGGTGGAAGAAGTTGACTATTGAAATCATAGATTTCACCAAAAGAACAATGCTCACATGAACAACAACATTGTGAAATAATTAACATTGATGGAAGCGGGTCCTCCCAGCAGTCAGAGAGCTAGAACAATTCTATAAGACCAGCTATGGACAATTTTATCTCCATTTAGAGGAAGAAAAAACAAAACAAAAAAACAAAAAACAACCCTTTGGAAGCTGATGAACACTTTATAAAAATTATCTCTTTTGTATCTCTTTCTCTTAATCCTAATTCCTCATACCACAAATGACTAATATGTAAACATGTTTATCAAAAATATGTATATATATACATATATATATGTATGTATATATATACATACATATATATATATATATATATATATATATAAAATACTAACCTTTTTGCCAATTATAAAAGATTTAGAAATTGAAGACAGAAGATTTAAGACTACTGCAAAGGCAAAACATATTAAAACTGTTCAGGATTTTATTATGGCAAAATATTGTTACAATGTATGTTGACCAAAATTAGTTAGGAAAGTAGTAACCACCCTGAAGACAGACCAGGTAAAGTGAAGTGAAGATAGACAGACAGAGACAGAGACAGAGACAGAGAGAGAGAGAGAGAGAGAGAGAGAGAGAGAAACGTATGCAGTCTTGGAGCTTGGTTTAAGCAGGCCACAAGGTGAGGCCCACGGTGCTCTATGTAGATTAAGGAAGAGCAAAAGAAAGCCCCATTCTTCTGGATGGAAGCTGTAAAAAGCAAGAGAGCTTGAAGGGGTGGCACTTCCTATTAAATACCCTTCTATGATAGGTTGGACAGAGGGTAGTGCTTGGGAAGTTGTCTTACACCATGGACCAGGTATCTTTCAATGGCAACTGGTCCTTCCTATCCGAAGGTACTCAACTCACAAATTCAACATGTCATTCCCTGTCATGCCAACATCTAGGCCAAGGTTAAAAATGAATGGGAAGACTTGGGGGTTTTTTTAGGTGCAATAAGGCAAAATACAATATATGGCTCTTGGTTTAAGATTAAACACTTTTAATTTAAATCTAAAAGGATCCCCTCAAGGCTAGGATTGTTTATATAAGGCAGCCTGGCAGTTGACCCTTCTGAGGTTGTGCCAGACTCTTGGAAGTGAAAAAAGGAGAGGAAAAAACTAAGATAAGTTATATCAACCTGGGACTGAAAAGGGATGAAATCAAGCTGTCAGGTGTCCTTGGAAATGACAGATGACTTCTAGCCTGGCTGGCATCATGCCTCAGTTGGGGTGGCTGATTCAGGTGTTCAGAGTGGGGAGGGAAATCCCACTTTATGACTCATTAGGGAGAAGAGGAAGTGATAAAGGAGGGGAAAGCCCTGCCCCAGAGAAAACATTCTTATGCTGACCAAGCTGAATGTTTCCTCTTGCAGGTTTGGGAGTGTAGGGGATGGGTTGGTGAGGCCCCAAATCCCAGAATAAAAGAAAGAATAGAGAGATATAAGAGGCAGTAGAGGGGAGAAAGAAGTAAGGTGACTGTGCTTTTTTTCATCCATCCCTTTTGGTCTTGGGTCTTACTTAAAACTTTTTTTTTCACAGTTACTATTTCTAACTATATTTTCATCCCTTCTTACTCTGCCCCTGCCCCCCCCCTTTATTCTATTCTCTCTTTTACCCTACCCTTCCTCAAAAGTGTTTTATTTCTGACTATACCTTCCCCAATCTGCCCTCCCTAAAACTTGGGTTTTTAAAAGAAAAATAAAAGGGATTAAAATTTTCATGAGGAAGAATAAGAGGAAAAGAAAAAGGAAACTGTAAAAGGAGAAAGACAGCATGAAGGGAAATAAAGAATTAGTAATCTTAGCTATAGATGTGAATGAATTATAAACCAGAATGCTACAATATGTTGTCTACAAGGAATATATTTGAAGCATAGAGATATACTCAGAGTAAAGATAAAAGTTTGGAGCAAAATATATTGTGCTTCAGCTAAAGTAAAATAATCTGGGGTAGTGATCCCCATCTCAAAAAAGGTAAAAGCAAAAATTGATCTCATTAGCAGATAAGAAAGGAAACTACATATTCTTAAAAGGCACCCTTAGCAATAAAGCTATATCATTACTAAGCATGTATGCACCTAGTGGTATGGCATACAAATTCCTAGAGGATGTGTGAATTACAAGGAGATATAGACAGCAAAACTTTAATAATGGGGGGCCTCAATCTCCCTCTTTTAGAACTAGATAAATCTAAGCACAAAATAAACAAGAATGAAGTTAAGAAGGTGAGTGAAATCTTAGAAAATTTAGATATGATAGACCTCTGGAGAGAACTTAATGAGGATGGAAAAGAATAGACCTTTTTCTTGGCAGTACATGGCACCTATACCAACATTGACCATAAACTAGGACACAAAAACCTTTTACTCAAATGCAGAAAGGTAGAAATAATAATACACACTTCTCAAACTATGATTCAATAAAAATTACATGTAATAAAGGATTATGGAAAGATAAACTGAAAACTAATTGGAAATGAAATAACTTCATCTTAAGCAATGGGTGTATCAAACAGTAAATAGAAATAATCAATAATTATATCCAAGACAGTGATACTGAGACATCTACCAAAATTTTATGGGATGCAGCCAAACCAGTTTTGAGGGGAAACATTATGTCTCTAAATGTCTATATGAATAAAATAGAGAAAAAGGAGATCAATGAATTGGGCATGCAATTAAAAAAAAGCTAGAAAAAGAACAAAGATCCCCAATTAAATACCAAATTAGAAATTCTGAAAATAAAGGGAAAGATTAATAATATTGAAAACAAGAAAACCATGGATCTCATACATTAAAATAAGAGTTGGTTTTATGATAAAAGCAATAAAATAGACAAACCTTTAATTAATCTGATTTTACAAAAAGAAAGAAGATAACCAAATTACAATGAGTATCAAAAATGAAAAGGTTGAACTAACCACTAATTAGGAGGAAATTAAAGAAGAAATTTGGAGCTACTTTACCTAACTGTATGCCAATAAATTGAATAACCTGAGTGAAATAGATGAATATTTACAAAAATAAAAACTGCTCAGATTAATAGAAAAGGAAATAAACTACTTAAATAACCCCATTTCAGAAAAAGAGATTGAAGAAACCATCAACAAACTCCCTAAGAATAAGTTTCTAAGTTCAGATGGAATTACAAGTGAATACAAACATTTAAGGAATAATTAACTCCTATTGTATATAAATCATTTAAAAAACTAGAAGAAGGAATTCTGCCAAACTCCTTTTATGACACCAACATGGTGCTGATACCTGAACTAGGAAGAACCAAACAGACAAAGAAAATTATAGACCAATCTCCCTAATGAATATTGATGCAAAAATCTTAAATAAAAATTTTAGCAGTGAGATTAAAGCATGTTATTACTAGAATAATACACCATGATCAGGTAGGATTTATATCAGGTAAGCAGGGGTGCTTTAACATTAGGAAAACACTCAACATAATTAAACATATCAATAGAAAACCCATAAAAATCATCTTATTATCTCAATAGATACTGAAAAACTTATAAAATATATAAAATCATTCCTTTTAAAAACACTAGAACATTTAGGAATAAGTGGAGTTTCCTTAAAAATACATAGTATCTATCTAAAACCATCATCAAATATTATATGTAATGGGAATAAACTCAGGGCGTTTCCAAAAAAATCAGGAATAAAAGAAGGATGCCCATTATCACCATTACTATCCAATATAAGATTAGAAATGTAGCAATAAGAGAAGAGAAAGAAATTGAAGGAATCAGAATTGGCAATGAGGAAGCAAAGCTTTCACTCTTTGCAGATGATATGATGGTATCCTTAGAGAATCCAAGAAATTCATCTAAAAATATGCCTTGAAACAATTAACAAAGTCAGCAAAGTAGCAGGATATAAAATAAAACCAAATACATTATCAACGTCTATATATAAACACCAAAAACTCAAGAGCAAGAAATAGAAAGAGAAATTCTATTTAAAGTAGCTATACACAACACAAAAACCTTTTATTCAAATGCAGAAAGGTAGAAATAATCATACTTGGGAAACTAACCTCCCAAGACAAACACAGAAACTGTATGAACATAATTATAAAGCACTTCTCACCCAAATAAAGTCAGATCTGCATAATTGGAAAAATTTCAAATGCTCATGGTTAGGTTGAGCAAATATAATAAAAATGAAAATTCTACCCAAATTAAATTATTTATTCAGTGCCATATCAGTCAAACTACCAAACAACTACTTTACCAAGCTAGGAAAAAATAGTAACAAAATTCATTTGGAGCAGCAAAAAGTCAATAATAGCAAGGGAACAGATGAAAAAAAAATATAAAGGAAGGTGACCTAGCTCTGCCAGATCTAAAACCATACTATAAGTAACAGTCATCAAAACTGCCTGATACTGATTGAAAAGTAGAGTAATGGATCAGTGGCTTAGGACAGGTTCAAAGAAAACTGAAATAAATGATTACAGCAACCTACTATTTGACAAAACCAAAGACATTAGCTTCTGGGATAAGAACTCAATATTTCCCAAAAATTGTTGGGAAAACTGGAAAATAGTGTGGCAAAAACTTACCATAGACTCACATATCACACCCTATCCCAAAATAAAGCCAAAATGGGTACAGGATGTAGACATAAAGGTCACACCATAGATAATTTAATAAACCAAGAAATTATCTATCAGATCTATGGTAAGGGGATAAATTGATGAACAGACAAGATTTAGAGTACATTATAAAATGCAGAATGAATGATTTTGACTATATTATATTAAAAAGGTTTTGCACTAATAAAATCAATGCTGCCAAAATTAGAAGGAAAGCAGAAATCTGGGAAACAGTCCTCACAACTAGGAGTTCTGATAAGGGTCTTATTTCTAAAATATATAGAGAATTCCATCAAATTTGTGAAGTTTTAAGTCATTCTCCAATGATAAATGGTCAAAGAATGTGAATAAACACTTTTCAAATGAAGAAATTAAAGTTATATATAATTATATAAAAAATGTTCCAAATCATTGTTGATTAGAGAACTGCAAATTAAAACAACAGTGAGATATCACCTTATATACTTATCAGATTGGCCAAGATGAGAAAAAGGGAAAATGATCAATGTTTGAGAGGTTATGAGAAAATTGGGACATTGATGCATTGCTGGTGGAGTTGTGAACAGATTCAACCATTCTGGAGAGCAATATGAAACTATGCCCAAAGAAAAATAAAACTACTCATACCCTTTGACTCAGCAATTACAATTCTGGTTCTATATCCAGAAGAAATTATAAAAAATGGAAGAGTCTTATATGTTCCAAAATATACATAGCAGTTCTTTTCATAGTGGCAAAGAATTGGAAATTGAGGGTATGCCCATCAATAGGGAATGGCTAAACAAGTTATGGTACATGAATACTATGGAATATTATTGTTCTGTAAGAAACTGTAACTGGTCAGCCTCTAGAGAAGTATGGAATGACTTATGGGATCTGATGAGTAGCAAAGGGAGCAGAATTAAGAGAACAATGTACACATTAACAACAACACTGTGATGTGATCAACCTTAATTGAAGTAACTCCCCTTAGCAGTTCAGAGAGCTAGAATAATCATATTAGACCAACTATGGTCAATTTTATCTCCATCCAGAGGAAGAAAGAAACAAAACAAAACAAAACAAAAGTAAAACCAATACTTCAGAATCTGATGAACACTATAAAATTATCTATTATGTATCCCTTTCCTTTAAACCTAATTCCTCATGCCCAAAATGACTAATACATAAGCCTGTTTATCCAAAATATGTATGTACAATGCTAACATGACTGTTCACCACTGAGGGGAGGAGGGTTGAAGGAAATTTTGTGATTTAAAAATATACATGTGCATATGGATGAAAATAAATAATTTTTTTTAAAAATGAAGGAAAATGGGGGACAAGATACAAACAATAGGGCCAAAGGGCAACAGGATACAGTCAACAATCATGGTAAGTTTATATCTCAGGGGCAAAGAGTTAATTCCACAAGTAACAAGATTTTTAACATCATTAAAGCTACATCCATAATTCTCTACATACGTAAATCTCTACATTCTCTATATAATTTTACTGCATCAACCTGACTGTTTACCACTAAGGGGAGGGGAGTGAGAAGGGAGGGTGGAAGGAAATTTTGTGACTTTACAATTTACATGTGCATATGGATGAAAAAAATGAAAATAAATAAATAAAAAATTTTAAAAGGAATCATAGATCTCTGAAACACCAAAATATTTAAATAAATCAATTATTAAATTAAAGTATCCCTATGATATTCTACTGTTTTGATTCTGCAGATCTCTACCATCCTTGGCACTGTTGGAGTTATATAAATTTTTTCCCATGAGTCTAGTGGTTCACGAATCTGGGTTGCAAGGAGAGTAGAGTTCCACTCAACATTGTTAAATAATTGAATGAAGTTTGAATATTTCAATTGGTTCCATAGGCTCCCAAACACAGGACTCTCTTAAACTGAATTTAAATGTAGATATTCTACTCTGTGAGTGAATTCCTCACCATAACCTTAGGTTCCAAAATGAGCCTACTGTCTATGTATGCTATTTTGGTTATTAAGTTTAATTACTATTGACTTTATTTTTCCTATTTTTGATCATGGAACAACCGAGTTACTATTTCAATGGAGACTTATTCACAAGTATTTACTTTTGCCAGTTTGCATTCATTTGCTTCTGAATGCTGTGTACAGAATTTGCCTTTGAATACTTTCTAGCCATGTGAAAGTGGATCACAATTCCGGCAACTTATTTTTCATCTGTAAAATATGTGTGTGTCTATGTTGTATAGAATAATTCTCTACATCTATTTAGCAATAGAGATCCTAGTACACTATAAAGACATTATGAGAGCTAGATTATAACTAGGATCTTTAGGAATTATTTTGGGAACAATTAGAAGCCCCTGATTATGACCTTCTGGAAACTCCTTGTTCAGTGGAGGGCTAAGACTTCTCTAATGTCAATTAAGAACAGTGGGTCTTGAGAGTTAGAACTACAACAAATCAGATATTATCTAGTCCTCTTGCCTTATTCTAAAGATGAGTAGCAGAGAGATAATTTGGCCAAGGTTAGACTATGAGTTGTGTTGGAATTGAGAATATCATCCAGGTCTCTTAAAAACCAGTGCCTTTCTTTAAACCAAATTGAGTCCTCTATTTGTACTTAATTGTCCAAATCAAACAATTGCTTACATAAATAAAATATAAATGAGGTGGTTGGGCTAGATGTTTGCCAAGGTCCCTTCTCTTAATCTTTGCATTCCTGGAAAGCTCTCTCTGTGATGTTGTGTCTTTGTTTTTCCTCTGTGTCTCTGCCTCTGTCTCTGCCTTTGACTCTCTGTCTGTCTCTGTCTCTATCTCTCTCTGTGTCTCTTTCTCTGTCTGTCTCTGTCTCTGTCTCTCTCTCTCTCTTCTACTCTGTGTGTGTCTGTCTAACTGTCTCTTTGTGTGTTTGTTTCTGCCAGCCTCTATATCAATCTTTGACTATCTTAATCTGTCTCCTCTATCTCTGTCTCTGTTTTTGTCTCTCTGATTTCATAACATGAAAGTGTTCTCTTCTTCCCTACATTTCTCATAGCCCCATAGCCCTTCATATTATTCTTTCCTTTCCATTAATTTATCCATCTCATTGTGTGGTAAGATCATTATGGACTGGGGCTCTGTGGTTTTGCATCCGTATATTTTCATTTCCTAGGAATGGTATAACACATATAGTTGCTACATAATTAATATTTGTTGTATCAAACAGCGAATGGAAGTTCTAACTTTGAATTTCTTTTGGAAAAGTCTTTGCATAGACCATTAATTATATCTTATATCTTCTTCATGGTGAAGTGTTTTAGTGTGAGTCTGCACCTACTAATTGACAAGACTGTTGACTTGAGTACCTACTGATGAACTGGTATTCAATCAAGTCTCACTGAAGATGAGATCAACTCCTTAAGGTTCATGTATTATTGAAGACATTTAGCTTAGGCAGTCATGGATGTCAAAGGAGAGAACAGGATGTCTCAGACCATTGCAGGTCAGATCCACTCCTTTGTGCTAGAGCAGTTGTAGTAAGAAATCTGAAAATAAACTCTGATGCCTAGAGTTGTTGGTTTACATTTTTATTTGAATAAGTTCCTAAGATGTTGAAAATCTGTTTGTACCATGGTCTCTTGTCTTAAAAGATATTAACATTTAGAAGTATTAGAAGATTAGTAAGATTTCCTAGAATCTCAAGCTTCTATACTCTGAGTACCTAACCCTGTCAGAGGTCATTTTTAAAACATCTTCAAGCTGCATGGATTCTCAACGATATCGTCTCAGGACGATCAAGTATCAATTCTTTAAAACAAAGCTTCTAATGAATCCATTTTCTGAACTCTGGGGTTCCCTCTCCATCAAGCCTAAACTTGAATTTTTCTGAAACGATTCCATTTTCTAGATAAAAAGAGGGAAATTCCAAAATAGTTTCATCCTTTTGTGGAGATGAAAATCATGAACATGGTCAATGAGGAAGCAGCAAAGTAATGAACCAGAATATGGGGATCAAAAGACATGATCTTTTCTTTCCATTTTGATGAGAAGGGGAAATTTTACTTAGAAACCCAAAGTTCTTTTTTTTTTCTTCTAGGCAAAGTCTAAGTCCATAGGAGGCTAATAGATGATTATATATGCCTTGTGATAAAAGCAGCTACTCCTTAGAATTGCCTTTGATTCAACCATAATTCCATTTCTATTCCAAGAATAGTAAAAATCAGGGAGAAGATGTGTCTCACCTTAAGGGGAAAAAATATTACTGATTAATAAGATATTGGGGGTCATGAAAGTATTTTTCTTCATTTTTTGTGCTTGTTTAATGAAAATTCTATAACTGAAATGCATGGTTACTTTGAATGTTCGCATAGGAGTTGGAGACTCAGCTATACTTGTGGAGACTATGAAATATGCTATATTCAGGGAATATTTTGAAGAGAACTCTAAATGGAGTCAAAATGAAATGAAGAGTTAATTATATGAAAAACCAATTTCAAACATTATTCATATATATGTATATGCATATATGGCTGGATATATGCAGAAGATTTAGTATGATGAATTGTAGATAATCCATGCTTATTTGGTACAATATATCTATGGTTCAGTGGATATAGTGCTGGGCCTGAAGTCAGAAGATTCAACTTTGTGAGGTAAATTCTAGACTTTGACAATCCTAGCTGTGTGACACTGGGCAGTCACTTAATTCTGTTTGCCTCAGTTTCCTCATCTATAAAATAAGAGAAGGAAATGGCAAACTACTTGAGGAAAACCCCAAATGAAGCCATGAAGACTCATACACACCTGAACAACTACAACAACATAGACTGTTTAGTTAGATTTCTTTTTCTCACTTTAGCAGTCTTAGCAGCCTATACTTATGTGGGATATTGTTGTAATGAGAAAAAGGATCCTATTGGTCCCATTATGGGTGGACAGTCTGTTTTTTTAACAATAAAACAAAGCTTTGCAATTTAAGTAATTTTCCCAAGATCTGAGATTATCAACTACTTAGTCTATTGATATTAATTTCAAAATGAATATTCTCTTATCACTTTTCAGATTTTTCTCATTTTCCTAAAGGAAAATGATTAGAAATGATTAGAAAAAATTATCTCATAATTTCTGAGGTGTATATATTCTAGAAGTGCTTTCTTTTTTTAATGTTATGTTAATTTTTTATTCCAATTATCTGCAAAGATAGTTTTCAACATTCATCTTTTTTATAAAATTTGGAGTTCCACATTTTTTTAGGTTTTTGCAAGGCAAATGGGGTTAAGTGGCTTGCTGAAGGCCACACAGCTAGGTAATTATTAAATGTCTGAGACCAGATTTGAACCCAGGTACTCCTGACTCCAAGGCTGGTGCTTTATCCAGTATGCCACCTAGCCAACCCAGAGTTCCACAGTTTTTACCTTCCATCCTTCCAAGATATATATTAATATGATATAGGCTGTACAATTTTGTTTAAAATATTTCCATTTAGTCATATTGTAAATGAAGAATCAAACTAAAGGGAAAAAACCATGAGAAAAAAACATAATACTTTTTAAAAGTGAAAATAGTTTGCTCTGCTCTATATTCAGGCTCCATAGTTTTTTCTCTGCATATGGATGGCATTTTCCATCACAAGTGTTTTAGAATTGTCCTTGATCCCAGAACTGTAGGGAGGAACTGTGTCTATCATAGTTGATCATCACTCCAAGTTAGTCATGTATCATGTTCTCTTGGTTCTGCTTACTTCACTCCATATCATGTTCATACAAGCCTTTCCAGATGTCTCTGAAGTCTGCCATTCATGATTTCTTGTAGGACAATAGTACTCCATCACATTCATATACCACAATTGAACCATTTTCCAATTGATGGACATTCCCTCAATTTCCAATTATTCCCACTACAAAAAGAGCTACTATAAATATTTTTGTACTTGTGTTTCTTTCCCCTTTTTTAATATCTTTGGAATATAGCCTTGTAGAGGCATTGCTGGACCAAAGGGGATGCAATTTTATTGCTCTTTGGTCATAATAGAAAATTGCTTTCCAGAATGGTTGGATCACAACTCCACCAACAGTGCATTAGTGTCTCAGATTTCCTACATTCCCACCAACAATGATCATATTCCCCTCTTTGTCATTTTTGAAAATCTGAGATGGGTGTGAGATGATATCACAGAGTTGTTTTAATTTACATTTTACTAATCCATAATGATTTAGAGTATTTTCATAAGATCATAGATAACTTTAATTTCTTCATCTGGAAACTGCCTGTACATATCTTTGACCATTTAAAAATTGAGGAATGACTAAAATTCTTATAAATTTAATTCAGTTCTCTACATATTTTAGAAAGAGTTCCTTATCAGAAGCACAAGCTATGAAAATTGTTCTCCAGATTATCTGTGTTCCTTCTAATCTTGGTTGCATTAACTTTATTTGTGTAAAATCTGTTTTTGTTTTAATTTAATGCAAACAAAATTATTTATTTTGCATTTTACAAGGTTCTCTATCTTTTTCTCAGTCATAAAATGCTCCTCTCTCCATATATCTGACAAACTATTCCTTGTTCTCCAGCTTGGTTTATGGTTTCACACATTATGTCTAAATCTCATACCCATTGTGACCTTACTTTACTATAGGGTGTGAGATATTGATCTATGTCTACTTTCTGCCAAATGGTTTTCTACTTTTCCCAGCAGTTTTTGTCAAATAGTCAATTCTTATACCAGAAACTGAAGCCTTTGGGTTTATTAAACAGTGGATTTCTATAGTCATTTATTACTGTTTCTTTTGTACCTAATCTATTCCACTGACCCATCACTCTTATTTCTTAGCCAGTACCAGACAATTTTAATAACTGCTGCTTTAGAGTAGTTTTAGATTTAGAATTGCTTTCTTACAAATTAGATTTTGAGAAATGTGCAAACATTCTTCTCACTAGCTCATAGAATGTCTTATATGAATAGTTATTTTTTCAAAATTATATTTATTCTCTTAAAAAAAGCAATTGATTGTCATTGTGTTCCGTTTATCATGTTTGGTGCCCAAAGATCAATGTAATTATTTGATGAAGTGAAACTTTCAGCAACATGAATCTTTTCAAAACTCCTCTGGGTGGTATTAAGCATTAGTGCATTTAATTGCTACTTTAAATATTCCTTTCTTCCAGTTTATCTTTATATATTTTCTGTCTTGTTATAAAAGATAAAATGTTCATCAAAATTGATTGGTTCTTTCTTCCCTTCATTTGTCCTTTCATAATAGCATAAATGATTGAAATATCATTTTTGATTTCCCAACCTATTAACCTTTCATAACACAGAGACAAGAACTATAATAGTTGCCTAAGTTAACTTTTTATTCACTATTCACAAGAACTTTTCAAGTCACAATATTAAGCAAATTGTACATAGGTTCTAAAAACAATATAACGTTTTTCAGTTATCACTGACCATGAAAAACTGAAGAAATGCTTGTGGATATAGTTAGGTGGTGCTTTAAATGAAGCAATAATCATCCTATAACACTTAATATTTGTAAGGTAGGTAATTTTTTCAAGGTGAATGGTATTATTAGCCATCTATATTAATCATTAGGACCACAATGCTTGAAGATGAGTGACAGCTTAGAATCAGAAATCAAAGAATTACAGGGATATGTGAGGTCATCTGCCATGCTCCCCTGCTTTGGAACTGGAAAATCTTTCTAATTTTTGAAGTTTTCTTGAAGATAATTTTTCATATTTAACATGCTTATTTCTATATAGTTACTTATTTTTAAAAAAAGGAAAGATGTATATAGCCATATGCCTTAAAGGAGAAGGGCATGATCAACAGTGCCAAAGGTTTGAGAGAGGTTAGGAAAGATGAAGATTAAAAAAATGCATTAGATTTGTCAACTAAGCATTCAGTAGTAACTTTGAAAATAACAGTTGTAATTAAATGATGAATTCCTAAGCCAGACTGTATAGAGTTATGAAGACAGTAAAAGAAAAGAAATGAAGACACTAGTTGTAATAATAATAGCTACATGTATACAGTGGTTTAAGGTTTGTAAAGCAATTCACAATTCATGATGTATTATCTTATTTTAATCTCAGGAGTAAAGTTGTATTATTATTCACAGTTTACAAAGGAGGAAATTGAACAAATAGATGTTAGGTGATTTAGCCAAGCTCATATAGTTACAAAGCTTTTTAGACTAGATTTGAACTTGATATCACACTAATAAGTCCAAGGAATTTAGCTATGAAGGGGAGGAAAAAATATTGCATGAAAGCTTTCAGAGTTGAATGGATTAAGTGAATTTCTGAAGATGGGACTGATATGGAGATGTTTTTAGATAGTAGAGAAACTATCAAGAATGGGTGAAATTCAAAATTAGAAAAGATGATATGATTAATATGGAAATATGTTGAACATAATCAATACATATATTACCTATTATATTAGATTGCTCCCTGTCCAGGGGAAGGGGGGAGGGATGGAAGGGAAAATGTGGAACCCAAAATCTTACAAAAAGTGAATGTTGAAAGTTATTTTTGCATGTGGTTGGAAAAATAACTAACTAACTAACTACATAAATAATTGTTTTATAAAAAAAAAACCAAGTATGATAGAAGATGTGATTTCCTGGGGGAAGTTGGGATAGAATGGGATCAATTGTTAATTGCAAGGAGAAGTGTGACTTCTTCCCATCTACAAGGATGAAGAAGGAGACAGTAGCAGAAGAAACTTCAGCTATTGAGACTAAAAAAGAAAGGAAAAGAGAGAGCTTTCAGAAAATCAATTTTTTTTTTCAGTAAAAATGTAAGTTTCTCACCTCAGAGGGTGAAAAAAGGGAAACTTTTTGGAATATTCCAAGAGATGAAAAGGTACTGTATTTCCCCATATATAACACATACTCTTTTTAAAAAAAAATTGGGATCTAAAAACTGTGAGCGTCTCATACAGTGGTTGCAGATTTTTTACTTGCATTTCCCACTTTTTTACACTTGCTATCTTTGAGCTAATTATTTTGCATTTGTTACCAGGATATTAGGTTACATATTAGCACATTCTGCATAGATATGGTTCAGAAAAAGATTTTAACACAGTGCTGAATTCAAGTTCAAAGTGATCCAGTTTACAAAAGTGAATGGAAATTGTGCTGCTAAACATCAGTTTGGTCCTCCTCCAAATGAGAAAACAATCTGAGATTGGCTACGGGAAGAAGAAACCCTACTGAAAATACCACAGCAGAAGAAGACCATGAGAGGCAAGTCAGTAAAATGGTCAGATTTACAGAGGGAATTAAATATCTGGATTGAAGAGCAAAGGACAATTGGAGTTTCTGTTTCCACCAAGATTGTTCAGAATGAGGCAAGAAGAATTGCTGATGAAAAAGAAGTGACTGATTTCAAAGGAGGATACAACTGGTGCTTCAAGTTCATGAAACAGAATGTCCTAAACATGTGTACATGCTCCAGAGTTGCCCAAAAGATGCCTGAAAGATATGAGGAGAAGGTCATTGAATTTCATGCTGAATAAAACTTGACATCAATTACTTTATGTAACACATTTTTTTAACATTTTGGACCCCAAAGTTAAGGTGCATGTTATATATAGCAGTGTCTTATACATGGGACAATATGGTATGTAAAAATGATATGGGAAGTTATATAAAGTTTATTACTTCAAAAGGTATACAGTCTAGCTTGGAAGGCAAGACAAAGACATTTGAAACAACAGTGAATATCACCTGACTATATAATGAAGTGCTAAATGGGAGGGGAGGTCTTTGGAGTTCAGAGGAGACAGGAAATCATTATGGGATGAAATCAACAGAGAACATTTAGCAAATTTATGTTGGGTCTTAAGAAAGAAATAAGTTTTATAAAATATATTTGTAAAAATAAAGTTAACACTCTACAATATTCAAAGAGAGCAATAAACCTGTTTATTTGAAACTAAGAAATGGCAGCTAGGCAACAAATCTAAATCTATAGGTTTCAAAAAATAAAAAAAAATGGCTCTGGGAAGCCATTGCTCAAGTAATCCTCTCAAAATCACAATTGGGCAAATGGAAAACTGCTTCAAAAATAGAATTAACCAATTGGAAAAGGAGTTGCAAAAGGTAAATGAAGAAAATTATTCCATATAAAAAAGATTGAAATCTATGGAAACTGACTTCATGAGACAATAAGGATCTATTAAACAAAACCAAAAAATAAAACATTGAAGAAAATGTAAAAAAAAAAAAAAACCTCATCATCAAAACAACTGACCTGGAGAAGAGATCCAGAGATACAGCTTAAGAATCATTGAGCTTCCTGAAAACACTGAGGAAGAAAAAAGCCTGGATTCCATACCTCAGGATATAGTGAAGGAGAATTGCCCTGTTATCAGGGAACCAGAGAGCAAAATAGTTGTTGAACAATTATATCTATCTCCTCCTGAGGGGGATCCCAGAATGAAAGCACCAAGGAATATTATGGACAAACTCCAGCACTATCAGATAAAAAAAGAAAATCCTGCAAGCAACCAGAAAGAAACAGTTTAAATACCAAGGAGCCATAGTAAGGATTACACAGGACCTGGCTACATCAACATTAAGGGACTGAAGAACCTGTAATTTGATATTCCAAAGAGCAAGGGAGCTTGGAATGCAGCCAAGAATCCACTATCTAGCAAAACTGAGCCTTCTCCTCCAGGGGAAAAGATGAACATTTAATGAAACAGAATATTCCAACTTTTCCTTTTTTTAAATTTTTTAAATTTATTTTCATCCATATACACATGTATATATTTTTTAAGTTACAAAATTTCTTTCTACCCTCCCTTCCCACCCCCCATCCCACAGTGGTGAGCAATTAGGTTAGCATTGTGCATGCATATTTTGATAAACATATTTACAGATTAGCTATTTTCAAGCATAAAGAATTAGGATTAAGGGAAAGAGATACATAAGAGATATTTTTCATAAAGTGAAGGGCTGTTTTTGTGTGTGTTTCATTTTGTTTGTTTTTCTTGCTCTGCATAGGGATAATATAGTCCATAGCTAGTCTAATACAGTTGTCTAAGCTCTCTGAAAAGCTGAGAGGAGCTGCTTCCATCAAGGTTGTTCATCTCACAATGTTGTTGCTGAGGTGTACATTTTTCTCTTGGTTCTACTCCCTTCACTCAGCATCAGATCCCATAATCCAATTGATGAGCTAAATAGAAAATTTAGACTTCAAACATGAGATACAAGAGACACATGAAAAGGGGAAAAAAGGGAAAAGATAAAAAAACTGTTATCCAATAAGATGAAACTGCCTATATCCCCACCTGGGAGAAAGATTACCATCACTCTTGAGAATTGTAACTCTATTTGAAAGAATATACTTAGTCAGAAGTAATGGGAGTACATGACTTGTCCATGAGTCTGATAGAATGATTTAAAAATAATATCTCCTTAAAAAGGGTGGGGGACAGTAAAGAGATGGGAGGATGGAAAGATTGAATGGGGTAAATTGAATCACATGGAGAGGAACAAAGGACCTTTTACCATAGAGGGGAAGAAGGGAGAAGGTGAGACCTCCTGAATCTTACTCTCTTCTGATTTGGCTCAAACAAGGATTAACATGGGAAAGCTAGGTGGCACAATGGATAGAGAACCAGCCCTGTAGTCAGGATGGACCTGACACTTAATAATTACCTAGCTGTATGACCTTGGGCAAGTCACTTAACCCCATTGCCTTTAATAAATAAAATTAGGGAAAAAATTTTAAAACAATTAATGCACACTCAGTTAACTTTAGAAATTTATCTTACCTTTAAAGTATTAAGAGACAAAAGGCAAAGAGGGGAAGAAAAGAGGAAATGATGGAAGGGAAGAAAGAAGGGGCAAAGGAAAAGGGAAAGGGGAGGGGTATTGGATATAAGGTGGCAAACACACTGAAGGAAATGATATTCAGTAGCAAAATAATGGGAAACAGGGATAAGGTAAAAAAAGGGAGGAATACAAAAAAGAGGGAAGATAGCATAAAGGGCAATGAAGAGTTAGTAATTACAACTTTGAATATGAATGAGATGACTCTTCCATAAAATGTAATAGTATAGAGAAGTGGATTAAAAACTAGAATCCTACAGTATGCTGCTTATAGGAAATTCATTTGAAGGAGACACATACATATGGGTTGGAGCAGAATATATTATGTTTTAGCTGAAGTGAAAAAGACATCAGTAGCAATCCTTATCTCACACAAAGCAGCAACAAAAATAGTTCTCATTAAAAGATATAAAGGAGGAAACTATATCCTGCTAAAAAGTACCATAGAAAGTGAAACAATTTCAATACTAAATATATGCACTGAGCAGTAGAGTGTCAAAATTCTTAGAGGAGAAAGTAAATGAGTTATGGGAAGACATAGACAGCAACACTCTACAAGTGGGAGTTCTCAACCTCCTCTCATAATTAGATAAATTCAACTATAAAATAAACAAGAAGAAAGTTAAAGAGGTAAATAGAATGTTAGAAAACCTAGATATGATAGACCTTTGGAGAAAGTTGAATGGGGATAGAAAGGAATATAAAGTACATGGCACCTATTCCAAAATTAACCATGTACTTAGGCATAAATCAAATGCAGAAAGGCAGAAATGGTGAACACTTCCTTCTCAGACCATAATGCAATAAAAATTACATGCAATAATGGGGCATGAAGAGATAGACCTAAAACTAATTGGAAACTAAATAGCCTAATTTTATTTTTTTTAGGCTCTTGCAAGGCAAATGGCATTAAGTGGTTTTCCCAAGGCCACACAGCTAGGTAATTATTAAGTGTCTGAGACTGGATTTGAACCCAGGTACTCTTGACTCCAGGGCTGGTGCTTTATCCACTGTGTCACCTAGCCACCTCAATAACCTAATTTTAAAGAATCAGTGGATCAAAGAACAAATTAAGAAAGAATTCATGATTTCTTCCTAGACAATGACAGTAATGATACAACATACCAAAACTTATGGGATACAGACAAAGCAGTTATTAGGTGATATATTATATCTCTAAGCTTACTTGAATAAAATAGAGAAAGAGGAAATCAAAGAATTAAGCATGCAAATAAAAATTAAAAAATAACAAATTAAAATCTCCCAATTAAATACAAGATTAGAAATTCTAAAAATTAAAGGAGAAATTAATAAAATCAAAAGCAAGAAAACTATTGGACTAATAAATAAAACCAAGAGTTGATTTCATAAAAAAAATAAAAAGGATAAACCTTTGGTTAATTTGATTTAAAAAAGGGAAGAAAACAGTAATTTAGAACTATTTTTCCCAACTATATGCCAATAAATTTGATTATCTAAATGAAATGATGACTATTTACAAAAATAAAAGTTGCCCTGGTTAAATAAAGAGGAAATTTAATACCTAAATAATCTTCTCAGAAAACGAAATTCAACAAGTCATCAATGAATTCCATAAGAAAAAATTTCTAAGGCCAGAAGGATTCACAAGTGAATTTTATGAAACATTTAAGGAATAATCGGTTCCATTCTATATAAACTCTTTGGAAAAATAGGTAAAGACAGAACTCTGCCTAACTCTTTCTAAGACACAAAAATGGTACTGATACCCAAACAGGGTCAAAACAGAAAGAAATTATAGACCAATTTCCCTAATGAATATGGATGTAAAAATCATAAATAAAATAAATAAATAAAAAATGAATAAATGAATGAATAAATAAATAAAATCCTAGCAAAGTGATTACAGCAAGTTATCATGAGAATAATACAGTATGACCAAACAGGATTTATTCCAAAAATGCATAATTGTATCAATATTAGGATAACTGTCATTATATCAATAACAAACCTAACAGAAATCATATGATCTTCTCAATAGATGCTGAAAAAGCCTTTGACAAAATACCATTCTCACTAAAAACTGTAGAGATTGTAGCAATGAATGGATTATTCCTTAAAATGATAAACAGTATTTATCTGAAGCATCAATAAATATTATATGCAATGGGGGATAAACTAGACTCATTCCCAATAAGATCAGGGGTGGAACAAGGATGCCCATTATCACCACTACTATTCAATATTATATCAGAAATGTTAACTTCAGCAATAAGAGAAGAAAAAGACATTGAAGGAATTAGTATTGGGAAGGAAGAAACAAAACTCTCATTTTTTTTGCAGATGACATGATGGTATACCTAGAGAACCCTAAAAAATCATCTAAAAAAATACTGGAAACAATTAGCAACTTTAGCAAAGTCACAGCACATAAAATAAACTGACATCAATCCTCCACCTTTCTATATATTACTAGCGGGATACTGCAGCAAGAGTTAGAAAGAGAAACCCCTGCCAAGGCAGACTCAGAAACTGTGAAAATAACTATAAAACACTTTTCACATAAATAAAGTTAGATTTAAATAACTGGGCAAATATCAACTGCGCATGGATAGGTTGAGCTAATGTAATAAAAACAATTCTACAAAAACTAAACTACTTATTTAGCACCCTAACAATCAAAATTACAAGAAATTAATGAATTAGAAAAAGTTATAGGTAAATTTATATGGAGAAATAAAAAGTCAAAAATTTCCAGAGATTCAATGAAGAAAAGTGCAAAAGAAGGTGGCTTAGCTTTACCAGGCCTAAATTATATTATAAAGCATCAATCATCAAAACTGTCTGGTACTGGCTAAGGAATAGAGTGGTGGATCAGTGCAATAGATTAGGTACAAAAGAGAAAGGAGGAAATGATTATAGTAGATCTGCTGTTTGATAGACCCAAAGATTCCAGCTTATGGGATAAGAACTCAGGCTTTGATAAAAACTGTTGTTCATTTCCGGTCAAGATGGCAAAGAGAAGACAGGCACTGTGATAGGTGCTCTTTCTTTCCCCACAGAAATGACATGAGAGAAACCTGTTAACAGAAATTTGATCAACAAAACCGAGAAAGAGAAGCTAGAACACCTACCAAGAAAGTCTGTCTCAGGGGACTGTGGGTGAACTGGGAGACAGGAGCAGAGGATCAGTGTAGGGATGGCAGCTGGGGGAAGCCATAGGGACAACCTCAACCATAGAGACTTTGGTGAGTGGTGGATGTGAGATCCAACTTTAGCTGTGGAGGTTTTAGGGTGGGGGAGCTATGGGAGGGAGAGTTCCAGTACAAAGTCTCAGAGCATGCCAGGAGAACAACCAGCTAGGCCAGGGACTTGAGCACCATACTTTCAACAGAGCCCTTTGCCCAGAACAAACAATAAACAACCCCCAACCACCACCACCACCACCGGGCAACAGAGTTCACCCAAAAGAAAGAGATTAACTTCTTCACCCAGGGCCCAATCCAGTGTTCAAGGTCAACTCAGACCCTGCTGCTGAGGACCTCAATCCAGAGAAAGTAACCAGCACCTCCTAACTGGCTGGCACTTGGAATTAATAAGCCAAGTGAACAAAGCCTCTAGGATCTTCAAAAGCGAACCTCTGAAAGTCAGCTCCTACCCCCCAACACGAGATGAAAAAAAGGCCAGAGAGAAAAGGGGGGCCCATGGAGAAATACTTGGAAGAGACAGATTCTAACCCAGAGAGATCTAGCACTGCTGAGGAGAATATGAATTGGTATCCAGCCCAGAAAGACTTCCTTGAAGAAATCAGGAAGGAGTTTAAAAGTCAATTGGAAAAATTGGGAAAAGAAACTCAAGAGGAAATTAACACTTTGCAAGAGAAAATTAACATCCTGCAACAAGAAAACAAAGATTTGGAAAATAAAATTGGACAAATACAAAATGAGAATAATTCTCTAAGATCTTCAATTGGGCAAATGCAAAAAGAAAATGATTCTCTCAAATACTCATTTGGGCAAATGAAAAAAAGAAATGATGCTCTCAAAACTACACTTGGGCAAATAGAAAAGTTCTTCAAAAATAGAATGGACCAACTGGAAAAGGAGTTGCAAAAGATAAATGAAGAAAAATCTTCATCTCTAAATAAAAGAATGGAACCAAAAGAAACTAATGACCTCATGAGACAACAAGATTGTGTTAAACAAAACCAAAAGGAAAAAAAGTGTCAAATACCTCATCAGCAAAACCACTGACCTCAAGAACAGATAAAGAAGGGAGAATCTGAGAATTACTGGCCTTCCTGAAAACATTGAAGAGAAAAAAAAGTCTGAACTTAATATCACAGGATTTAGTGATGGAAAATTGCCCTGATATCATGGAACCAGAGGCCAAAAAAGTTATTGAAAGAAAACATCCATCCCCTCCAGAAAGCTATACTAATATGAAAACACAAAGGAATGTTTGGCCAAATTCCAGGACTATCAGATAAAAGAAAAAATCCTACAAGCATACAGAAAGAAAAAAAATTAAATACCAAGGAGCTACAGTAAGAATTACGCAGGGCCTGGCAGCAGCAACAATTCCAGGACCTAGAATGAGATATTCTGAAGAGCAAGGGAGCTTGGAATGCAGTCAACAATCAACTACCCAGCAAAGTTGAGCCTTCTCTTCCAGGGAAAAAGATGGACATTTAATGAAATGGGAGACTTCCAAGATTTCATGATGAAAATAGAAAATTTGGACTTTAAACAGGAGGTTCAAGAGACACATGAAAAGGTAAAAACAAAACAATAATAAACAAAAAAACACTGCTATACAATAAGATGAAACCTGGCTATATACCCACTTGGGAGAAAGTCTCATAATTCTTGAGAATTGTAACTCTATGACTGAATATACATAGCCAGAAGTGATGGACACTCACAACTTTTCTGTGACTCAGATAGAAAGATTTAAAAAACAATACCTCCTTAAAAAGGAGGGCAGTAAGAAAAAGGGAGGTTGGAGGGAGACTGAATGGGGTAAATATCATTACATCAAGAGATACAAAAGACCTATTGTAGTTGAGGGGAAGAAGGGAGGAGGTGAGAACCACCTGAATCTTCAGCTCTTCAGACTTGGCTTAAAGTTAATTTAGACAAACTCAGTTAAGTTAAACTTATCTTCCCTTTCAAGCATTAAAAGGGGAAAAGGGGAGGGGGGAAAGGGAGGGCTAGAAAAAGGGGATCTAATAGAAGGGAGGGAAGAAGGAGAAAGGGGAAAAAGGGGAGGACAAACACACTGAAGGTGGCAGTATTCAGAAACAAGACACTGGGGAATATGGATAAAGGGAAAAAAGGGGGAAAATACAAACAAAAGGAAGATGGCATGGAGGGCAAAAAAGAGTTAGTAATTACAACTTCGAATGTGAATGGGATGAACTCTCCCGTAAAACATAAGCAAATAGCAGACTGCATTAAAAAACAGAATCCTACAATATGCTGCTTACAAGAAACTCATCTGAAGCAGAGAGATACAAAAAGAGTAAAGGTAAATGGTTGTAGCAAAATATATTTTTCTTCAGATGAAGTGGAAAAAAGTAGGGGTAGCACTCCTTATCTCAGACAAAGCAGCTGCAAAAATAGATAGCTTTAAAAGAAAAAAGGAAGGAAACTATATCCTCCTAAATATACCATAGGCAATAAAGTAATTTCAGTACTACATATATATATATAATATATATATATATATATAATATATATATATATATAATATATATATATTATATATATATATATGCATCCAATGGGACAGCATCCAAATTCTAAGAGGAGAAGTTGAAAGAGCTACAGAAAGACATAGAGACATAGACAGCAAAACTCTACTAGTGGGAGACCTCAACCTCTTGCTCTCAGATTTAGATAAATCTAATCATAAAATAAGCAAGAAGGAAGTTAAGGAGGTAAACAGATTGGTAGAAAACCTAGATATTATAGACCTGTGGAGGAAATTGAATGGGGATAGAAAGGTATATACTTTTTCTCTGCAGTACACAACACTTACACAAAAATTGACCATGTACTAAGGGCATAAAAACCTAATGATCAATTACAGAAAGGCAGAAATAGTGAATACATCTTTCTCAGATCATACATCATACAATAAAAATCATATGCAATACTGGGTCAGGGAGATATAGAAGCAGAACCAATTGGAAACTGAATAACCTCATTTTAAAGAATGAGTGGATCAAACAACAAATTATAGAAAGAATTAATTATTTCATCCTAGATAATGACAATAATGAAGCAACATCCCAAAACATATGGGATACACTCAAGATGGCTGTCAGGGGATATATTATATCTTTATATGCTTACACGAATAAATTAGAGAAAGAAGAAATCAATGAACTAAATATGCAACTAAAAATAGAGGTAGAACAAATTAAAAACCTCCAATGAAATACCAAATTAGAAATTCTAAAAATTAAAGGAGAAATTAATAAAATTGAAAGGAAGAAAACTATTGAACTAATAAATAAAACTAAGAACTAGTTTTATGAAAAAAAACAAATAAAATTCATAAACTTCTCCTCAATTCGATTAAAAAAAAAAGAAAGAAGAAAACCAAATTGCTAGTATCACAAATGAAAAAGGTGAACTCACCATCAAAGAAGAAGAAATTAAAGTAATAATTCAGAATTATTTTGCCCAACTCTAGGCCAATAAATTTGACAATCTAAGTGAAATGGATGAATATTTATAAAAATAAAAGTTGCCCAGATTAAATGAAGAGGAAATTAAAAACCTAAATAACCCTATCACAGAAAAAGAAATTCAACCAGCCATTATTGAACTTCCTAAGAAAAAATCTCCAGGGACAGATGGATTCACAAGTGAATTCTATCAAACAATGAAGCAACAATTGATTTGAATTTTATATAATTTTATATGTTTTATATATATATAATTTTATATATATTTGGAAAAATAGGTGAAGATGCAACTGCCTAACTCTTTTTATGACACCAATATGGTACTGATATCTAAACCAGGAAGAGTTAAAACAGAGAAAGAAAATTATAGACCCATCTCCCTGATGAATATAGATGCAAAAATCTTAAATAAAATCTTAGCAAAATAATTACAACAAGTTATCACTATGATAATAAGTTATGATCCAGTCATATTTATTCCAGGGATGCAGGGTTGGTTCAATATTAGGAAAACTGTTAGTGTACTTATTTATATCAATAACATACATATCAGAAATTATATGATTATATCAATAGATGCTGAAAAACCTTTTGGCAAAATACAGCACCCATTCCTACTAAAAACACTAGAAGGTGTAGGAATAAATGGACTGTTCCTTAGAATAATAAGCAGTATCTATCTAAAACCATCAACAAGCATTATATGCAATGGGCATAGGCTTGAGGCATTCTCAATAAAATCAGGAGTGAAACAAGGATGCCCATTATCACCACTACTATTCTATCATATTGAAATGTTAGCTTCAGCAATTAGAGAAGGAAAACGAAATTTGAGGAATTAGAATAGGGAAGGAGGAGACAAAATGCTCACTCTTTTCAGATGACATGATGGTATACCTAAAGAATCCCAAAAAAGTCATCTAAAAAACTACTAGAAATAGTTAGGAACTTTAGCAAAACAGCAGGATATAAAATAAACTCTCAACATACTCAAAATTTATATATATGACTAGCAAGATACAGCAGAAAGAGCTAGAAAGACAAATCCCATTCATAGTAATCTCAGACAAAATAAATCACCTGTGAGTCTATCTACCAAGGAAGACTCAAAACTTTTTGAAAACAATTACAAAACTTGTTTCATGCAAAAAAATCAGATTTAAATACCTGGGCAAACATCAACTGTTCATGATTAGGTCAAGCAATATAATAAAAATGACAATTCTACCAAAACTAAATTACTTGTTGAGCACCCTACCAATAAAAATTCCAAAAAATTACTTTAATGAGTTAGAAAAAGTTGTAAGTAAATTTATATGGAGAAATAAAAAGTCAAGAATTTCCAGGGATTCAATGAAAAAGTGCAAAAGAAGGCAATTTAGCCTTACCAGATCTAAAATTATATTATAAAGCATCAGTCCTCAAAACTGTCTGGTACTGGCTAAGAGAAAGCGTCATGGATCAATGGAATAGACTAGGTGAAATAGCAGGAAATTATTATAGTAATCTGCTGTTTGATAAACCCAAAGAGTCCAGCTATTGGGATAAAAACTCACTTCGAGAAAAACTGTTGGGAAAATTGGAAGTTAGTGTGGAAGAAACTTACATTAAACTAATACCTCACACCTTATACCAAAATAAGATCCAAATGGATACAGGATTTAGACATAGAAAACAATATTATAAGCAAAATAGAAGATCAAGGAGTAATTTACCTGTCAGAACTATGGAAAGGAAAACAATTTGAGACCAAGGAAGAGATAGGGAACATCATTCAAAACAAACTAGATAATTTTGATTACATTAAATTAAAAAAAAGCTTTTGCACAGACAAACACACTGCAAGCAAGATCAAAAGAAATGGAGTAAGTTGGGAAACAATTTTTTGCAACTACTATTTCTGACAAAGGACTCATTTTTCAAATATGCAGAGAATTGGGTCAAATTTTCAAAAAACAAAAGCCATTCTCCAATTGACAAATGACCAAAGATATGCAAAGGCAATTTACAGCTGAGGAAATCAAAGCAATCCAAAGTCATGAAAAATTGTTCCAAATCGTTACTTATTAGAGAAATGCAAACTAAAGCATCTCTGAGATACCACTTCATACCTCTCAGACTGGCCAATATGACCAGAAAGAACAATGATCAATATTGGAAGGGATGCAGAAAATCTGGGGCACTAATACATTGTTCGTGGAGTTTGTGAACTCATTCAACCTTTCTGGGGAGCAATTTGGGATTATGCCCAAAGGGCAACAGCAATACCACTACTAGGTATGTACCCTGAAGAGATTATGAAAAAGGGTAAAAACATCACTTCTACAAAAAATATTTATAGCAGTCCTGTTTGGCAAAATAATTGGAAATTAAGTGAATGTCCTTTAGTTGGGGAATGATTTAACAAACTATGGTGTATGTATGTAATGGAACACTACTATTAGAAACCAGGAGGGATGGGAATTCAGGGAAGCCTGGAAAGATTTGCATGAATTGATACTGAGTGAGATGAGCAGAACCAGAAAAACACTGTATACCCTAACAGCCACATGGGGGTGATGATTAACCTTGATGCACTTACTCATCCCTTCAGTGCAACAATCAGGGACAATTTTGGACTATCTGCAATGGAGAGTACCTTCTGTATCCAGAAAAAGAGTTATGGACTTTGAACAAAGAACAAAGTCTATTACCATCAAATTAGGAAGAAAAAAAGTTTTATTTTTATGTAATTTTATTATCTCATGCTTTATTTTTCTTCCTTAAGGATATGATTTCTTTGTCATCACATTCAACTGAGATCAATGTATAACAAGGAACCAATGTAAAGACTAACAGAATGCCTTCTGTGGAGTGTAGGGGGAGGGAAGCAAGAATAGGGGAAAAATTGTAAAACTCAAAATAAATAAAATCTTTCTTTAAACAAAACTGTTGGGAAAATTGGAAAATAGTATGGCAGAAGTTTTGATTAGACCGACATCTCACACTCCATTCCAAGATAAGATCAAAATTTGTGAAGGATTTAGACACAAAAGACAAAATTATAACCAAACAAGGTGAAAAAGGAATAGTTTACCTATTTACCTAAGATCTATAGGAAGGGGAGCAGTCTGTGACCAAGGAAGAGATGGAAAATATCATTTAAAACAAACTGAATAATATTGATTACATTAAATTAAAAAGCTTTTGTACAAACAAAACCACTGTAACCAAGATAAGAAAGCAGTAAATTGGGAAAAATTTTTACAACTAGTACTCCTGACAAAGGATTCCTTTTTAAATATATAAAGAATTGAGCCAAATTTATCAAAAACCAAATCATTTTCCAAATGAAAACTGGTCAAAAGCTATGGAAAGGCAAATTTCAGATGAGGAAATCAAAGCTATCTATTGTCATATGAAAAAACTACTCTAAATCATTATTAATTAGAGAAATTTGAATTAAAGCATCTTTGAGTTACCACCTCACACCTCTCAGATTGTCAAATATGACCAGAAAGGACAATGATCAATGTTGGAATGGATGGGGGAAATCTGGGACACTAATACATTATTGGTGGAGTTGTGAACTTATCCAACCTATCTGGAGAGCAATTTGGAACTATGCCAAAAAGGCAATAAAAATGTGCATACCCTTAGATCCAATAATACTTCTACTGGGTCTACATCCTAAAGAGATTATAAAGGAGGGTGAAAACATCTCTTATACAAAAATGTTCATAGCAGCTCTTTTTGTGATGACACAGAATTGGAAATCAAGGGAATGTCCATCAATTGGGGAATGGCTGAATGAATTGTGGTTTCTGTATGTTATGGAAGACTATTATTCTATTAGAAACCAGGAGGGATGAGATTTCAGAGAAATTTGGGAAAAATTTGCATGAATTGATGCTGAGAGAGATGAACAGAACCAGGAGAACATTAAATACCCTTAAAGCAAAGTGTAGGTGATAATCAACTTCAATGGACCTTCTCCTTCCATCAATGCAATAATCAGGGACAATTTTAGGGTATCTGTGACAGAGATTACCATCTGTATTTAGAGAAAGAACTGGATTTTAAACAAAGACCAAAGATTATTACCTTTAATTTGTAAAAAAGATTGTCTTAAATACTGCAAAATTTTTCTATTTCTTATATTTTGCTTCTTCCTCAAGGATATGTTATTTCTTTCAACATATTCAATTTTGATCAATGCATACCATGGAAGTAATATAAAGATCATGAGGTTGCTGTCTGTGGGGGAGAGGGAGGAGGGAAGGGAAGGTGGAGAAAAATTGTAAAATTCAAAACCTTGCAAAAAACTGATAGGTAGGAACTACTCTTTTATATAATTGGAAAACAAATAAAATATTTACATAATAACAAAAAAGAATTTGACCATAAAATACTATTATGGTGACAAAGAAGAACAAGACATTAACTTAAGAAAATAATAAAAATGTGAAAGCAGCTATAAGAAATGCCTCCAATCAAAATGCTATTTGAACACAAAACCAACAAGAATTCCTAGAAGAATTAAAGAGATAAAGGTGGTAGACAAAAATCAGGAAAAGAAATGAAAGTGATACAAGAAATGATGAAAAATACATTAAGAGGTGCAGCTAGGTGGTGCAATAGATAGAGCACTGACCCTGGAGTCAGGAGGACCTGAGTTCAAATAAGGCCTCAGACACTTAATAATTACCTAGTTGTGTGATCTTGGGCAAATCACTTAACCCCATTGCCTTACAAAAACTAAAAAAAATTTTAATAGTTCAGTGAAAGAAGTACAAAAAAAATTAAAGAAAGTATCTTAAGTAAAAACATTTACCTAATGGTAAAAGAGGCAGAAAAAATTTCTGAAGAAAATATCTTCTTTAAAAGCAGAACAGGCAAATGGAAAAAGAGGCATAAAAGTTCCCTGAAGAAAATAATTATCTAACAATTAGACTTAGGCAAATGGAAAATAATAATGACTTTCATGAGAAATCAAGAAAAAATAAAACAAAACCAAAAAGATAAAATTATAAGAAATGTGGAATTTTTCATTAGAAAAATAATTGGCTTGGAAAATAGTTGAGAAGAGATAATTTAAGAATTTTTGGACTGCCTGAATGTCATAATAAAAAAAATCTAGATATCATATTTCAAGAAATTATAAAGTAAACCTCCCCCAATAGCTTAGATCTAGAAGGTAAAATAGAAATTAAAAGAGCCTAGTGATCACCTCTTGAAAAGAGATTATTAAACTCAAATCTCCCAGGAATATTATAATCAAATTCTAGAGTTGCCAGGTTATAATGCAAAACAAAACAAAACAAAATAATTCAAGTAGCCAGAAAACAAAACAAAACAATTCAAATATAATGTGGCTAGCCAGGATCATATAAAATTTAGAAGCTTCCACATTGAGGAAATGAAAGACTTGGAATATGATACTCTAAAAGGCAAAGCTATGATTACAAATAAGAATAAACTATCCAGAAAAAACTGAGTATAATCTTTCAGGGGGAAATTGCATATTTAAAGAAATAAAGGATGTTCAAGTATTCCTGACGAAAATTCAATAGAAATTTGACATTCATTCTGAAAAGACTCAAGAAGAGCATAAAAAGGTAAACAGGAAAGAGTAATCATGGATACTCAATGGAGTGAAACTATATTGGAAGATGATGATTGTAACTCCTAAGAATTTTATCATTATTAGCATAATTAGAGGAATATACGAAGACAAAGAGCATGAGTGTGAATTGATTAAGGTTGAATGATCTCCAAAAAGTATTTAGAGATAGGAATATGGGATGTATTGTGAAAAAGCATAGGGGAAAAATAGAATGGGGTAAATTTTCTCATATTAAAAGGCATATAAAGAACTTTTGCAGTGGAGGGAAAAGTGAATATGGGGGTCAGTGCTTGAACTTCACTATCATCTAGATTGGCTCAAAAGGAAAGTATATATATGTATGTGTGTGTGTGTGTGTGTGTGTGTGTGTGTGTGTGTGTGTGAATTTATTTGCACTCAATATAGAAACCCATCTTAGTAAGGAGATAGAAAAGGGAACATAGAGATATTTATGGGTATTTTATAAGAAGAACATGGAAGAGTCAGAAGCAAGACTGACTTTTGAGGTAGGACAAGATAAACAAGAGTGGGAGAAGGATAGACAAAGGAAAAGGAGATGGAGGGAAATGCACAATTAATGATGACAACTGTTAATATCAATTGGATATGGTTACCCATACAATAGAAGCAGATAGAAAGATAGATTGGAAACCAGAATCTAATAATATATGGTATACAAATATGGTATTCTTTCTTGGGAAAGAAAGACACACAAAGAACTAGAATGAAGGACTGGAAGAGAATCTGTTATTTTTTAGTCAAAGTAAAAAGAGAAGGGGTGGCAATCAGCCAATGTAAAAGTAAAATTAGACCCAATTGAAAGAGATAATTAGAGACGCTACATATACCTAAAAGGCCCCATGGACAATGAAAGTGATATAAAAAAATTTTCAGGAAGTTTCTCTACAAATTAAAACAACTGTGAAATACCATCTCACACTTATCATACTGGGCAATGTAGCTCAAAAAAAAGGACAATGATCAATGTTGGAGGGGTGTAATAAAATTGGGACCTTAATGCATTGGTGGTGGAATTGTGAACTGATCCAAACTTCCTGGAGAGCAATTTGGAATTCCATCCAAAAGTCAATAAAATTGTGCATACCATTCCTAGGTCCATATCTCAAAGAGATTATTAAAAAGGTATAAAACCCACATTTATTAAAATATTATAGTAGCTCTTTTTGTAGTGGCAAATAATTGGAAATTGAGTAAATGTCCATCAATTGATGAACAACTGAATAAACTGTAGTATGTGAATATGATGGAGCATGACTGTTCTATTAAAAAACCATGAGGGATGAGACATCAGAAAAGCCTGCAAAGATTTTCATAAACTAATGCTGAGTTAAATCAGCAGCTCTAGAAGAACAAAGTGCATACTAGCAGCGGCATTGAAAGATGCTCAACTATGAAGGATTTGTTCATTTCAGCAATACAATAATCAAAGAAAATTCTAAGAGACTTTTGATAGAAAATACCAATCATATTCAGAAAAGGAATTGTGGAATTGAAATGCAGACTAAAACTTACTTATCATTAATTTTTAAAAATTATTTTATGCATTATTTTTTCCTAAATCCTTCCCTTTTTGATTTGATTCTTCCTTCACAACATGATTAATATGGGTCTATGTTTAGTGAGGTTATACATGTATAGATTGCTTTCTATCAGGGGGGAGGTGGGAAGGGAAGGAGGGAGAAAAATATGAAACTCAAAATTTTACAAAAAAATCACTGTTGAAAACCATTGTTGGGAAAATAAATAAAATTTCATAAAGAAGACTCTACTTCTCTAATATATGAGTCAAATTCATAAAAATAATAAATTCCCTATTGATTATTGTTTTAAGGATATGGACACAGTTTCAAAAGCAGAAATGAAAGCTATCTACTATCATAGGGAAAAAATGCACTAAATAACTATTGATAAGAGGAAGACAAATTAAAACAACTCCAAAATGTCACCTAACACCTATCAGAAATGACAAACGCTGGAGGGGATAAAAGTAGATAGATTAGTGAATCAACCATTCTAAAGAATAGTTGGGTACTATGCACAAGGAGAGAACAAGCTGTGCATACATTTTGACTCAACAATACCATTACTAGGTCTGTATCCCCAAAAAAAATGAAATGAAAAAGAAAAGGACCAACAGCTTTTTATGGTAGCAAAGAATTTGAAATTGAGGGAATGCTCATAAATCAGAGAAAGAATGAACAAGAAATGCCATATGATTTTGATGAAGTATTATTGTACAGAATGATGAGTGAGATTAGAAAAATACATGTAATATCTGTATAGTATGATACAAAATGCAATGAGTAAGGGGCGGCTAGGTGGTGCAGTGGATGGACCACCAGCCCTGGGGTCAGGAATACCTGGGTTCAAATCCAGCCTCAGACAATTTAATAATTACCTAGCTGTGTGGCCTTGGGCAAGCCACTTAACCCCATTTACCTTGCAAAAACCTAAAAAAAATGTAATGAGTAGAACTGGAAAATCATTGTGCATTGTAAGACCAACGTTGTAATGATGGCTAACTGTGAAAAAGACTGAGCTACTCTAATCAAGAGAGTGATCCAAAACATTTCCAAAGGACTCTTGGTGAAAAAAAAATGTTCCCTATCACCAGAGAACTAGAACAGATGAACTTTTGAATATAAATTAAGATATAATTTTCGCCCTTCCTTCCTTCCTTCCTTCCTTCCTTCCTTCCTTCCTTCCTTCCTTCCTTCCTTCCTTCCTTCCTTCCTTCCTTCCTTCCTTCCTTCCTTCTTTTCTTTTTTTCATTCCTTCCTTTGCGATATGCCTGGCATGGAAAGAAATAGTGTCAAAAAAGAAAGGCTGTATTCAGGATCAATGCCTGACATCTGAGTGGAAATAATTTGTATTCAGTTGTGAAGAATCAGTAGTAAATGGATACTACCTTGGATGGGACTGAAATCACTGGTAAATGGGTTATGTAGAGTTCAAAACCATATATTCAGAGTTAATTCATAGACTAATTAGCCATCTGGTGTGTAATATGCAACACAAAGAAGACCTTTTCTCCCCTCCCCATTGTATCCTAGCAGATCAACCACAGTAAGCTGAGCCTCTTGAGTTATTAGTCCTTTGAACATGGTTTGTTGTTTGCAGAAATATTTGCACTTTGCTATGCCTTTGAAGTATATGTTTACCATACTTTATCCTTGACCACAAGGGATAAATTTTACCTAGAAAAAAACATATTAAACCCCTAGCAAGTGCTGACTTCTCACATGCATCCAATTGGCTTCAGTGCTTCAGTGCCCAGTTTAATTAACCATTTCCTGATGTGGTGCCTGAATGTTCATGATAAATGGCGATTGGCAATTTATTTTTTAGTACAGTTTTCTATTGTTGTATATTTAATATGAAACCAATAAAATTCCCAGCAGCCCTTGTTTCTCCAGTTTAGAGGAAAGTTCTGGTTAAGCTTTAAGGCAATGTGGCAAGGTGAAAATAGCACCAGATTGAGATTGAGAAAACTGAGTGATAAGTATTGAAAGGCTAATGAATACTTTTGTGTCCTTAAACAAATGATAAAATATCTCTGGGTCAGTTCCATGGTGAATTTCATGATTCTAATATGATTTTGGTCCCTTGTTTAATGGCCATCCCTAGAATGCCATTTCTCATTCCTTGAACTTTGCTAAAGCCTTAAATTTTAGAAGAAGGAGCCTCAATGATAATTTAGAACAAATCTTCAATTTATGGTTGTGAAAATCAAAATAGGTTAATGATTTTCTAAAAATCAAAATGACAGAATGTCATTTTGACACCCATTCTCTCTCTTTCTCAGAGAGAGAGAGAGAGAGAGAGAGAGAGAGAGAGAGAGAGAGAGAGAGAGTTCCTTGAGCAAAGGAGCAGGATAAATTGTAATACCAAGTCTTGTGTCCTTTCCATGATAGCATATTCTCTAAACTGAACTGAACATGGAAGGGGACAGGAGGAGAGAATGAAATGCCTCTTTTTTGCTTGATAATCACCACTCTGCTTAAAAGTTCTAACGAAGTATTTGTAGAACAACATATTTTATCTCTTCACTTTAGTCACTTCCCCATATCCAGAATACTCTCCCTTTTTATCTCTGATTCTTGGTTTCTCTGGTTTACATCAAGTCCAGGATCGTACAATGTTTGGTGGCTTGTATATAACAGGCACTAAATAAATGCTTATTTTCTGATTACTTATCCCCAGTGACTGCGCTAGTGCCTTGAATATAATAGAAGCCTTGTAAATCCTTATTGGATTTGTTGGTATCCTGATTGTCAGTCCAGGGATTTTTTTCCCCATGAACAAAAATAGGAATTCACATTGATATAGTACTGTATGATTGGCATAATATCTTATGTACATTATTTCATGTAATTCTACTATAATGCCAAATGGTAGGTGTATTAATTATCCTTATTTTATAGACCAAAAAACTGAATGCCAGAGAGGTAAAGCAACCTGCAAATAGTCAGAAAACTAATAAATATTAAGTAGATTTGAACTCAGGTTTTCCTAACTCCAGGTCCAGTTTTTAATAACTATAAAACTGTTGTTCCATTATACTTAAGTCAAAGAAGACATTTAGAGAATGGTTTCATATGAGTATGGAGAATTCATTTTATTAGTCCTTCATTGCTCTTTACTTCTTTGAGAGCAAGTCATATCAATACAGCAAATATTCAGGTTTATGCAACAGTTCTTTTTTTTTGCTGCTACTATTGAGTACCCTATCCCCATTTTAATTTTTAAGGTTATTTCTAATTGAATTTCAATACTCCAAAAAGCTGTGCTTTCATAGGTGTATTTACTTTCAGTCCATCACAGATCAAAATTACAATCCCTCTGTGACTCAGTAAATGGCTATCAAGAATTGCTGTGACCAAAACCAACCTGTGGACCAAGATCTCCAGATTTAGGTCTCCTGATTCAAGTGACCTACATAGTCCATATTGGTTCTCCATTTGGAATCTTTCCAGCTTAGTAGGACCTGTGGATCTTATCTTCACTGATATCCTTCTAATACCCAAGCCTACCCTGCATATCACCCAGAGGTTTCTGGCATGGTCTTTGGTATAATGAGGTAGCTGCAATAAGTTTAAATGATCAAAATTTAATTATCAAAAATTAAAGTTTGAATGATATTCACAATCATCCTAATGATCTGATGGGTCATTGAATTAAGAGTCCCACAGTTTCTTTTCTTTGGTAAAATAAAGATCCTTCACTAAATTTCTCCCCTAATGTTTCATTGTATTAAAAAAGTAACTGAGCTTTTGAAATCTATGCCATATGAGTATAAACTCTTGTAGATCTTACTAAGATAGTTTGGAAAAAATTCTGTGTTTGGATTTATGGTAAATTTTTTCAAATTCAGGGCTGTCACTTACTGCCTCAGTATCCTTAAAAAAGTAATTTTAACCTCTTAGGTTCTTCATTTATAAAATGTAAGTCTAGAACAAAATTAGATGTAGGAACTTATGATCTTTAATGAGAAAAAATTGACATTGATTTTTACTAACCTCTCATTGAAATTTAGCACTTTTAAAATTATTAACATAAACAAAATTATTATTTTGAGAAAGGGTCCATAGATTTCACCCAACTGCCAAAAGTGAACGAAAAAATATAATAACTTTTGCTCCAAATTATCTCTAGGGTCCTGTGTAGCTCAAAGTCAGTGGGAAACATAACAATAATTAAAATGTAGTTTTCCCACCCATCTCTGGAGATTATTGGACTAAGAATCCTATTCATAGAATCACTTGTCAAGAATCTATTTTCTTGTTTCTAGATTGGATAAATATGTCTATGTCATTGGAAGTGAACTGGTGACTATCAAACCAGAAGAGGCATTTCATTCTCTCCTTCTGCCCCTCCCATGTTCAATTCGGTTGTGGGATGATATTATTATGAAAAAACACAAGGCTCGCATTAACAACTTCTAGGCTACATTTCTGGAATTTACTTTTTTAATTGGCAATACTACTTTCACTGTTTATTTTCTAAGACAAAAGTTAGGACTACAAGCCCAGGTCTGGGATGCAGTGGATGACCTCAGCATTTTAGATGTCTGACCAGTCTCTGAATACTTCACAGCACCTACTTCCACTGCTTTTGGATAAATTGTTCTCATCCACTAATTTTTTATATATACTTGTGTTAGGCATTTTCCTAAATCAGTTACCCTCAATGAGGTGTAGACCATATGCTCAAATTATTTTATCAGGTTGTGGCTGCTGATGACTCTGGAAGAGAATCTGATGACTTTGTGAAACTGTTTCACTTAAATCCAACTCATGCATAAGTCCAGACATCACCTTGTATAAGTTCTTTTGAAGATGAAGGATTGATAACAATTTGCTTTCTAGTATTTTGATGAGGAAAGTACTCTGAATTTTTTAAAACTATATCACAGTTGTTATATAAGGAGAAGGATTCCTTCTAAGGATATCATATACCTATTTTACAAGAGTTTTTTCTTTGTTTTATTCCCCCCCACAAAATACATATTCTGAAAAAAATTAAACACTTATCTATAATTCATTCTGATGAAATTTATATCTCTAGGATAAATTTTTATCTTTAGGATAAAAACATTTTAAACTAGGTATAAAAAGGTAACATAGAACTGTGACCTCATCAATGCAGATATTCCCTACAATGATGTAGATGATTATCCATCAATGTCTATTCATCACAAGGTGTGCAGGGCAACTTTCTTGCAATTGTCTTTATATAATAAATATATCAGAGAGCATGGAGACCATTCATTGATTATCTCTCATTCTCACTTGATGACTAGCACATTTTCTTTTTCAGACTTTGGCAATGTCCATTTTTGGCAATAATGTCCTAAAAAATAAATGCGTCACCAAACCAAAATTTTTGTCCTGTGTCTGTGTGTGTGTGTGTGTGTGTGTGTGTATGTGTGTATGCATAGCAGTTCAGTCAATTGTGTTTCTACATTTCACTCAGTGGGCAAGGTTCTTACATTTACAGTACCATCACTGAAATTTAGATTTGTAGACAACTTGCAAACTTTTTGATCCTTAGCAAAATTGATCCCTTTTACTGCCAGTCACTGACACAGTAGAAGCTTTATGGAATGATACAGGACAGAAGGTCATTGTATATTTTTCTTTGTTTATGAGCTTCCAGAAACAAAAAATGCATCACCAAATGTTCACAGTACTGGAAAGAAGTCTCTTCACACTTATGCTAATCTTGAAAAACAAAGGCAAAGAAACTTGTCTTGTCACAGCTACAGTTGAAGTCTTTCCAGCATGGCTTTAATAACCTAGGCTTTAAGAAGGGAAATTGGAGTAATATTTTAAGCAGTAAATAAAAATCTTGCTTATCATAAAAAGCTAGATAGAAGATCAAATTCAGGAATCCTATAATTTGAAAGCCAAAGCTTCAGAACATTAATGTTTAAATAGTACTCACTTCCAAATAATGGTCTCCAAATAAGGTTCCATTTGTGTTTTATTATGGAAAGCCCTAACACATTCAAGTTCATTAGGAATTTTAGCCATATGTACTGATTCTGTGAAAGCAGTTCTATTCTGAATTCATAAAGGTCAATTTTTTTGATGAAGGTATGTGATTAATGTTGTATGATGAATACTATGGCCTATTTCCAGCAATAACGGGAGGACAAGAGATGGTGCTTCCTGGGAGGAATATATGACTTCCTGGAAAAGGAAGACAAGGCAAGGAAACAATTCATGAAGGGATCAGGGAGTTCAGCTTGTAAAGTTTGAACACTTAATCCAGTCTAGAAAATCAAAATTATGGGACTGAGAAGAGAGGGAGAGGACAGATATGAAGGAGACTGGAATTTCATATAGCTTCAATGTAAAATTCATCGCTTATTGTTTTAAGTGTCCACTTATTTGCATTCAGTAGAATATCTGTTGAAATAGAGCTCCAGCTCTGGAAGACACCATCCATGCTTTTGTATTTAAAGTTGACTGTGCTAAATGTTATCAATGGTTCCTAATTATAAATACTTAGTCCAGAGTGATTAAAATGGGTTTTAATAATTTCTTTGTAAAGAAGGATCTCCTCTCCTAATGAAAGAAGGCCCAAATGACCACAATATCCCATCTGGGATACAGTTTGAAAGGCTTGTTCCTCCCCTTTGTGACAGTCATTGGCAGGGTTGCAATCTAATTAATAATTCACCCCTATATGTTTTCCCCACCCTGCTCATTATATTAATACTAATTATACAGAGGAGTGAACAGTAAAATACACCAACCTCCTTGACTAGGCACAATTGTAAAGAACAGGCATCATAGGTCATCTCAGAACCAGATGTGGCAGGCATCATCTAATCTCAGGCATAATCAGGTTGGAGTCAATTCCTTTGTCTTACATTCACATGCCTGCCCATAGGCACAATCACAGAGAGACCCCAGTCTTCATAAGATAAACTAACAATACTCCTTTACATTCCTGTGGAAGCCAAACACCACCCCCCAGCCCATTCCTTACACTAAATAATCTCACAAGTAGACTTGAATAATTATAAATAATTTCTCTTTCATGCAATCAGTGACAAGTGTCTTTTTCTCTAGGAAGATAGATATCTCTCCAGAAGGATAAAGAAGGCAAACATTTCTTAGTCATTGGATAATGTTTCTTGAATTTTAATTGGATAGTTCCTAAATCCTCATTATCTACGCTAGAAAAGTGCCAGGAAAAGAGAAACTCAAATCAACAAACATTTCTTAACTTTCATGTTATCCAAAACTCTAGCTATATAAAGAAAAATATGATACAAACTGTTCTCAGAATGGGGTATTGAAGGGAAGACAGCAAAAACAATGAATTTTGATAGGAAGGCAAATATGGTAAATGTAAGGGAAAGATCCAGAGGGAAAGTTAAATGGAAATAAATTAAGAAGGGTGAGGTCATTTTTCTGCTTGGAAGGAGTAGGAAAGAGAGAATACTTCTTAGAGGAGGAAACACCTAAAAAAGGTCCTTGAAGGGTGGTAGGTACTTGATCAAACTACATTGAGGAAGAAGTTCATTTAGTAAAGGGAAAAAATATATAGACAGAAAAAAAGAGTACAGGATCAGACTAGTCCATAGTTATTTGGAACACAGATGTGTGAGGAGGAGAAATTTGAAAAAAGACTAGGAAGATCAATAGGAAACAGAGTACAGAGGTCTGTAAATGCCTTAATCAGAAGTTTATGCTTTCTTTGGTAGACAATTAAAAAGCACTGCTTATTTTTGAACAGGGGAGTGATTTGATAGAGATGGTATGTTAGAATTCTTATTCTTGTTATGCATAATGAATTAATTGAAAGTATGGACTGAAACCAGGTAGGTCAGGTAAGTCCTGAATTCAAATTCTGATTTTGACATTAACTTTGAGAACCTGACCAAGTCATTCTGAAGACAGAATAATGGGCTTTGGGGAAAGGGGACTCAAAGATAAGATCTATGGGGCTTCATTTTTGTGAAGAACTCACCAATCTCTGACTCATGGAGGTAAGAAAGGCTTACATTTTAATTTAAAGGTTACCATAAGGATTTACAGGATATTACAAAATATTCATAGGTGAACACAAAATGTTCATAAGTTAAGTTCTTTGGAGAAGCAGCAATATAGTGAGTTTCAATATAAGTAAGAATAAGGTGGGAGAGTTTGGGGAACCAGGTTCCCCAGAGTGGATCAGCTGCATAAGTAGTTGAGAAGATAAGTGGTAGAGAAAAGCAAAATGGTAGGAGACTTTGGGGGATGAAGCTCCCTACAGAAGTGGACTGCCCTCCAAAGGAAGGCTAGCAGTTCACCTGAGAAGTTCAATTTAAACACTCTTTTAAGCCTTTGGGGCAGTAGAAAAAAGCAGAGTTGAAGTAAAGGGAGAAATGCAGGTAAGGGTCGGTAGCTCAAAGACTTAAGTCCTTCAGGCTAAGGCAGGGATCCATTATTCTATTGACAGGGGTTTGACTTTTGCCTGGGAGGGACAAGGTACCTTACAAATGTTCACTGACTTCTCATAGCTTGGACAATTGGAAGAGAAGGAGGTGATACATGGTCTGTACAGAGGATAGAGATGAATATTTCATATTTCTTCCAACATTTCCCCTACTTCAATTTCACTTCTCTCAGACTAGTTTTCCTTATCTGCCAAATAAGGATAATAATAGAACCTGGATCACAGAATTGGGAATATCATATTAAATAACATGCATTAAAGAACAACACAAATTATTATTATTATTGGGTAAGAGATAAATACAATCTTCTGAATAAGAAGAGGTAAGTTTCTGAACTAGGGAGAATTGCTAAGGACTTACCAGTTTCTTGGATTTGGGGGAGGCAGTGATAGTATCAGAGAAAAAAGCAATGATATCCATTAGCAGCTTCAGCTAAGCATGTAACCGAGTCTTTGCCATTGCCAGAAATGCCTATGAAGGAAAAGAAGACAAAATTATCTTGAAAAAACAGCTAATACTTCTAATGAGAAATGTTAGTAATACAGCTGAGTAGTCAGAGATGACAATAAATATCTGAAGTAGAAATTAGATGAAGAGCAGGAATCATAAGAAACTGAGAGATCAATGTACAAATGAATCCTACGTGTCATGAATGATAATTTTTATCATTATTATTATGGCTTTTGCAATGCAGTGGGGTAAAGTGACTTGCCCAAGGTCACACAGCTGGCAATTATTAAGTACCTGAGGGCAGATTTGAACTCAGGCCCTCCTGATTCCAGGGATGGTCTCTATTCACTGTGCCACCCAGTTGTTCCAATAATTTAAAAAAACAAGCAAAAATCATTTTGAGTTTGCTTCATTTACATGTTTGCATGTTAATATATTAATGGTTGTTTGTGTGTGGCTTGTCCTTCCCTTCTCTCCTTCCTCTGGAATCTCTATAACTGTATTTTCTTCACTGTTATCTTCAAAGCACTGACTTTCCCATTGTGCTCCCTCCTAAATTTCCCTGGGCCCCAAAACTTAGGTTTGGGGAAATTCTGTCAGTACATGCTTTTATTAGAGATAGGACATGAGAGTGGTAAGCTGATTCCAGGATATTTCATTTTCTGGTCTAGACTCTTCCAACCCAATCAAATAATAGATGTCTCTGGGAATCAAAACTTCATTTGACAAGGAATTTTTCCTGTTCTTCTTCCAGTTCCAGAAAGAAATTTAGTGAACATGGGTCTGTCTCAGTTTGTTTGTGTAAAGAGGAGATGGAGAAAATAATGTGAATGAACTTTGAGTTGAGTTTGCTTGGCTAGGTGATTGGGTTTACTATATAGACAATCAGGAAATTTCTTACTTATAGTTTGCTATATCAGCTTTTTTAAGGCCTATATAGACACTTTGTATACCCAATCATATTCATCATTCATTTACAAGAACTCTTTTATGACTCAGTGATTAGTGCTTCCTGTTTATAATCCTCTTTCCCTGGATTTAAAGTGATTTGTAGAATATTGGATGCAACCTCTGTTTCTTCTAGTAATAGTTTAGTCAAGATATTCGTGTTGGAAGGTTAGAGAGGGTAAAAATTAGTTTGTCCATGCTGTATGGGGCCAGACAAGCTGTCCCTGACTTTATTTCTGATTTACTGGATCCCCAGATATCTTCTTTATGCTTTTATGTTAGGCATCTCCATGCTTAAAAATGCATTCATTCTTTTACTTCATTTCATAGCATCTGTCACTTCCTTCAAGATTAAGTGGTTAGCATCACCTTAAACCACAGAATCTTATCTGATCCCCAACTGTTAATTCTTTTCCTCCTTCCCTATGTTGTAAAAATTTTGTATTTTCTGTATGCAGTCTTCCCATTGTTATTATTGTTTATTTCAGTCATCTCCAACTCTTTAAGACTCCACTTGGAGTTTTTTTGGCAAAGAAATTGAATGTTTTCTCATTTCCTTCTACAGTTGATTTTACAGATTAGGAAACTGAGAAAACAGGATTGAGTAATTTACCTAGAGACACACAACTACTAAATGTGTGAGGCTGAATTTGAACTCAAATATTCCTGACTTGAGGCCCAGTATTCTATCCAATATGTCACTTATCTTCTCTACACACATATATTTCCCTATATGACATATACTCACCTTTAGAACAAAGTCGATTTCATTTATCTTTGTATCAGATCCTGGAACATAATAGGCACAATGAATTAGTGTTAATTATTTGATTAAGTGATTGAAAGAAAGTATTCAGTATGGAGCCAGGTATAGTGTAATAGTAACATATTTTTAAAATTAAGGAGATTCTAGGTGCTGGGAAAAAATAAATATAGGATATGATTGAGAACCATCTAAGACTAAAACCAGGTCAAATAAGTTACCTGTTTCTTGTGATTCACCTAGAGACAAACAAGATACCTAGAAGAACCTAGAAAATTTGATTGGAAATGATGAAATGTGGTATGTATGTATATATATATATATATATATATATATATATATATATATATATATATAAAGAATTCATAAGCACAGAAATTTTCATTATTATTGATAATTGAAAAGTGAGAACACTAGATTTGGATATAAGCAAATAACTAGTATGATAGCTGAAAAAAATGAACTTTTGGCCCATTGTTAAGATAAATTTTTGGTCAAGAATGGAATAAATCCAAAATATCTAGTAAAATATATATTTACCTAAGGAATTATAAATCTGATTAAAATGACTTTAACAATAGAGGAAATCCATGTTATTGAGTAATATCTATCAAAACAGAAAAGAACAGTAATTATTAAAACAATATTAGTGACCAGGTATAGTATCACATGCTAATAATCTCTACAACAGGGAAGCTTGAGGTTGGCAGATTTCTTGAGCTTCAGAGTAGAAGATGCATTATAATAATCAACTAAATGTTATTAAATTTGCTGTTAATATGGCAAGTGACTAGGAGAAGGGAGGAACCAGTTGACTAAGGAAGGGTGAATCAGCCCAGTTAGGAAAAGGAGCTAGTCAAAACTCATATGCCAATTAGGTATAAATTTGGACCTATCAATGTCTCCTGACCTTCCAACCTGGGCATGAGAGGATTATCTAGTTTTAAAATAAACAGAATGAAACTAAAATAATATTAGTAGGGAGAATATGTCAAACTATAAAAAAGAGGGACAACAATTAAAACTCTGGATTAAATTATTTATTCTAAATATAAAAAGTATAGATTATAAATAAAGTAAAATAAAATAGAGTACTTAAAAGGAGGAAGCCACCCAGTCTAAGTGGAATATGAAAGATAACTAGAATGTAGTTTTGGAAAAGATATGTGCTACTAAAAATGATTAAATCTAAAAAAAAGCAATAGTATGATATTTTCATGGGAGGGAAATTCACAAATTACATGGAAGAAACATGAAACAGAAAATTTAGGCCAGGATTGATAGAAAGAAAATTATAAATGACATGTAAAGTAATGATATTATTTATATAGAGCTATGAAGTTCATAAAATACTGTATGTATATATATATATACATATTCATTATACATAAATATATATACACACATATATATATTCTCTGTATGACACTGGACCTCAGTTTCCTCATATGTAAAATTAAATAAAATGGTGAATTCTGAGAAATCCCTCTATCACTAAATCTGTTATATTAATTTTATGGATTTAAAGGCAGGAGAAATGATAAGACTGATTTTTATAAGACTGATTTTGATCATAAGAAAGAGGGTTTTGAAAAAAAGGAAACAGAGAAAAGGTCTGTTTAGGTGTGAAAGTGTTAGACACGGATTCAGAAGGGAGGCATAGTTCATAGATAGTCTCCAAACATTGTTAATTATTTGACCAAGGAATATTTGCTTCTATTCTATAAATCTATAAATCTCAGTTTTTTTACCTACAAAATAAGTATATGAATATCTAAAGTAATAACCTTGCTGCATGTTGGACAACATATATTAAATGCCTTTAAATTTATATTTGTTTATTATTTAAATTATTGGGAAACTTGAAAATGATCTTTCTTCCTTAGTTTTCATAATTTAAAGGAAGAGAAAGACATTCACAGTATGAAAAATACACTATAATTGGGGAGAGAAAATTTTAGATAGGATAAAAAAATCTGTAAAATTCTAAAGAGTAAAAGGAGTCCAAGAAAGATTAATAATTCTCAAGTAATTTTATGACAAAAGAAGACAATTCTTATAATTTACAGAAAAGTAAGACATTTTCTTATCATCTCTTCACATATTATGTATTTCAGTTTCAAAATAGTTGCATTTCATTTTGATCATTGTAATTGTTATGAATGACTCATAATTATAAAAACTTAATGTGGAGTGATTAAATAGTTTTTTTATTAATTAATTATTCTGCAGAAAAAGACCATTTTCCTAGCTGGAAGGGGCTCTGATGTGTGACAATGACCAGTCTTACATACAGTTTGAAAGACTTTTTCCTTCTCTGAGCCCAGCATTGGTATGAATCATCAGGGTTACAAACTAAACCATATGATAACCCTATATTATCCCAGGGAAGTGTATAGTAAAATGAATGGACTTCTTTAAGAAAGTGCATTTGCAGATGTCAGGGACCCTAGATCAATCCAGGACTAGATGGAGCAAGCCTGGGTTAATCTCAGCTCTGATCAGGTCGGGAGACCTCTCCCAGTTCTGTAATTGGTTGGGCATAATAACTACAGGCAGATCCCAGTCTTCGTAATGTGTGTGTATGTGTATGTATATTATATGTTATTATTATATTATATATTACATAGATATCATATATATTTAAACTAGCAATTTCCTCTTGCATTCTGTGTAAGTCAAATGCCCAACATTTCTCACAGTCTTCAATTATGAATTTAAGCAGAAATGTACAACAATTGGAAGTAAAAGGCAGAGGTTAAGTACAAAAGTAGTCAGTCTGTAAGAATAGCATATTGAGTTGTATAAATCATAATGATTTGAAGTTGATGATGACTTCTAAGGACAACAAAAGGAGTACCTTTTCTATTATTACTGTCTGGTAAGTTGTTTTGGAAGCAAAACGAAAATAAAATGAAAGACAATGTTGTTCTAGTTACAGTTTCTCTACTAAGGTGAATAATCTTCAGAATATGAAGGATATAAATAAAATGATTAATTAGGAATCTGAGATAATTGATGCTAAATTAATAATTAATGACAAATCGAAGATAAGTGAAGAGATATTAATGAAATATTCAAATCACTTCATTGTGTATAAATTACCTGGTCTTGGTTGTGCTAATTTCAGGTCTCTGAAGAAAAAAATAACAATTGCTATTTTCAATATTCAATAATCTTCGGAAAAAATGGCCAGTAAGGTGCTGCATAACTAAATATGGGTGTTATTTTTTTTAAATTGGAAGAAGATGGATTCTACAAGTTATAATATGTAACCCTGATTTTGATTCATTAGAAATTCTAGAACATGTCATCATGTCAATCAAAGCAAAGACATAAAAAGTCCACAATCACAAGAGTATCAAGTTGCATTAAGTTCATTCATTTACTTTTTTCCTTGTTTTTTCTTAACTAAACTAAGCTCTCAGCCAGGCATTTGATGAACTATTCCATGTTGTCATTGTAAATAAGTTGGAGAGATATTGGGTTTAGTATACTTTAAATATACTTAGGTTTAGCATATATTGAAAGACCAGTTCTAAGGAATTGTCATTAATGGATTATTGTTAATCTCGGAGGTAGTAAGAACTGCAACTCTGGATATCTGCCCTTGGTCCTGCGTTAGTAAATACTCTTTTTTAATGTTTAAATAAGGACATTGATGACACACTTTCCAAATAAACGATTGACATAATGATAAGAAGGTTAGGTGATACAGTGAATGATAGATTGAGGATTTAAACAACCAAAACAGACTAAAATAAAATCAGATATAATGATGGGAAATTTCACAGAGATGATAGGATAAAAAGGATAGTCACTTCAAGTATACTGGGAGAGACAAAGCTAAAAAGTGCATGTGAAAATAATATGGAAGTTTGAGTGGACAGTAAACTTTATAAAAGGCAGTAATGTGACATGTGTGAGAAAAGAAAAGTATTATGATTTAAGTTGCCTTTATAGAGATAAAAACATATAGAATTAGGGAATATAATGCCTTAATATGTACTTTCTTATTCAACTGAACATTTAGAATTCATTCTAATTACTGGCATTTCATTTTATGAACTGCAAAGATATATTGAAGCCTATCCAGAATAGGGTAAACAGTATGTTCAGAAGACTTGTAAATATCCCAAATAGAGATTAAATACATGATAAACAAAAGAAACTGCTTATTCAGCACTGGGGTGAGGGACAGCAACAAATTGTTTCATGGAACAGCATTCCATCTTTTTTTTTTTGGTGTGGCTGATGGAATGGTATTACTAGAAATATTAAAGGACAAAGAATGTCAGCAAAGTAACAAATTTATTGTTATAAACTATTATTACATTTAGTTATTTTTTTACCTTTGATATTCTATATTTATTTATGGAAAAAAGTAAGATATAAATGAATTTCTGGAATGTGGAAAGTACTACTTCATTATGGCAATTCCCCAAAGAAAAATAACACTATATGGCTGCTGAGTTGTGTATTTGAATTTCTTCTTCAGAATGCTATTCCAGAGAAAGCATCTGAGGAAAGTTTGCATTTTTGGGGGTTTTTGCAAGACAAATGGGGTTAAGTGGCTTGCCCAAGGTCACACAGCTAGGTAATTATTAAGTATCTGAGGCCAGATTTGAGCTCAGATACTCCTGACTCCAGGGCTGGTGCTCTATCCACTGTGCCACCTAGCCTCCCCAAGAGTTTGCATTTTCATGTTTCCCCTCACTAGTTTCTGTTGTCTGGTCCGAAATAAGAACTAGATGAGAATTACTTTTCTTTTTAAATTCAATGTCATATTACTGATAAGATCAAAATGTTACCTTTGTAAATTGGTTCAGTGATTCTTACTTACTAAGTTTAGCATTTGCAAGTAAATTTAAATAAATTACACATGACTCTACACTTTCTCTAACTAGTCTAGATTCTACTTAATTCCTCAAGAGTTTAAACTCACTCATAAGGTACCTGAAAATTTTCATCGGTGAGAAAAATTGAATAAAGGATCTTTTCTAGAAAGATTTTTTTAACTACTACACTGCTAAATGGGGTACTATATAGAAATGATGTTAGAAGCATTAATAAGGCTGCAAGTATGTATTTTTGGCTATGAAGAACAAAATGGTTTCCTAGTTAGAGAAGTAGAAAAGATTATTTCTTTATCTTTTTAAACTTTGCATCTTGAAACATATTTTTATATATGGGGCTTTGAATAAAGGACATAGCTCTAGGAATTACAGTAGTTATATTGGCATCTATTAACCAGTAATACTTTCATTGTAGGAATTTAGTATTTTCAACATAGTAGAAGAGAAAGTCATTGGATGAAAGATGGCATTGGGGCTGCAGGGGGAAAGTAGAAAATTTGAAATAACCATTGAGGTAAATATTTTAAGGTATCAATTTAAATTAGATAACATGTAACTGGTAATACAGATCACTATATACTCTCCCTTAAAAAAAGAAAAAGAGAGACTAAATTCTGTATTCACATAAACTGAATTTCCTTTAAAATATTACTTTATTTGTTTTTAGTTTATTATGGTTCTAACTCAGAATTTGTAACACAGAAATTTTAGAAAAGTTTAGAGATAACATATATAGATTTCCCCACATAGAAAATATCTCTAAATGTGATGAAGCACTCCACTAAAATTCAATCAAAGGTTATCAATTTTCTTTTTAAGAAATATCTCTACTGCATCCAAGAAAGGATTCATTTAAATTGAATAAGAGTACGGTCCCCTCAAAAATCAAATTCTATTACACGTAAAATTGAATTTAAATCAGATAGTACTATGTCAAGTTTTCCTCATAGTATTTAGCTACTCAAGCATAGGAGAAGTGTCAGATGGTAGGAATTAACCAATATTTAAGTTAATAAAAAAGAAAATGTGGTATTATTGAAATCAAAGATGATTAAAGAGATGACTGATGCTACGATACAAAGGGAAGTAAGACCTGAATAAGATTTTTAGAGCAATTAGAAAAAAAAATCAAAGCTTATGATAAGGATAAAAAAGAAAAAAAAATTATGAGGTTGAAGAGAGTAAAAGTAAAAAGTGGGAAATTATAGTCTGAAAGAGATATTCCAAAATTCAGGATTTTTTGTCCACATCCTTCCTTACACTTTCATCACATATTACATGAACGAAAGCAAAAGATTATTTATTGATCATATACCCTGTCTCTAACATATCCTTCACTCTGTTGCCAAAATGATAAATGCAAAGGCATGGAATACAACTTCCTGGTTAAATAAACTTCCACAATTCCCAAGACAATAATAATATTAAGGACAAGTTACACACTTTTGACCCTTACAAACCCTCAGAATCTGGCTTTAATATAATTTTCTAGACATCCCATTGTTTCTCTCCCCCATTAGACACTGTACATTTCAATCAAACAAGTATACATCATGTTACCTGTATAAAAGTACTTCATTTTCCACCCTCCTGACCTATTTATGTTCCCCTTTCCTGTCATGTTCTTCCTTTTCAAATTCACCTCTTACAATCCTTACTTTAATTTAAGATTGAGTCAAAGTGTTATCTCATTCTTCAGACTTTTCTTAATGATGCCCATTTTTAACACTTTTATTTACTTTATATTTCAATTATATTTCATTTATATTTTGTCTGCTTACCAAGGAAAAGTCTAGTTTAGTATAGAGTGGCTTATCATCAGTAGACTGGGGCCCTAAGTTATAAATTATTTGATCAAGATGACCCATGAAACAAAGAAAAACAATTTAAAAAAATGCACCTCATTCTCATGTGAAACCATTTCTTCTACAGTGATGGTAGCAACATATTGGATAAAAAGCAAAGGGTATCTATAATCATTGAACTATTGTGACCATTGTGAAATTTTTGTCAGGTGACCCACAGAGCAGAAGGAACTGATATGGAGAAAACTATATGGTGAAACAGTTCAATTAGGAGACCTTGGTTAAAATCCCACTTTTATTATACTTATTAACTGTGTGATTTTGGGCAAATTGTTCAACCTCTCTGGTCTTCAGCTTATTCATGTAAAAAAAAAAATCTGGACCTAGATTAAGTGAACTTTGAGGCCCTTTCCAAAACTAGTTATATAATCTATAACCTGCAGTATTTTGATGGATGATATGATGCAACTTATTATAATAAGAAGGATGAAATAGCGGCTAAATGGAAAGATGACTCCCAGGTACACTGAAGAGGTCAAGAAATTGACAGATTTCATTTTACGGTAAACAGAAAAGCCCAAGAAATATTATTTCAAGAGATATTTGGTCATCTTGTATTTCCATTCTAATGAAAGGTATTGACAAAAACGTTTTCATGGGAATAATTACAGATTATATATTAACATTCATTGCACAAAGGGAAAGATGAATAAATTATAAGAACTTAACAAGTTAAAACAAATCAATATATACTTTGAAAGGGTGGCTGTAATGCAAAGGTGAAAACGATATCAATAACAGAATTTTATGAAAGTGTAGAATAGGGATAAAAAAAGGGAAGTCTAAAGACATGTAAACTGTCAAATTTTACTTTTATATATCTTTTAAAAATATTATATTTTTCTCAATTATATCTAAAATAATCGTTACGTTTATTTTTTAAAGAAAATTAGTTCTGGGGACAGGTAGGTGGTGCAGTGGATAGAGCACAGGCCCTGGATTAGTAGGATTTGAGCTCAAATTTGACCTGAGACACTTCATAATTGTCTAGCTTTGTGACCTTGGACATCCTTAACTCTATTGGGCACACCTGAGTACACTTAACCCCATTGCCTTAAATTAAAAAAAAAATTGAGTTCTAAGTTCTCTCCCTGTCTTTATCCCTTCCATGAGATGGTAAGCAATTTGATATAGAAAAATACATGGGGATTCATGCAAAATATATTTCTTTTTTTGTAGGATTTATTTGCAAGGTAATGGGGTTAAGTGGCTTGCCCAAGACCACACAGCTAGGTAATTACTGTGTGTGAGACCTGATTTGAACTCAGGTACTCCTGACTCCAGGGCTGGTGCTCTATCCACTGTGCCACCTAGCCACCCCCAAATATATATTTCCATATTGGTGCCAAAACCTGGGCATTTAGGTGATGCAGTGGATAGAGCATTTGTTTTGGAGTCAGGAGGACTGGAGTTTGAATCCAGCCTAAGACATTTGATGCTTACTAGCTGTGTGACCTTGGACAAGCCACTTAATTCTGATTGCCTTGCATCCAGAGTCATCTCCAGTAATCCTGATTCATATCTGATCACTAGATCCAGATGGTTCAGAAGGAGAAGGTGAGGCTGATGACTCAGCACAGCACCCCCTCAGTCAAATCTAATTCATGTGTTTGTCATGGCATCAACTCCCTGATATCAGGGTCTTCTTTGAGAATGAAGGACAAATATCAACATTTCCATATTGGTCATGTTGTGAAAAAACAAAACAAAATACAGAACAATAAAAAACAATCCAAGGAAAATAAAGTTTCTTTTTAATATACATTTCAATGTGCATTCAGACTCTATCAATTATTTCTTTGAAGGTAGATAGTATATTTATTATGAGTTTTTTGGAATCATCTTGAATAACCGTATTGCTAAGAATAGCTAAGTCACTCTATTTACAATATTTTCCTAGTTCAGCTCACTTCACTTTGCATCTTTCCAGGTTTTCTGAAATCATTCTGTTCATCATTTTTTACAATGCAATAGCAGTTCATTGCAATAATGTACCACAATTTTTCTTTGCCACTAAAGTATCTGCTATAAATATTTTTCTATATATAGTGCCCTCCAACTTTTTATTCCTTTAGGTCATACCAGTAATGTATTACCATGATTAAAATAATGTACAATTTTATAATTCCTTGAGCATAATACCAAATTGTTCTCCAGAACAGCTGAATCAGTTCACAATTCTACCCACAATGCATTAGGATCCCTATTTTTCTATATGCCCTTCAACATTTATTATTTACTATTTTCTGTCATGTTAACCAATTTTATAGGTATGAGGTGGCATCTCAGACTCATTTTAATTTATATTTCTCTAATCAATACTTATCTAGAACATTTTTAACCTTTATTGATATTTGATTTCCTCTTCTGAAAGTTGCCTGTTCATATTCTTTGACCATTTATCAATTGGGAATGGTTTTTATTTTTATAAATTTGACTGTTTTTCATGTATTTGAGAAACATGGACTTTATCAGAGTCAAGGTATTAGATTTTCCCCCAGTTTTTAATTTGTCTTCTCATTTTGGTTGTTTTAGTTTTGATTTTGTAAAACAAAAACAAAATCCTTTTAATCTAATATAATTGAAATAATCCATGTTATATCTTGTATTGTTCTCTATCTCTTCTTTGATTATAAATTTTTCCCTTCATTATAATTTTACAGGTAAACTCTCCCTTTCTGTAATATTTTGTTTAGGGTATCACCCTTTATGTCTGAATCATAAATCCAATTTGACCTTATCCTCATATATGGTCAAAGATGTTCTATACTTAGTTTCTGCCATATTATTCTCTAGTCTTTTCCCAGGAATTTTTGTCAAATAGTGAATGCTAATCCTCAAAACTAGGTTCTTTGGATTTATCAAACATGAAATTATTATGGTCATGTGTAATCTATTCCTAATCTATGCCACTTATCTGATATTCTTCTTATTAGTCAGTAGTAGATTGCTTTGATGATTATTATACAGTTTGAGATCTCATTAGGCTAGGATCCCTTTCTTCACATTTATTTTAATTGATTCCCTTGATGTTCTTAACCTTTTTTTTTCCTTCTAGGTGAATTTTGTCATTATTTTTCCATATATATATATATATATATATATATATATATATAATATTTTTTGATTGTTTGAGGGGTATGACACCAAATAACTAAATTAATTTGGATAGTATTGTCATTTTTATTCTATTGACTCAGCCTACCCATGCGCATGTGATGTTTTTCTAATTTGTTAAGGCTCACTGTATTTCTGTCAAACGTACTTTGTCATTGTGTTCATATAGTTTCTGATTTGTCTTGGCAGGTAGTATTTTAAGTCAAATTTAGCTTTTTTTTTCTCTTACTCCTCGAATTTATTGACTATATATATATATATATATATATATATATATATATATATATATTGATGATTCATTTGTTTTTGCTAGATGTTTAAATTATTTAAATTTTTCAGATGATTTCCCTAGAATTCGCCAAGTTTGCAATCATATGTTCTGCAAAGAATGATAGTTTGGTTTCCTCATTGCCTATGAAAATTCCTTCAATTATTTTTCTTCTTTTACTGCTATAACTAGCATTTCTAGAATAATATTGAATAACACTGGTGATAATGAGCATCCTTGCTTCACCCTCTCCAATTTAATTGAGAAAGTTTCTAGATAATACCTACTCATGATTTTGAATGTATAACATTTATCATTTTGAGGAAGGCTCCATTTATTCCTTTGCTCTCATCTTTTTAATAAGAAATTTTTATATTTTGGCAAAGGCTTTTTCTGTATCAGTTGAGACAATATAATTTCTCTTGATTTTGTTACTGATATGGTCAATTATGCCTTTTACAAAAATATTGAATTATAAGGTTTTTTTCTAATATTGAACCATCCTTGCATTACTGGTATAAATCCCACCTGGAAGGTAAGGTGCTTGTGATAAATTACTATAATCTCCTTGTTCATTATATTTTTTTTAAATTGTTATATCAGTATTCATTAGGAAAACTGGTCTGTCATTTTCTATATCTGTTTTAATTCTTATTGGTTCAAGGATCAATACCAGGTTTATATCATAAAGGCAATTTCCAAATTTTTCCAAATTGTCTATAGAAAGATAGGAATCAAGTTTTCTTTAAATAGTTGATAGTATTCACTGGTGAATCCATTTGACCCCAGGGATTTTTTTTCTTAGAAAGCTTACTGATGGTTCATTTCAATGTATCCATTTAAGAGAATAGGTTTTGAAAGTATTCCATTTCTTCTGTTCATCTGAGCACTTTATATTTTTGTAAATACTCATCTTTTAATAATTGTTTTAATCTCATCTTCATTCAGAATGAATTCATTTTTTACATTTTTGATGCTAGTTATTTGGTTTTCTTTTTTTTAATCAAATTAACCATTGGTTATTTTATGGGATTTTTTTCATAAAACCAACTCCCCTTTTATGTATTAGTTTAATTAGTTTAATTTTATCTCATTGATTTATTTTTGTGTACTTTGTGTGTACTGAGGCATGAAAAGAAATTGATAATATTTTGATGATGGATTATTATTGAAGAATTTTGTAGCTTGTTTTTGTATTTTAAATAGATCTAGAAATAAGAGGGGGGGGATTTATATTCTGGTAACTAGGAAGAAAATAGACCCAAGGAAAAAACTAAGCATGAATATAGTCAAAATTAGAAGACTTTCATTGTGGCCAGGTGGAAATAAGAAAAAAATATTTAAGGGTGTGCCATTACCAAGCTAGGAGAAAACATACCAAATTGATACATGCCTGTGCAAGAGTTATCTTCAGCAAATAGAGAAACAATAGCCAGGTTGACAATTGGCTTCCCCCCTAAATATATATTGTTTGCTATTGAAGGAACTCTGATGCCAGGCAACATCTACTTCCCTGTGGATGAACCAATTTGATTCTGGACCAGAAAGATAGATAACTGGAGAACACTTATGCAAATTGAATGATTTATGATGTAGGGCAGCTGTCAATGTGTTCTTCAGAATCTTTTGTCATGTGGGCCATGAAACTACATTCCAAAAAAGGTAACTCCAAGTTTCTATGTTTCCCTAAACAATTTGTAAATTAAGCATATGGACACATCTTCAATTTTACTGAGGACTGTGGAAGGTTACAAATAATTTATATTTGTATTATTCTGTGACCTAGAATTTAACACTAGCAGTGGTGTCTGGGTCTGGAGAGATGGGTGTGGTCTTAGGAAGAGTTTCTGCCTCTAGTTGGGGTTAAGTGGAATGTATAGTCTATGCCTACATGGCAATGCTTTTTCATATAGGCAATGTTTTTTTTTAAATGACATTTTATGTAATCTGATTAAATGCTTTTTAAAATTGATGACCTTAGAAGAGTTCGGTCTGTGAAAAAAGAGATCTAGGACCTTAATGAAGAGGAGTTATTAGTATGTAGGGACAATGAGACAGGTCAATCTGACAAGTGAGGGTATAAAACCATACTTCTAGAAGAAAATAAAACCTGTAGACATAAAGAAAGAAAGACCGTCACATCAGGGAGGTGATACCAATGATAAGCATATGGATTGGATTAAACATATTAAAGCAGGAACTACCTACTCAGAGAGGGGGCTGTGATTGGTAATGAATGCCATGAGATCCTGAAAAAATGGCCAAAAACTTGGGTGAACTGTGTTACTTGTTGCTGTTCAGTAATTCAGTCATACCCAACTCTTCATGACCCTATGGATCATACTGTCAATGGGGTTTTCTTGCTAAAGACATTGACATATCCACAGATGAAGAGACATGCTCAGGTTCCCACAGCTAGTAAGAGCTTGAGACTAGATTTGAGCCCTTCTCTTCCTGACTACAGGACCAGTACTCAATCCATTGAGGACTACATTGCTGAAACATTAAAAACCAGATTTTCTCTATAGTAGTGTGATCTTCTGATGCTTTCAAGTCTAAGATAACTTCAGTCAGAAGATAGTAAAATAATGAATGAATTCACAAAGTAGCATAAGTAGAAATATTGAAAAATATTTTAAAAACTTCAGCAGTTAAAACATTCCCTTGGGGGACTATGGATAATGATTTTGTAGTTCTGTTTGGCATTTATAAAATGTTTGTCTTTCTTAATGAAAAACAATGACTTTTTGTGCAAAGAAGTAGAAAAATGACCCAAAAAAAGATTGATTAAAGAATAAAAGGAAAGAAGTTTGAATTCAATTCAATAAAAATATTTATCAAGTGCCTACAATGTGTGAGGCACTGAGCTAAATGCTGAATATATAATACAGTTTTTGGCTTCAAGAAGTTTGCAATCTAATGGAAAGAGACAACACACAAAAGGACTACAGATGATAGTAAATGACTAGGCAGTGTCTCCTCTTAAATGGAGACTTAAGGAGGAATTGTGCTCTGCCTTCCAGCCTTTAAATTAAAAGAGACTAAAAGGACAATGAGAGTGGTGAGCAGAAGACACATACGTTAAAGATGAAAATAACTAACAACAAAGAAATGTTTAAAAGAGAATGACGGGGCGGCTAGGTGGCACAGTGGATGAAGCACCAGCCCTGGAGTCAAGAGTACCTGGGTTCAAATCCGACCTCAGACACTTAATAATTACCTAGTTGTGTGACCTTGGGCAAGCCACTTAATGCCATTCCCTAGCAAAAACCTAAAAAAAAGAGAATGACAATATTATGAGGCAGATATTCAACAACCCTCAAGAAACAACATATTGAATATAGAAGTCCTCTTAATAGGTCATTCTCATTCTAGTCTCTCCAATTCCCTGTCTTTCCTTCTTTTACTTACCATAATATTTTGCTAATGACTTCCCTGAAAAACAACAATCTATTCTCATTAACTTATAAGATAAAATAATATTTCTAAGATTGGCATCTAATCTTTCCAATAACTAACCCCATCATCTTTTAATCTTTATTTCATTTTATTATTCTTTAGAAATTTTGCATACCCATCAAACTCAACTATCAGCACTTTCTTGAACTTGACATTTCATTTCTTGCCTCCAAATATTGGTTTTCCATAGAGTTTAGAATATTCAAATGCCTGGATTTCATTCTTTCTTAATTTTCACATCTCAAAACCCTTGCTTCCTTTCTGATTCAGTTTAAGGAAGTCTTCTTTACTAATTCCCCCTAAATATTAATTCCCTCTGTCTTTTCAAATTATACTCATAGGAGTACAAAACATATTGTCATTATAAAATGTAAGGCCCTTTGTGGGCTTATGAAGGAGGACAAAGATGCAACAAAGGAGATAGAATTTCAAGGTAGAAGTCACCAGGGTATGGTGGGAATATTATTTTAAAAAAGATTACAATATACACTGGGAATGAAGAATGCTGTGGGACAGTAGTTTCTTCTCAAACAGTTGTTAAAATTTTATTAGTTTCATATGTAATGAAATATTTTGTTCTCATGAGTTTATATCTTGTGACTGCATATTACCCATTTAGAGAGCAGTACTATCTCAGACTTGGCAGTTTCTTCACTCTGTATTGACTGTGAAAAGTTATTGTTTCCATTAAAAAAAACTTCTTGGCACTCTACTGAACAAGCTCTGAGTCACAACCAGACTCAGAACCATCAACATATATCTTTTGATTATATTTTTCCTCTTTTCATTCCCCTTCTCCATTGAGAAAGAATATAAGAAAAACAAAACTTTTGTAGCAATTATGCACAATCAATTCAAATTTTCATACCATTTCTCAAAATGCATGTTTCATTTTACAATTCATTCTTTTATTCTGTTAGAAAGTAGATAGCATGCTTTTAGATCTTCTATTTCTACCATGTTGTCAATGGCTGAATAAAAAGCCAAATTTGAATTATAATTGCATATTGTGGCACTAGGATAAAAGGCAGAAAAACTTGGAAAGACACATGAACTGAAGCATAGAGAAGTGAGGGAAAACCGTTAGAACAATTTATAAAATAACAACATTGTAAAAGTAAACATTTTCTGTATCAATAGTAATTTTCTTATAAACTAAGTAAAGTTTATTCTTTCATGAGCTCTTTTCTTGGACTGGGTCATTTTATTTGCACCAAACAGGTACTTGAACTTGGGACAATGTCCTTGCCTTCTCACCTCAGTTCCTAAAGCCTAGTGCCTTGAATATGTAACAGATGTAATAAATGCTTGTTGATTTGCACAGAACAAGAACAAAGTTTATTTTACTTTTACCTTTGAAATTCTAATCTTTGTTTCAGTGCCTTACACATAGTAGGTGACTTTAAATGTTTTGAAATTTAAATAAGGGAATATATAGGGAAGTTTCTCCTAGATTTGGGAGCACAAAGAACTACCTTAAGTACCCATCACTTTTAAAGATATGTGTAGACAAAGATGTAGTCACGTTAATCCATAAAATTCATTATGATAGAGCTAGGCTGTGTGAGTTATGTTATAGCCATAAGCTAAGTGAGCAAATCTGTCTTAAACCTGCCTATTATGCCTTAGAACCACTTATACCTATTTTTATAGACCACTACCATCATGCACATTTCAAAGCTATCAATTATCAAGAAAAGGTTAAATATAGTGCATTTATTGATGAGGTCAGGGAGGTATATAGTACACATTATACATATTTTCCTCAATAAATGGTCAGTCTGAGAGCATTCATAAGTAAGACCAGTTTTGTTGATAATCTCTCATTTACAGTGATTCTTCAAGATATGTTTAAAGTTAGTTTATTGAAACACTAAGAATCTCAAAAGCAACCATTGAAATATGTCTTTGAAACTTAACTGACACTGAATGAGTTTAATACCCTTCTGATTTTTTTGTCTTGTCTTATCTCTTCCCCATTATAATCCAGTTTTCTCAGATAATAGAATGGTTTTGCTTAGTTGCAACAATGATCATATCAACCCCTTGCTCTATAAATTTCAGTGGCTCCCTATTGCCTATAGGAAACATATAAATGTCATTGAATTATAAAATAAAGGAAAGAAAGCCTTCCAGGAAGAGAGGAGAATGGAGAGCAAATGAACAAGTGTATAAGAACCTAATATATATATATATATATATATATATATATATATATGTGTGTGTGTGTGTGTGTGTGTGTGTGTGTGTGTGTGTGTGTGTGTCTTAACTGGATTATTAAGTGAATTAAGAGTAGGGAGCATCTAGGATAAAAGGGTCATTCCCTAGAACATTCCTTTTCTGGAGATTTAGAATCATAGATTGAGAGCTGAAATAATTTCAAAAACTATATGGTCTAACCTTCTGGGCTCCCCCTCCCTTCTTTATTGTCCTTCGTGGCTTTATCCCTCTATTTTCCCAATTTCACTTTCCTTACTGAACTCAGTAAGGAAACTGATTCAAACAAACTGGTCTTTGCCTTGTTCTTCAGTCAGGACACTCCATCCCCTAAATTTATTACTTTAAACTGGTTACCATCATTACTGGAATATATTTTCCCTCTACTTTTGCTTTATATACTCCCTCACTTCAAAATTCAGATTAGGCTATGAAATCGTTCTTTGTAAAACTTTTCAAAATCATCTCAGCTACTAGTACCTTTCTTCCTTAACTACTTTGAACTTTATTTTATATATATATATATATGTATATATATATTCATTCATAGTTTTTATAAAGATATATATTCATATTTTTATAAATATATAAATCTATTCATATATCTACATAGATATATCGATAGATGTGTATATGTATGTATGTAATTGATATGTTTATTTTATATATGTGCATACTATCAAATACTTAGAATACGTACTCATAGAGAGCAAAGACAGGCTCATTTTTTTGTTAGTCAATAAATATTTATTAGGTATCAATGTGTATCAGGCACTAACAAATATAGAAATAATAGCAATAGAAATAATAGAAGAAATAATTCAAAAGATTGCCAAAGACCTACTAGACTCCCTCTATATAGTGTGCTGCCCAGAACACTCACTATTTTGAATATCCAGGAAATGTTCATTATAAAATCATCAAACTGAAGCATTTATTCAGTCTTATGAACTTCACTTCACTCAGTTATAACATAAGAATAATAAATAAATATTTACATACTCTACATCAGAGGTTAGTTATGAATATAAAATGAAATCATATATGTAAAGCACATTTTAAGTCAAAAAGGGATAAAAACTGGACCTTTGATTTCATAAAATCTGAATAAGGAAACATTCTCTATCAAAGCAGGCTGGCACCCCCTCAAAAACATTTGTCTTAAAGAGGTGCTTAAAACACCAGAGAGATTAATCGACTTGCCCAAGGTCACACAGCCAAGGAGAGACAGGTTCATTCTTTAAAATGTATTGGTAATATGTAATGATTCCTAGAATATGGCAAGTCCTTAAGAAATGTAAATTTATTTGAAAGCATCTGAACCTGACCCTGAATTTCCTTTCCTAGCTCTTTACTTAAAGGATAGTTCAGTAGAGGTCTCAGAGTGGAAATAAATGATTTTTTACTATTATTAAGAAAGTTGTAGTATACTAGAGAGAGTGTCAGTATAGCAATAAAGAAATCAATTTTGTTAAAGATTCAAATTCCAAATGGGGGAAAAAGTCATTTCATACTTCCCAGTGTAAAAGACTCTGGTTTAACATTCAACTTATTGAAATCAACCAAGAGTTTCTGAATATTATTAATTTAGATATAGGAAGAACCTTAGAAGCAATCTTCTCCAATCCTTTTACTTTACAGATGAGGAAACTGAAGCCTAGGAAGGTTAAATGACTTGCCCACTTGTCAGACAGATATAAAGCAGTAGATCTAGGAGATGGAACCTAGTGTTCTTACTCCAAATACAGAAACCCTTTTCTTTTTCAATGCCACCTTATCTAAATAGGCTTGTTATGATTCATCCAGTACTTTTTTAAAATGGTAAGGTGTTCAAAAAGACAAGCACAATAAGAAGTGAGTTGTTAAAAATCAGAATGCTGTGGGACAGTAGTTTCTTCTCAAACAGTTGTTAAAATTTTATTAGTTTCATATGTAATGAAATATTTTGTTCTCATGAGTTTATATCTTGTGACTGCATATTACCCATTTAGAGAGCAGTACTATCTCAGACTTGGCAGTTTCTTCACTCTGTATTGACTGTGAAAAGTTATTGTTTCCATTAAAAAAAACTTCTTGGCACTCTACTGAACAAGCTCTGAGTCACAACCAGACTCAGAACCATCAACATATATCTTTTGATTATATTTTTCCTCTTTTCATTCCCCTTCTCCATTGAAAAAGAATATAAGAAAAACAAAACTTTTGTAGCAATTATGCACAATCAATTCAAATTTTCATACCATTTCTCAAAATGCATGTTTCATTTTACAATTCATTCTTTTACTCTGTTAGAAAGTAGATAGCATGCTTTTAGATCTTCTATTTCTACCATGTTGTCAATGGCTGAATAAAAAGCCAAATTTGAATTATAATTGCATATTGTGGCACTAGGATAAAAGGCAGAAAAACTTGGAAAGACACATGAACTGAAGCATAGAGAAGTGAGGGAAAACCGTAGAACAATTTATAAAATAACAACATTGTAAAAGTAAACATTTTCTGTATCAATAGTAATTTTCTTATAAACTAAGTAAAGTTTATTCTTTCATGAGCTCTTTTCTTGGACTGGGTCATTTTATTTGCACCAAACAGGTACTTGAACTTGGGACAATGTCCTTGCCTTCTCACCTCAGTTCCTAAAGCCTAGTGCCTTGAATATGTAACAGATGTAATAAATGCTTGTTGATTTGAACAGAACAAGAACAAAGTTTATTTTATTTTTACCTTTGAAATTCTAATCTTTGTTTCAGTGCCTTACACATAGTAGGTGACTTTAAATGTTTTGAAATTTAAATAAGGGAATATATAGGGAAGTTTCTCCTAGATTTAGGAGCACAAAGAACTACCTTAAGTACCCATCACTTTTAAAGATATGTGTAGACAAAGATGTAGTCAAGTTAATCCATAAAATTCATTATGATAGAGCTAGGCTGTGTGAGTTATGTTATAGCCATAAGCTAAGTGAGCAAATCTGTCTTAAACCTGCCTATTATGCCTTAGAACCACTTATACCTATTTTTATAGACCACTACCATCATGCATATTTCAAAGCTATCAATTATCAAGAAAAGGTTAAATATAGTGCATTTATTGATGAGGTCAGGGAGGTATATAGTACACATTATACATATTTTCCTCAATAAATGGTCAGTCTGAGAGCATTCATAAGTAAGACCAGTTTTGTTGATAATCTCTCATTTACAGTGATTCTTCAAGATATGTTTAAAGTTAGTTTATTGAAACACTAAGAATCTCAAAAGCAACCATTGAAATATGTCTTTGAAACTTAACTGACACTGAATGAGTTTAATACCCTTCTGATTTTTTGTCTTGTCTTATCTCTTCCCCATTATAATCCAGTTTTCTCAGATAATAGAATGGTTTTGCTTAGTTGCAACAATGATCATATCAACCCCTTGCTCTATAAATTTCAGTGGCTCCCTATTGCCTATAGGAAACATATAAATGTCATTGAATTATAAAGTAAAGGAAAGAGAGCCTTCCAGGAAGAGAGGAGAATGGAGAGCATTGAACAAGTGTATAAGAACCTAATATATATATATATATATATATATATATATATATATATATATATATATATATATATGTGTATGTGTGTGTGTGTGTGTGTGTGTGTGTGTGTGTGTGTGTGTGTCTTAACTGGATTATTAAGTGAGTTAAGAGTATGGAGCATCTAGGATAAAAGGGTCATTCCCTAGAACATTCCTTTTCTGGAGATTTAGAATCATAGATTGAGAGCTGAAATAATTTCAAAAACTATATGGTCTAACCTTCTGGGCTCCCCCTCCCTTCTTTATTGTCCTTCGTGGCTTTATCCCTCTATTTTCCCAATTTCACTTTCCTTACTGAACTCAGTAAGGAAACTGATTCAAACAAACTGGTCTTTGCCTTGTTCTTCAGTCAGGACACTCCATCCCCTAAATTTATTACTTTAAACTGGTTACCATCATTCCTGGAATATATTTGCCCTCTACTTTTGCTTTATATACTCCCTCACTTCAAAATTCAGATTAGGCTATGAAATCGTTCTTTGTAAAACTTTTCAAAATCATCTCAGCTACTAGTACCTTTCTTCCTTAACTACTTTGAACTTTAATATATATATATATATATATATATATATATATATATATATATACATATATATATTCATTCATAGTTTTTATAAATATATATTCATATTTATATAAATCTATTCATATATCTACATAGATATATCGATAGATGTGTATATGTATGTATGTAATTGATATGTTTATTTTATATATGTGCATACTATCAAATTCTTAGAATACGTACTCATAGAGAGCAAAGACAGGCTCATTTTTTTGTTAGTCAATAAATATTTATTAGGTATCAATGTGTATCAGGCACTAACAAACATAGAAATAATAGCAATAGAAATAATAGAAGAAATAATTCAAAAGATTGCCAAAGACCTACTAGACTCCCTCTATATAGTATGCTGCCCAGAACACTCACTATTTTGAATATCCAGGAAATGTTCATTATAAAATCATCAAACTGAAGCATTTATTCAGTCTTATGAACTTCACTTCACTCAGTTATAACATAAGAATAATAAATATTTACATACTCTACATCAGAGGTTAGTTATGAATATAAAATGAAATCATATATGTAAAGCACATTTTAAGTCAAAAAAGGGATAAAAACTGGACCTATGATTTCATAAAATCTGAATAAGGAAACATTCTCTATCAAAGCAGGCTGGCACCCCCTCAAAAACATTTGTCTTAAAGAGGTGCTTAAAACACCAGAGAGATTTATCGACTTGCCTAAGGTCACACAGCCAAGGAGAGACAGGTTCATTCTTTAAAATGTATTGGTAATATGTAATGATTCCTAGAATATGGCAAGTCCTTAAGAAATGCAAATTTATTTGAAAGCATCTGAACCTGATCCTGAATTTCCTTTCCTAACTCTTTACTTAAAGGATAGTTCAGTAGATGTCTCAGAGTGGAAATAAATGATTTTTTACTATTATTAAGAAAGTTGTAGTATACTAGAGAGAGTGTCAGTATAGCAATAAAGAAATCAATTTTGTTAAAGATTCAAATTCCAAATGGGGGAAAAAGTCATTTCATACTTCCCAGTGTAAAAGACTCTGGTTTAACATTCAACTTATTGAAATCAACCAAGAGTTTCTGAATATTATTAATTTAGATATAGGAAGAACCTTAGAAGCAATCTTCTCCAATCCTTTTACTTTACAGATGAGGAAACTGAAGCCTAGGAAGGTTAAATGACTTGCCCACTTGTCAGACAGATATAAAGCAGTAGATCTAGGAGATGGAACCTATTGTTCTTACTCCAAATACAGAAACCCTTTTCTTTTTCAATGCCACCTTATCTAAATAGGCTTGTTATGATTCATCCAGTACTTTTTTAAAATGGTAAGGTGTTCAAAAAGACAAGCACAATAAGTAGTGAGTTGTTAAAAATCAGGATTTGTATTCAGGAACAATTAAAATATAGAGTTTTTTTAAGGCAATAGGGTTAAGTGACTTGCCCAAGATCATACAGCTAGGCAATTATCAAGTGTCTGAGGCTGGATTTGAACTCAGGTCCTCCTGACTCCAGGTCCAGTATTCTAAACACTGTGCCACCTAGCTGCACTAAATATAACTTTTTAAAAAATAAATAACCATTGTTTATGACAAATAGATGCCTTAATACTTCATATGAATTGTAGCTGAATTGAATTAGGTTCTTATGTTTATAGACTGTCCAGAGACTTTTCCACCAGTTTCTCTAGGACATCTCTTCTGGATCCATGGAGCTTCTCATCATTTGATTTAAGTCACAATTAACACCTTCTAGGAGACCAATGTGAACCACACCCACAGAAACCAGATGGAGCAGGTGTTGGCATGCTTCCAGTTTCAAGCATGCTTTGGCATGCTTCTCAAGCAAATGGCAATATCTCAGGAAGTCATAGTCTCATAGCAAGTTGCTGCTTGCAGTCACCCAAGCATATTTGAAAGGACTTCTAGGTGGGGCTGGCTTTGCACAAAGGCAAGACAGATGGTGGTCTACATGATATGATTTCAAGAGTATGAGAAAGGCCTTTCTGTACCCCACCCCAAATCCATTCTGATACCTGAATTTATTTGAACATCATGGTCTTTGATTGTCTAACTATAGAACTATAATAAGTAAAGAACATCTCAAAATGAAAGTTTCCTTTGGAAGATAATCTATTGACTTCAACTCCAGTGATTGATATGTGATTATTTTCTGAGAATAAGTTTTTGGAAGAAAAAAATGAAAAAAAGGAGATGAGGTTGATGAGTTCTTGAAAGAAGTACAGAAGAAAAAAAATAATCATATGGAAAATGGGTTAAAAAAGAGAAAGCTGAGTGCATTGAAAATAATGTTTTGCCTCTGTTACTTGATAGATGACTTTATGCATGTCATTAAATGCTTTGACCCTCCATTTCTTCATCTTTAAAATTCAGAGAAATAATGTTACCTAGTTTCCAGATTTAAACTAAAATGAACATTTATTAAGCATCTATAATTTTCCATCAATGTGTTTTCAGTTGAATTCAGATGAAAAAACTCATTGTGATTGGGAAGAGAATGAGTAATCAGCAAAGGCAACATGAAAGAAGAGGTTTGAGATAGAGATTTTGTTTCTAGGAAAATAAAACAGCAAGGTATTAGATGGGATCCCTTTCCCAATACCACCTCTGTTCTCTCAATAATTTTTATTAAGAAAGAACATTTAGGGGCGGCTAGGTGGCAGGGTGGATAAAGCACCAGCCCTGGAGTCAGGAATACCTGGGTTCAAATCCGGTCTCAGACACTTAACAATTACTTATCTGTGTGGCCTTGGGCAAGCCACTTAACCCTGTTTGCCTTGCATAAACCTAAAAAAAAGAACATTTAATTAGCACAGTGGTTTCCTCTACATTTTGTGTGTCTATGGAAATAAACAAGTATCTGATGAACAAAAATGTCTATATCTCTACTTGGAAGATTCTTAGACTTAGAACTGGAAGGAATTTCAAAGGTTTTTTTTAGTTATTCCTGTGTCCCACATAGTTTAGCTAAAGCCACTGAGGACTAGAGATTAAATTTTTTCTTCAGTACTAGACAGATAGTAAATCAGAAGTAGAATTTTAACACAGACCCTCTAACTCCAGGATGAGAGCTCTGTCCATTCTAGAATTTTACCATTTAACCTCATCATATCAGACACTGAACATTGAGAAAACTTTTCTACATCATGCCAATGGCATCTTCTCCATCTTCCTCTGGCAAAGAAAAAAAATAGCCCTGAATAAGGATGAATATATTTCAACAACAAAGACAATTGAAATCACAAAGAAGACCTAAGAAAGTTAGTCATCAAAATCACCATTATTTATTTGCTACTAGACAATCGTACCTCAAATTCATTACGTTTTTTTAGGTCTTTTAAATATTTAATTAACTGGGGGCAGCTAAGTAGCACAATGGATAGATCATTGACCCTGGAGTCAGGAGTACCTCAGTTCAAATCCAACCACAGACAGTTAATAATTTGCCTAACTGTGTGACATAATTTGCCTAACTGTGTGACTTTTGGTAAGTCACTTAACCCCATTGCCTTAAATAAGTAAATAAAATTTTCTTTTAATTTAATCAACTATTAGGCTCTAATTTCCAAGACTTACTTTCTCTCTCTCTGATATTCCTCAAAAAGATGATAGGGTATCTCAAATAAATAGTCCCCAATAGAATAGAACTCCAAGATATATGGTGGCAAAGGTTTTTAACTTAAGTTGCAATACAGCGTTTTTTGTTACTCTTCGTGTACTTAACTTACTAAGAAATATATAATCCAACAAAATCCTATCTGCAGGGCAGTGGTACACTGCATTTTTACAGAGCACTGGCCCTGGAGTCAGAAGTACTTGAGTTCAAATTCAGTCACTTAAAATAATTACCTAGCTGTGTGACTTTGGACAAGTCACTTGACCCTATTGTCTTGCAAAAACTAAAAAAAAATCATATATACATCTACCATGAAATTATATTACTTGGAGTGTTTTTAATTCCCAAATTGCCATTTTACAAAAAGAAAAGCAACAAGCCTGTTAAAACTTTAAACAAAATATCCTAAAAACTTATGTCTGCCATGGAAAAATAACAAAACTTAAAAAAGACATCAGCAAATCCCACCTTCCCACATGGAAGTATTCATGAATGCAAGATCACACCCCTGCTCCCCCTCCATGAAAGGAAGAGCTAATTCAGCAGAAATACTGCCAATATTTCACAGGACAAAAAAGAAAATGAGATAATGAATCACTGCAGTAGAGGACCAATATTTAGTCAAACAAAACTGATGGGATTGTTGCCAAAGGAAGAATCTCACAATTGGGTCACCCTAGTAGACATCTCCAACAAACACAGCTAAACATTCCAGTGCTCTACGACTTGACTCATCTCTCCTCAATAATTGTCTCATGTGATTCCAGTGAAATAGAGAAAAGCAGGAAATTGACTTTTATCTCATGACATGTTTTAAAATAAGGTATAAACAGTGAGAAAACTAGGGTGATCTTCATTTATTACATTCTGAATCATTCCGGAGGTCAGAGAGTAGATGCTTATAAACTTATAGATGGAAGTTCTAAGTTATCTGAATGGGTGGCAGTGATAGACATAGACTGTGAACCTCCTTCAGTTCCTGGGAGCATATCAATCTCCTATAATATGATTTATTTCTTGAACTAAGATCATTAACAGTTCTAACTTTAGAGTCAGAGAAGTGTTGACAATGGTGTGGTTCACTTTAAAAATAGCATTTATTCTGAGGAGTCCAATATAAACTGGGATTTAGGAATAAATTTAAGGAAGAACTGTGAAAAGTTACTTTTCCTCTGGATAAAGTTAATATGTCTTCTCCAGTGACAGGAGACAGACCAAAATAAAAACAATTTAGCAATTGATTAATTAAACATTTAAACTAAAAGTCTAAAAACAAATTTAAAATATTATTCAGTTTTTATTCCAAGGTCAAAATCATTAAAACCTAAAATAGTTTTTACCACAACTGCATAAAATGGAAGACTTCCAAATTATCATGGGTGCCTGAATACAGATTAACAATTGACCTGATTAATCAAATAATTGTGGAATTGATGAGAGAGTGGTTCGTGAGATTCTTTAGTATTGCTGTAACAAGAACTTCGCTTCTATTTATGTGTGCAAATGCAATGTTTGCAGTTCTTTTGAGTTCCATCTGGCTTGTTTTTTACAAGTAGAGAGTATATATGTGTATCTCTCTCTGTCTCTGATTCTCTTGTCTCTGTCTCTTTCTCATTCTCTCTCTCTCTCTCTCTCTCTCTCTCTCTCTCTCTCTCTCATTCTCTCTCTCTCTCTCTCTCTCTCTCTCTCTCTCTCTCTTTCTGTATTCTTTTCACAACTTTATCATCTGTGGTTGGCGATGAAGGATCATTGATTTTTTGTAAGGAGTGTATTGGTAATCATGCTAAGATGAAAGGGGTGGGTAAAATGGTATGTTCTTACTTCAGGGCTTTATTAGTTGATAAAAGAATCCCACCTCTTAGGAAATGATTGGTTCCTTTCAGTTTCTGAAGCTGAGCACCATTGGAGAGGGGTAGCCTCAGTAGTAATAAAGGTCAACTGCTTATTAACCTAGAGTTTGAATGAAAGTTAAAGGTTATTTTGTCCAACTAGATTATTTTACTAATTATGGCCCTGATACACACATTGGGTATGTGTATTGTCAAAGGCTACCTAAAGTTGCAAGTGTCAGAAGAGGGTTTTGATGCACAGTCTTTGACTCAAGAACCAGTGATCTTTCCAAGTCATATAATAAGAAATTGTTTTGTCGACTTACATAAATGGCCATTATAGACCAGCAAAGGAGGATGTCTGGGTGAATGTCACCCTAATAACAGTAACTTCACAAGGTCTAACCTAATCCAAGACATTCCAGATTTCATCAACTAAGCCTTTTTTTCACCTGTCATCTGATACTAAGGCGTGTGTGTGTGTGTGTGTGTGTGTGTGTGTGTGTGTGTGTGTGTGTGCCCTTGTATAGTACTGGGAATCAAAAGAAGAGCCGACCCCTGAGTTAAACTATGTCAAGCCTTATACCAATTTTGGTCAAGTTGTTTAAAGTGTTCGGACCTCATCTGTTAAAAAGAAGGGTTTGGACTTGACAGTTTCTGAGGTAACTTCCAGAAATGAATTTATTATAATTTCCCCAGAACAGCAATAATCCAGGAAAAGTCCCTCCTCCTCTGTGTGTGCTCTTTCTTCTTCCCCTCCTGTTACAAACAGAATTGGCAGCTTCCATCCCTATGCTAGCTCATTATACTGACCTGTGCCAGACAATCACAAACCATCACTTACCTGTCCTTTATCTCTGCTTTCTGTCTCTGTCTGTCTCTGTTTCTCTGTCTCTCGGTCTCTCTCTCTGTCTCTCTTTCTCTCTCTCTGTCTCTTTCTTTCTCTCTCTCTCTGTCTCTCATTGTTTTTTTTTCTCTGTTGACATTGCCAAAAGATCCTGAATCTGCACTAAATGTATGGTTGAAAAGCAACTGATAGAACCACTAAATTAGATAATCAGAGTTGAATGGGACTTTGCAGAATTTTTACAAACCCATGGATCTGAGGAACCATGTTTTTGAGGGTTCTTGAACCAAATTCAGTTATAATTGGGAAATATTTACCAAAATAATTTAAAGTAAAATAAAATAGAGATAATCTTTCATTTTAAATTAAGTAAGAAATACTTTCCACAAAGATCCTTATATAGGGATTTGAATTTAAAACCAATGCTCTTTGCCTTAGACAACATTGGGAATATTAAACATTTATCCCCACAGAATACCAAAAACTAAGGTTCTGAATTTTTAGGTAAATCATAATTTTCCAGTAAAACACTTCCATTATATTCTTTTTTTTAGGTTTTTGCAAGGCAAATGGGGTTAAGTGGTTTGCCAAGGTCACTCAGCTAGGTAATTATTAAGTATCTGAGGTCAGATTTGAACTCAGGTACCCTGACTCCAGGACCAGTGCTCTATCCACTGCACCACCTAGCCACCCTTCCATTATATTCTTATATATGTGGTTATGAAAACAGATAAAGCAGATGCTATGGAGGTCTTAGAGCTTGGCCAGGCTTTGGAATTGCCAAGGTAATCCACTGCATTACAGGCCAGTCTTGTTATTTTCTCACTCTTGACTTCAGTGACTTTGGAAGAAAGAGTAAGGCTGTTCATTTTGCACAACCTGCCTCATGTAAATTCAATTAAAGCACAAGTCAAGACATTATTCTGTGATGTTACTGGTCCTCTTCAAAAATGAAAGAACACTAACAAAATATCCTGAGACTAAATCCTTACATCAATTTCATTATCTTACTTTGTTTTTAAAAGATAGGCCAATCTATACTGCTTGACTTTTTAAAATGAATATTCATTGACATTTTGTATTTTAGGTGAATTTTTTTGTCTAATCTCTGGTTTCATTACTATAAGGAGCTTCTGATGAGGAACTTCCTCTCCCAAATAATATTTTATCTTGTAGAATTATCTGGGGGCAAAATAAACAGTAGTAAACAACTTCATAAATTATTTGACAAACCCAAAGATATTAGCTTCTGGGACAAAAACTCACTATTTGACAAAAATTGTTGGGAAAACAGGAAAATAGTATGGCATAAACTTGGCATAGACCCATGGTCTCACACTCTATATGAAAATAAGGTCAAAAATGGGTATAGGATTTAGACACAAAATGCAACACCATAGACCAATTAACAGATCACAAAAATACTCTCAGATCTATGGAAAGCAGAGAAATTTGTGATCAACTAAGAAATAGAGAACATAAATTGCAAAACGGGTAATTTTGACTATTGTAAATTAAAAAGATTTTGCACTAATAAAGCAAATGCTGTGAAAATTAGAAGGAAAATAGAAAGTTGGGAAACAATTTTCACAACTAGGGGCTCTGATAAAGGTCTCATTTCTAATATATATTATATATATATATATATATATATATATATATATATATATATATAGAGAGAGAGAGAGAGAGAGAGAATTGCATCAAATTTATAAGGTTATAGGTCATTTCTCAATTGACATATGGTCAAAGGATATGGACACACAGTTTTCAAATGAAGAAATTAAAGCTATATATAATCATATAAAAATGCTGCAAATCATTACTGATTAGAGAAATGCAAATTAAAACAACGTTGAGGTATTACCTCACACCTATCAGACTGTCTAAGATGACAAAATTACAATATTAGAGAGGTCGTTGGAGGGTTGGGGCATTAATAAATTGTTGCTGGAGTTGTGAAAGGATCCAACCTTTCTGGAGAGCAATATGGAACTATGTCCAAAGAGCAATAAAACTGATCATATCCTTTGATATATATGGTCTATATTCAGAAGAAATCATAAAAAATGGTAAAAGTTTCACATGTTCCAAAATATTCAGAACAGCTTTTTTTTTTGTAAGGGCAAAGAATTAGAAATTGAGGGGGTGCCTATCAATTGGGGAACAGCTGAAAAAGTTATGGTATATGAATATTATAGAATACTATTTTTCTCTAAGAAATCATAAATAGTCAGACTCTAGAGATGCATAGAATGAATTCTAGGAATTGATGCTGAGTGAAGGGATCAGAATCAAGAGAACAATGTACACGTTAACAACAATATTGTGAGTTGATCAACCTCCTCTCAGCAGTTCAGAAATCTAGGACAACGCTTGGAGACTGATTATGGACAGTGCTATCTCCATCCAGAGGAAGAAAAACCAAACCAAACCAAAGCAAAAATCCTTCAGAATCTGAATGAATACTACATTCACTTTTTAAAAATTTTATCTTTTGTATGTCTTTTCTATCTCTATCTATGTGCAATATTCAATTGACTGTTCTCTACTGAGGGAGGATTGTGGGAAGGGAGTGGGAAGGAAATTATGCAACTTAAAAATATACATAAATATGCATGTGAATAATTTTGAAAACTTTCATAACATGTAATTGGAAAAATAAAGTAAAATATCAATTGAGAAAAAATAAACTTCCAGTTATAAAAATAATATAAAATATAATAATAAAATATAAATAATATAATAATATAAAAATCATCTGGGGGTGACAAAAGATTCAATATCTTCCTTAAGGTCCTACAATAAATATTTGCAAGAGCTAGACCTTGAACCCAGATTTTTCTCACTCTTAGGTTATCATTTAGTCCACTATACCACATTAATTGTCCTCTTAGATAACAAAAGAAATACAACTATATTTCCACATGATAAACATTCTCCATGGTGGTTAGGAGTACTTTCTTAAGTGCTTAAGACTCAGCTCAAGCCCTACCTTCTTTATCAGACCTCTTCCCAAATAGTAATATTCTTTCAGCAAGAATTATTTGTTATTTCAAATATGAATGTTTTGGGGCAGCTAGGTGGCGTAGTGGATGAAGCACCTGCCTTGGAGTCAGGAGTACCTGGGTTCAAATCCAGTGTCAGACACTTAATAATTACCTAGCTGTGTGGCCTTGGGCAAGCCACTTAACCCCATTTGCCTTGCAAAAAAAAACTTCAAAAAATATGAATGTTTTATCAATTATCCATTAACATATTTTCTCCCATTTTCATATAAGCTCCTTTTGGGTACCACCCTTGTTTCATTTTTCACTTTTTCTTTAAATCATGTACAACTGGCAGAGTGCTAGGTGTATGGTTGATATTTAATAAATATTTCTAGTAAATTGAATTGATTTTAAGGTAACTCAGGCTTCACAGAGAACTATGCAGGTACTGGCAGGTCTTGCTCAATTAGAAACCTTTGAATCCTGGCTCAGCATTTTATTTTATCTTCATCAAGGACCAGCTTAGCTAAATTTGGACAGACTCATTCCCAAAGTCTGCTCACCAAGTGATAAAAATATTTGGCTAAAGTGACTGATGATATATCATTTACAATGGTAATAATTCACCTATTAAATCTTTTTTGCAAAGCAAATATCCACATGTATACTGAATATTTTGAAGAATGAGCATTTTGGCTCCATTTAAATATGACATAAAAGATTGTGAACTGATATCTATTAGTATAGTAGATTAGCAGCATAATTTACTGAAGGAGATTACTACCTTACATCCTAGACGTCATTAGCATACATTGAACATTCTTTTTGGTATCCTTTCACTTGGTTTCCCAATGATGAGAAAAAAGTATGGTTCACCAAGTTGCATATTCAGAAAATGTTATGAACACATTTCTTAAGTTTTTAAGTAGAAATCAAAGAGATTTGTTTTTATTAGGTTCTCCATACATTAATATGAATAATTTAAAAAGTTATCTTTTTAAAAATGTTATGAGATAAAATGTTCTGTAGTTAAAAGTACACTATTCATTTTCATTTTTACTTTTCTAAAGAGGTACCAAGTTGATATTGGGCAGAATGAAACCCCAAGGTTATTGAATTTAATGCTGGTAGATATACATATAATGAAGACAAGCTCAGAGATCCATGAACAAAGCTCAAGATCTTGCCAGTTTCATCTGGACTTTTGTTTATATGAACCTTTTTAGTTTCTTTTTATGACTTTTAAAAGGAAACTAATTGATAGTAGTTAAATGACTTGCTTGTGGAAACATAGCTAGTTAAGAGCAGAACCAGAAACTGACACCAGTTATTTGACTTCTTATGCAGTATTCTTTGAATAATATTTCCTAAAATGGGATTATGAACTCAATTGAATTGAATTCAATAAATATATCTCAACTCCCTACTATGAATGACCAAAACACTATGCTATCACAGGTCATACAAAGATGAAACAACAAGAGCTGACCTTAATGAGATTACATTCTCCTATGGAATAAATGTATAAATAAATACATTCTTTATAAAATGAAAAAGAGGAGGATATAAGCATCTAAGAAAATTAGTAAAGACTTCCTTGAATAGTTTTGCCTATGTTGAACATTGAAAGAAGCTGAACTTACTAAGAGAAGACCAGAAAGGAGTACGTTCCAAGCATATGTAACAGGCTGAGCAAAGTTAGGGGAAGCAAGAGATAGAATGCTGAGATCAGGAAATAAGAAATAAGTTTCTGTGGTTGAAAGAGTGAGCAAAAAGGAAAATAATGTGCAATGATTCTGGAAAATGGAGCTGGAGTCAGACTGTAAGGAAAGTTAAAATTGCAAGTGGTGAATTTGCATTTTATATCAGAAGAGAGAAGTAGTTTATGAAGGGTATGGTAGATTTAGAAACCTGCTTTATAAAATTATTTGTGGTAGATTGAAAATGGACAAAACTTAGTTTAGAAAGACACATTAGAAGGCTGCTTTAATAATCTATATGAAGGATTGTTTAGTATTTCAACTAGAATGACAGGTGTTTGAATGGTAAGATAGAATAAAACTTGTACAAAGAATAAAGAAAATATTCCTAAGTAGGAAAAAAACCTAGATAAGATTGAAGTATAATTGGCAATAGTTTTCAAATACTTAAAAATTGGGAGTGAAAGAGAATAAAGAGTCAGGGATGAGTGTATGTGTTGGGGAGTACAAGAATGTGTATGATTAGATGGATGATGGTATCCTCAACAGAAATAGGAAAATTTAGAGAAATGACAGCTTTAGCAGGTAAAATGAATTCATTTTGTCCATTTTTTTATTTGAGATGTCTAGGGGGAAACCCAGCAGGTATTTGGTGGTATAGGATTGGAACTCCAAGATAGGTCTAGAAATGTGAATATGAAAATAATCTGATAGTAGTGGTAGTGAATATGATCATTGCAAGAGCAGAGTTACAGAGAGGGAAATAAGGGGACATCAGAAAGAACTTTGTTGGTACTGACACAACTAGGAAACCAGGATATCAGGAATGATTCATAAAGAGAACATAAAGGATCAGTTAGAGAAATGTGAGCAAACCAGGAAAAAGGAAACAAGGGAAAGTAGAGAAATCATTCATGGTGTCTAAGGTAGAGAGGAATCAAAAAGAAGTGTCTAATGTTGTTGAAAAGTTCAGAGAGTTTAAGAATTATAGACTGAGAAAAGATCATTTAGCATAAATACTTGTAAAACCATGTTAAATATTCTATTGGTCACCATGTTCTCTTTTATTTTTTTTTGAAGGATTGTATACAATTGCTGTAAGGGGGAGTAAGAAGCATCATTTTTTCTAAACCTTTCCTCTAGGTTACTATCATAGGCCTACTGATAGATATACTCATGGATATCTCCACTGACTTAATTGGCTTTATTTTGCCATACATATTATATTTTAATTTATATTTATGTACTTTTTTAATATTTTCATTCTGAATCACAGATAGTAAAGAATCATATATCATCTTTTCCTTTCTGTTACAGAGTGGTCTTGACAGTTGGTCAGCAGACTATATAAGATTGAAGAAGTCTTATCTGGTATTAATCCCAAATGATATTATGCACTTTTTTTTAGATTTGTATGTAACAACATTAAGAAACTCTGAAAAGAAATTCCTTTTTTCCTTTGGACTACAGAAACCCCTTCTACCAAAGTGGGACACAAATCATTGAAAGTTGCCTAGGATGTGATAGGTTGCAAAGTTATTATAATAGTTCAGAGTCTTTCCTGACTTGAAGGTTGGACTTTTACCCACTGTAGGCATCAGCCTCTCAGCACAGTAGATAATGGAGATAAACAAGTAATTTGATTTTAAATTACAAGGAATGTTAAAGCTTTGTCATGGTGGCAGTTTAATTTATTGAATTTTTGCTAATGGATTGCAAAGATATTCTTTCCACTCTTCTGAGCTAAGAAAAATTACTTTTTGTTTTTCTGATTTGGGGTTTATGAATACCTAAATTAGGTGATGGTGGAAAAGAAACACACACACACACACACACACACACACAAACACACATACATGGTCTGTTTTCAATTAGAAATTATATTCTGTCTTTTTCTTCATCTCAGGTGCTTTTGATTAACAAGAAGCACAGTCCTTAAGTCACTTGCTGAAACCACCTCATCCCAGAAAAGGGTACATTACTTTAGTGGCTCTCTTTCACTTGGCCTAACAGGCACCCAGATTTTCAGAAGGGAACACTATGCAACTCAGACATTAAAAATTTTCATTTTATAGTGTAGGTATGTTCCATGAAGTGGAGTGCTTCTCTCCACTAAGCTACTAATAAAATCTCTAGCACACATACTGGCTACCTTTGACTAAACTCTCTCAGTCTATTGACATAAATCATTTTCAGGCTTAAGGATTCTGTATCATGAAAGGACTCATTCTAAACACTAACAACATAAAAATTATACTATTTATTTCAATGAATACCTGATTCTACTGTTGAATATAAATTATATTTCATCTACCCCTTCTAATCCTGGGCAATTTGTATGTTTCCTTTACCCCCATTTGCTCTATAGTTCAATGGATTTATAGTTTCATTAATTTCGATACATCCAGTAATAATATAACATCTTCTTTACTTCTGTGATTCTATGATCTTATTCTATGATTATAACTGAATAGTTTATGAATTTATTGTTGATAGTGAGATAAATAAAATCATTCCAATGTCAGTCCATGGAGAGGTGATTTATAATCATAGTATTCACAAAATAAACCATGATATCTAAACATGTTTATATTAATAATAAATATATATGTGTATGTATATAAATATACATGTATATGTGTATGTAACATATACATGAGAAAATAATATTAATGCTCTTTTGATTTACCATTATAATATTATTGCATTAATTATTTCACATAAATGAATCATATTGAAATATCTGCATTTCTAAGGCAAAAAATCAATTGTTAAGAATTTTCTCAGTCACTCAGAGTTAACTTTCAAATAAACGTGTTCTTTTGAGAGAGGTCCAAGATGTGTTATAAAATCCCAGGAATACCAAAGTAAGTATTTGATGTTTACATGCACTTTACCAGCTGCTTCAGGAGACCAACTTGGGAGACGATTTGCAGGTTGGAAGAACCCATACTGTAAACACCAAGATTAAAATGTGCAACAGAAATCCTGACAATAAACAATGTAATGTTAAACTCAATAGACTCACAGAAATCTTTCCCCTCCAGACTCTTGAGAAAGCATTTAATTTCACTTGAAAGATGCTATGAGTAAGTGACAGTAAGAGGAGTTAAGTGGATGATGGAAAGTAAGAAATCATTGTTATGGAGACAGCACTGTCTCATCATCAGAGATCATACTCCCAGGGGACTTGTACTCCTTAAATTCAAAGAAGCAGGTATTTCTAGTACTTTAGTGATGAGATCCTTTTAGCTGCTGCATTAACTCTTTCATTCACTTTAAAATCAGATAGATAGTCCCAGATATCCAAAGTACTAGCCATATTGCTCATCCCCAGGGAACGAGTTAATACATGGTGAAAAATTTCCCACTCCACAATGATATTTAATATTTGTAATAATGTATGTAAAAATTTTAACATATGATAACCACTATCAAATAATGAAGCTTTTTTGAAAAAAATAAGAATTTTAGTTAGAGATCTTGAATTCAAATTCTGACACTACTATTTGTTCTTTAAAATTTAATTTCTTTCAGACTCAGTTTCCTTGTCTTTAAAAATAAATTGGGGGTGGCTAGGTGGCGTAGTGGATAAAGCACGGGCCCTGTAGTCAGGAATACCTGGGTTCAAATCCGGTCTCAGACGCTTAGTAATTACCTAGCTGTGTGGCCTTGGGCAAGCCACTTAACCCCATTTGCCTTGCAAAAAAAAAAAAACCTAAAAAAAATAAAGAAATTGAACTGGATTTTTAGATTGCTTTTACCTTTAAATTTATGTTAGGTTTGAGTTGTCACAAATTTATTTTTTTTCCAAAGAGAAGTAGGTATAGAGGTTGAAAAGAGGGGACTGATAATGGTGGAAGGGTGGGCAGAGGTAGGAAAGAAAAGACAAGAGGAGAAATGAGGGAGGAAAAATGAAGCAGCAAATTCTGACATTTTGGTAATTAATGTTTAAACTGCAGCACAACTGTAAGATACTGAAAGAGAGCATTAAAAGAGGATCACAATAAAAGTTTTTAAAAAGGTGTTTTAGGGGAATGGAGTTCAAAGTCAGCTCAGAACCAAGCATATGTTAGTTGATGGGCTGAGAGAAGTGACTGAGAGAAGTAGACAAGGAGACATAGAACCTTATACTCTCTCCCAGCCACTTGATAAAACACAGAGAGCCAAAGTAAAGCAAGGTCAAAGGCTTATTTAAAAAGTTACACTGGGGGCAGCTAGGTGGCACAGTGGATAGAGCACAGGCCCTGGAATCAGGAGGAACTGAGGTCAAATCCGGTTTCAGACACTTAAAAATTACCTAGCTGTGTGGTCTTGGGCAAGCCACTTAACACCATTGCCTTGTAAAAACTAAAAAAAAAAAAAATTTCACCTGCTACTTCTGGTCAAACTAGGGCTCATGTTGTCTTTGCAAGTCTCCAAACTCAGACTATTTATATTTGTAAATGCACACCTGTCTGTTCCAGACATATATGTTCATATGTATATAATACACATATACATACTGACAATTTATTAACTTAAAATGAATTTTAATGGTTATTCAACTTCTTCCAACTTTCATGGCCTTTATTTTTGTTTTTCTCTCTTTTTTAAGTAATCGATATTTAATTTTTCCAATTAGATGTAATGAACAGTTTTTAACATTCATCTACATGCATATGCATACTTATAAGTTACATAATTTCCTTCCACCCTCCCTTCCCACCCCTGTTCCCTTAGTGGTGAACAGTGTGGTGCATGTTGTACGTACTTATTTGTGTTTAACATGCTTACAGATTAGTCATTTTCTGTATGAGAAATTAGGACTTAGGGAAAAGAAAGAAAACCATGAAGAAAGAAGAACTTACTATAATTTATTTGCTAAAATTTTATTTAAAATTTTTGCATCAATACTCATGGGGAAATTGGTCTTTAATTTTCTTTGTTTTGGGGTCTTCCTGGTTTCGGTATCAGCCCTCCTTCCCTTTAAGCAACTAGGTGGTTCAGGTGATAGAGCACTGGCATTGGATTGAGGAGGACAGACAGGAGTTCAAATCCTACCTTTGAGACTTGCTATGTACTAACTGTGTGACCTTGGGCAAATCACTTAACCCTGATTGCCTTGCATTCAGGGTCTTCTCCAGTCAACCTGATTCATATCTGGTCACTGGACCCAGATGACTCTGGAGGAGAAAGCGAGGCTGGTGACTTAGCACAGCACCTCCCTCCCCAACTAAAATCCAGTTCATGTGCTTGTCATAGCATCACCTCCCTAATGTCATGGTCTTCTTCAAAAATGAAGCTCAAAACATTATCAGTCCTTTATTGGAATCATAAAAGGAATTTGGCAGAATTCCACCTATTTTTTAAAATAGTTTATGTAAAATTGGAATTAATTGTTCCTTAATGTTTGATAGAATTCCCTTTTAAATCCATCTGGACCTGGAGATGTTTTCTTAGGGAGTTTATTGTTTCTTGAATTTCCTTTTCTTCTGAAATAGGGTTATTAAATATTTTATTTCCTCTTCTGTTAATCTGGGTAGTTTGTACTTTTGAAAATATTCATCCATTTCACTCACATTATCAAATTTATTGGCATACAATTGGGCAAAATAGCTCTGAATTATCTCTTTAATTTCCTCCTCTTTGGTGTTCACACATTTTTTTCATTTGGGATATTGGTAATTTGGTAATTCTTTCTTTTTTTTGATCACATTAACCAACGAATTATCTATTTTATTGTTTTTTCATAGAAGCAACTCAATTTTATTTACTAAAACAATGGTTTGCTTGTTTTCAGTTTTATCTCTCCCTTGATTTTCAGAGTTTCTAATTTGCTATTTAATTGGTGATGTTTAATTTCCTCTTTTTTTAGCTTTTGTAACTGTATATACAATTCATTGATCTCATCTTTATCTTATTCATATAAGCATTTAGAGATAAAAATTTCACCTAAAACTGCTTTGGCTGCATTCCAAAAATTTTGGTATGATGTCTCATTGTTATCATTTTCTTGGATGAAATGATTGATTATTTCTATGATTTGTTGTTTGATCCTCTTGTTCTTTAATAGTTATTTAGTTTCCAAATAATTTTGGTTTATCTTTCCATAATCCTATATTACATGTAATTTTTATTGCCTTATGATCTGAAAAGTATTCATTTATTATTTCTGCCTTTCTGCATTTGATTTTAAGGTTTTTATTCCCTGGTTCTTTATCAATTTTGGTATGAGTACTATATACTGCAGAGAAAAAGGTATATTCTTTTTCTACGCTCATTCAGTTTGAACTCCAATTGTAGTCAAAACATCAAGTGAAGCATAATACTTCATTATGTTTCCATATTCAATCCTTCTAAGTATACTCTCTCCCTCCATCTCTATATTTCTCCAGTGATAGCCCTACAGTCTCCCCAACAAAAATATCAGGGATAGTCTCTCTTACTGTCACTTTAGAACCCCAATTATGGTACTTAAACTCTGAACAACTAACATATGGATTAAGATAAGATCACTCCCTAAATCTCTTTATGTCCAACCCTTCTAAGTACATTATGACTCTTTACTCTTATGGTACTGCAAACCTCTAAGTAACTAGTAAATGTAAAGTAACTTCTGAATTAATTATGTACAGAATCTCTAAATACTGGGACCCCCAGAAGGTTTCTCTTAGGAACTTAAGCATTGATTGTAAGGCATGGGAGATACTGGTACAGGATCATCCAACATAGGATGCCCTCATCAGAGAAAGTGCTGGACTCTATGGGCAAATCAGAATTAAAGTATTTCAAAGGAACCATGAGATACATAAGTTTAAACACCCTATAGATTCACCCAGACTATTTGGGCCAGATTCGTCATAAAACATTCTGAGCTCATATTGGTTTGATTAGACACAGTCACATACATTGTAATTTGTCTAAAACATACTGATGTCATTTTGGTTTTCTTCAGTAATAAAGAATAAGAACCAACCATACCTATATCTTTTAAATACAATCTCTTCAACTATGTTCAACCCTTAAACTAGCCTAAAAGAAATACAATTCTCAAGTATTGTATTATCATCCCTTGTAGGGTTGTATACCATTTAGTGTTCTTCACTAGCATTTGTGTTTTCCTCTCTTTCTGTTTACCATATTATGTATCTCTTGAGTTTTGTATTCAAAGATTGAATTCTCGATTCAGTTCTAGTCTTTATATCAGGAAAATTTGAAAGTCCTCTATTCCATTGAGTTTCCATCTTTTCCCCTGAAAAAATATGTTGAAATTTTCAGGATAGTAAATTCTTGTTTTCATACAAGGTTCTTTATCCTCTGAAATATCATATACCAGGCCCTCCAATCCTTTAATGCTGAAACAGATAAATCCTGTGTAATTCTTTTTTTTTTGCAAGGCAAATGAGGTTAAGTGGCTTGCCCAAGGCCACACAGCTTGGTAATTATTAAATGTCTGAGACCAGATTTGAACCCAGGTATTCCTGACTCCAAGGCCGGTGTTTTATCAACTATGCCACCTAGCTGCCCCAATCCTGTGTAATTCTGATTGTTTCCTGTTTGCTTCTTTTTGGTTGCTTGTAATTTTCTTCCTTTATTTTAGAATTCTGAAATTTGCCTATGATAGTGCTTGGAGTTTTTATCCTGAAGTCTCTTTCTTGGGGGTGTTCAATGTATTCTTTCAAGGGCTCTTTTGTTTTCTTGAGCTAGTATATTTTTTTCTGATAATTTCCTGAAAGATATTTTCCAAGCTCTTTTTTTAAGATTTTATTTTGAGATTTACAATTTTTCCCCCAATAGTATTTCCTTCCATTCACCTTCACCCCCCCCCACAGAAGGAAATTTGACAGTCTTTACTTTGTTTCCATGGAATACATTGATCCAAAATCAATGTGATGAGAGAGAAATCATATCCTTAAGGAAGAAACATAAAGTATAAGAGATAGCAAGATCAGACAATAAGATATAAGTTGTTTTTTTTTTAATTAAAAGTAATAGTCCTAGGTCTTTGTTCAAACTCCACAGTTTTTTCTCTGGATACAGATGGTATTATCCATCACAGAAAGACCCAAAATGTCCCTGATTGTTGTACTGATGGAATGAGTTAGTCCATCAAGGTTGATCATCATTCCCATGTTGCTTTTAGGGTGTACAGTGTTTTTCTGGTTCTGCTCATCTCACTCAACATCAGTTCATGAAAATCCCTCCAGGCTTCCCTGAATTTCCATCCCTCCTGGTTTCTAATAGAACAATAGTGTTCCATGACATGCATATAGCACAGTTTGCTAAGCCATTCCCCAGATGAAGGACATTTACTTGATTTCCAATTATTTGCCACCATAAACAGGGCTGCTATGAGTATTTTTGTACAAGGGATATTTTTAACCTTTTTCATCATGTCTTCAGGCTATAGACCCAGTAGTGGTATTGCTGGTTCAAAGGCTATGCACATTTTTGTTGCCCTTTGGGCATAATTCCAAATTTCTCTCCAGAAAGGTTGGATGAGTTCACAGCTCCACCATCAATATATTACTGTCCCAGTTTTCCCATAACTCTTCCAACAATGATCATTATCCTTATGGTCATATTGGCCAGTTTGAGAGGTGTGAAGTGGTACCTTAGATAAGCTTTAATTTGTATTTCTCTAATAAATAATGATTTAAAGCAATTTTTCAAATGACTATGGATACCTTTGATCTCCTCATGTGTAAATTGTCTTTGCATATCCTTTGACCATTTGTCAACTGGGGAAGAACATTTTTTTAAAAATTTTGATTCAGTTCTCCATATTTTTAGAAATGAGTGCTCTGTCAGAAATACTAGTTGTAAAGATTGTTTCCCAATTTACTTCATTTCTTTTGATCTTGGTCACAGTGGTTTTGCCTGTACGGAAGCTTTTTAATTTAATGTAATTGAAATCATCTAGTTTGTTTTTACTGATGTTCTCCAACTCTTCCTTAGTCATAAACTGCTTCCCTTTCCATATATCTGACAGGTAAACTATTTCTTGATCTTCCAGTTGCTTATAATATTGTTTTTTTGTGTCTAGATCCTGTATCCATTTTGATCTTATCTAGGTATAGTGTGTGAGGCCTTGGTCTAATCTAAGTTTCTTCCATACTAACTTCCAATTTTCCCAGCAGTTTTTATTGAAGATAGTTTTTATCCCAATAGCTGGACTCCTTGGGTTTATCAAACAGCAGATTACTATAATCATTTCCTTCTATTGTACCTGGTCTATTCCACTGGTCCACCATTCTATTTCTTAGCCAATACCAGACAGTTTTGATGACTGATGCTTTAATTTTAGATCAAGTAGGGCTAAGCCACCTTCTTTTGCACTTTCTAACATTGAATCCCTGGAAATTCTTGACTTTTTATTTCTCCATATGAATTTACTTACAACTTTTTTAAACTCAATAACGTAATTTTTTTGGAATTTTGATTGGTAGGGCACTAAACAGGTAGTTTAGCTTTGGGAGAATTGTCATTTTTATTATATTAGTTTGCTTGTCATGAGCAGTTGATGTTTTCCCAGTTATTTAAATTTGATTTTATTTGTGTAAGAAGTGTTTTGTAATTGTTTGCAAAAAGTTTCTGAGACTGCCTTGGAAAATAGACTCCCAGGTATTTAATATTGTCTGAGGTTAATTTGGATGGGATTTCTCTTCCTAATTCTTCCTGCTGTATCTTGCTAGTCATATATAGAATAGTTGAGGACTTATGAGGGTTTATTTTATATCCTACAACTTTGCTAAAGTTGCTAATTATTTCCATAGTTTTTTGGATGATTTCTTGGGATTCTCTAGGTATACCATCATGTCATCTGCAAAGAGTGAGAGTTTTATCTCTTCCTTCCCAATTCTAATTCTTTCAATTTCTGTTTCTTCCTAATTGCTGAAACTCACATTTCTAATACAATGTTGAATTGTAGTAGTGATAATGGGAATCCTTGTTTCATCCCCTAATCTTATTGGGAATGCCTCTATCCTCTCCCCACTGAATATAATGCTTGTTGATGGTTTCAGATAGATACTGCTTATTATTCTAAGGAACAGTCCATTTATTCCTACACTCTCTAGTGTTTTTAGTAGGAATAGGTGCTGTATTTTGTCAAAGGCTTTTTCAGCATCTATAATTTCAGCATCTATAATAGCAACTCATATAATTTCTGGTAGGTTTATTATTGATATATTTAATTACACTAAGAGTTTTCCAAATATTGAACCAACCCTGCATTCCTGGGATGAATCCTACTTGGTCAAAATGTCTTTTCCTGGTTAAAACTTGTAATCATTTTGATAAGATTTTATTTAAGATTTTTGCATCTATATTCATCAGGGAGATAGATTTATAATTTTCTTTCTCTGTTTTAACTCTTCCTGATATAGGTATCAGTATCATATTTGTGTCATAGAAACAGTTGCGCAGAGATCCTACTTCACCTATTTTTCCAAAGCATTTATATAGAATTGGAACTAATTGTTCCTTAAATGTTTGGTAGAATTTACTTGTGAATCCATCAGGTTCTGGAGATTTTTTCTTAGTGAGTTAAATGATGTCTTCTTGAATTTTCTTTTCTGAGTTAGGGTTGCTTAGGTATTTAATATCCTCTTCATTTAACCTGGGAAACTTATATTTTTGTAAATAATCATCCATTTCACTTAGATTGTCAAATTTATTGGCATAAGCTTAGGCAAAATAATTCCAAATTATTAATTTAATTTCTTCCTCATTGGTGGTGAGTTCACCTTTTTCATTGATGATAATAGCAATTTGGTTTTCTTCTTTTTTTAATCAAATTGACCAGAAGTTTATCAATTTTATTGATTTTTTCATAAAACCAACTTTTGGTTTTATTTATTAATTCAATAGATTTTTGCTTTTGGTTTTTATTAAATTCTCCTTTAATTATAAGAATTTCTAATTTGGTACTTAATTGGGTGTTTTTAATTTTCTATTTCTCTAAATTTTTTGGTTGCATATTTAGTTCATTGATTTCCCCTTTCTCTAATTTATTCATTTAAGCATTTAAAGATATAATATATCCCTCGACAGCTGCTTTGAGTGAATCCCATAGGTTTTAGTATGTTGTTTCATTATTGTCATTATCTAGGATAAAATAAGTAATTCTTTCTATAATTTGTTGTTTGATCTACTCAGTCTTTAAAATGAGGTTATTGGCATGGCTAGGTGGTGCATTGGATAGAGCACTGGTCCTGAAGTCAGACATAGCTGAGTTCAAATCTGGCCTCAGACACTTAATAATTACCTAGCTGTGTGGCCTTGGGCAAGCCACTTAACCCCATTTGCTTGCCAAAAAAAGCTCTAAAAAATAAAATAAAATACAATGAGGTTATTCAGTTTCCAATTAGTTTTTGGTCTATATCTCCCTGACCCAATATTGCATATCATTTTTATTGAATTATGATCTAAGAATGAAGTATTCACTATTTCTGCCTTTCTGGAATTGAGCATTAGGTTTTTATGCCCTAGTACTCGGTCAAATTTTGTGTAAGTCCCACATACTGCTGGAAAAAAAGGTATATTCCTTTCTATCCCTATTCAATTTCCTCCATAAGTCTATCATATCTAGGTTTTCTAACAAATTATTTGCCTTCTTAACTTCTTTCTTGTCTGAGATATGGATTGCTACCCCTGCTTTTTTCACTTCAACTGAAGCAAAATATATTTTGCTCCAACCTTTTACCTTTACTCTATATGTATCTCTCTGCTTCAAATGAGTTTCTTGTAAGCAGCATATTGTAGCATTCTGGCTTTTAGTCCAGTCTGCTATTCACTTATATTTTAAGAGAGAGTTCATCCCATTCATATTCAAATTTATAATTACTAACTCTTTACTGTCCTCCATGCTATCTCCCTTCTGTTTGTATTTTTTCCTTTTTTTCCCTTTATCCATATTCCCCAGTGTTTTATTTCTGAATATTGCTACCTTCAGTGTGTTTTCCCTCCTTTATCCAACCCCCTGCCCTTTCTTTGCCCTTTCCCTTTTTCTCCTTTTTCCTTCCCTTCCTTCTGTTGGTTCCCCTTTTTCTGCCCTTCCCTGTCTCCATCTCCCCTTTCCCTTTTCCCCTTTTAATACTTGAAACGTAAGATGCTTTTTAAGTTAACTGAGTGTGTATGTAAGTTAGCTTTAAGTCAAGTCTGATTAGAAGAAGAACCAGGTGTTTCTCATCTCCTCTCTTCTTCCCCTCTATTACAATAGGTCTTCTGCATCTCTTATTGTTATGAGTTTTACTGCATTCAGTCCTGTCCCTCCTCCTGTCACCTTTTTTAAGGAGGAAGTATTTTTAAATCATTCTACCTGATTTATAGAAAATCCTGACTATCCATCACTTCTGGCTAAGTATATTCTCTCTAATATAGTTACAATTCTTCAGAGTAATCAGTTTTTCTTCTTCCAAGTAGGGTTATAGTCAGTTTTATCCCATTGGTTAGCAGTCCCATGAATAAGTCATGAGTGTCCATCACTTCTGGCTAGGTATATTCTCTCTGTTAGAGTTACAATTCTCAAGAGTTATGAGAAATTTTTCCCATGCTGGGATATAGTCAGTTTCATCTTATTGTATAGCAGTTTTTATTTTCTCCTCCCCCCCCTTTTATAACTTTTTCACATGTCTCTTGAACCTCCTGCTTGATGTCCAAATTTTCTATTTAGATCTGGTCTTTTCATCAGGAATTCTTGGAATTCTTCCATTTCATTAAATGTCCATCTTTTCCCCTGAAAGAGAAGGCTCAGCTTTGCTGGTTAATGGATTCTTAGCTGCATTCCAAGCTCCCTTGCTCTTCAGATTATCTCATTCCATGTCCTTCAGTCCCTTAATTTTGATGCAGCCAGGTTCTGTGTAATCTTTACTGTGGTTCCCTGCAATTTAAAATGTTTCTTTCTGACTGCTTGCAGGATTTTTTCCCCTTTTTTCTGATAGTTCTGGAATTTGGCCACAACATTCCTCGGTCTTTTCATTTTAGAAGCTCCTTCTGGAGGGGATTGATTTATTCTCTCAAAAATTATTTTACCCCCCCAAAAAATAATAATTATTTTGCCCTCTGATTCCATGATATCAGGGCAATTTTCCATCACTAAATCCTGTAATATTAAGTGCAGGCTTTTTTTCAGTTCAGTGTTTTCAGAAAGATCTATAATTCTCAGGTTGTCCCTTCCCAATCTATTTTTGAGGTCAGTGGTTTTGCTGATGAGGTATTTTATATTTTCTTCTTTTTTTTCTATTGTTTTGGTTTTGTTTAACAGACTCTTGCTGTCTCATGAAGTCATTAGTTTCCACAAACTCCATTCTTTAAAAAGAGAACGATTTTCTTAATTTACCTTTTGCAACTCCTTTTCCAATTGGTCAATTCTATTTTTGAAAGAATTTTCCATTGGGCCAATTGAGGTTTTGAGAGAATTATCTTTTTTTGTATTTTTCCATTTGCATTTTCCTATGATTTGTTTTCTTGTTGCAAGGTGTTAATTGTCTCTCCCAGATTTTCCAATTGATTTTTTTAAATTCCTTCCTGATTTATTCAAGGAAGTCTTTCTGTGCAGGAGGATAGGTCATATTCTCCTCAGAGGTTCTAGGTCTCTCTGAGTTAGGGTCTTTTTGTTCTAGGAATGTTTCTATGGGCCCCCCCTTCTTCTGGCCTTTCTTCATTTTACTAAGACCTTGTCTTGGGGAGGTGCTGGTTCACAGAGGTTTGGTGTTGGGATCCCTAGAGGCTTTACTCACTGAGTGTAATATCACCAACTTTCCAGTATGGGGTGTAAGAGGATTTTGTCACTGTGTGTAATATCTCCACCTGGTTAGTAGGGGGTGCTTGTTGCTTTATCTGGACTGTCTGTGACCTTGATTGGGGTCCTCTCCCTTGGCCTGGAAGGAGTGATTGAAGCTGTTAAATACTTTTGTCTTTGATCAATGGTGGCCTCTACCCTGAGGTGAGGTCTTCTCTCTCCCTATTCACAGCTGAGCTGGTTCTACTGCTTGGCCTTTGCCTGGGGCAGAAGGTATGTAGCTGTGTTTTTTTGGGAAGGGGCTTCAGCTGAAATGGAAGTGTGGACTCTGAGTTCTTCAGTATCAGAAGAGCCCAGCTATAGATGTCTGCAACTGTCCTGCACCGGAACTCTCCCTCCTGTTCGTGAGCTCTTAAGGGTCAGTGCCACCACCAATGCCTCAGGTGCCTAGTTGACCAGAGCCCCCATGGTAGACTTTGCTCTAGCCCCACAGCTGATCATGAAGGTCCAGTTCTCAGGCCCTCAGGCTCCCAGACTCTCCCAATCTGGTGTTCCTTGGATTTTCTTTCTGAGTTTTGTCAATCAGATTTCTGTTCAAAGGTCTGTTTCATATTATTTCTAAGGGAAGATCAGGAGACTTTTAAAACTGTGCCTGTCTTCTCTCAGCCATCTTGGTGGGAAGTCCAGGGTCTTTTTTGATCTAGGCTTTCTAGTACACCAATAATTTGCATATTCTCTCTTCTGGATCTATTTTCCAGGTCATTTATTTTTCCTAAAATGTACTTTAAGTTTCCTTCAATTTTTTTAGCCTTTTGAATTTGTTTGATGAAATTTTAGTGTCCTATAGATTCATTGGCTTCCATTTGTCCAAGTTTAATTTTTAAGGCTTTATTTTCTTCAGTTAGCTTTTGTGCTTCCTTTCCCAGTTGGTTAACTTTGCTTTTTACTGAGTTGAATTTCCTTTTCAGTTGGTTGATCTTATTTTTTGAAGAGTTATATTCCTTTTCCAGTTGATTATTTCTACTTTTAAAGGAGTTGATTTGTCAATTTTTCACAATTTTCCTGCATGGATGTCATTTCTTTTTCCCATTTTTCTTCTTCCTCTGTTCTTTGGTGTTTAAATTCTTTTTAAAACTCGTCTAGGAGGCTTTGGATTTGAATCCAAGTCATAGACTCCTTTGAGACTTCTCATGTTGGTAATTTGTCTCTTTTGTTTTTCTTCTGAGATGGTGTTTCGATTATCTCTTTCTACATAACAGTTTTCTAAGGTTAGCACTCTTTTAGAGTTATTTTGCTCATTTTGATTGTTTGAACTCAGTTCCTGGGGTAAAGGAGAATAGAGTATAGGACCAAGATTTTTGTGCTGGGACTGGGACCTGATCCCTGACTTGTCACTGTCCAAAATCTTGTCCATGCTGACATTTGTTTCCTCCTTTATGTTAGGTCTACCCATGCAGTGGTTTCTTCCCAACCCAGTACTGTCTTTCCCTCAGTATTCCCATAGTTCTGACTTTGTCTGGGGTTGGGACACTTCCTATTATTCACTTGCTATCTAGCTGCCAGGAACTATGCTGTTGTCTAGCTGTTGGGACTTGAACTGAACTGGGGCTAAAAGTCTCTCACTTACTTTCTTACTCTCCTACCTGCCTGGACTTTACTTTGCCTTTTCCCCCTGAAGATACAGATCTTCACTGAAGGTCCTTTAAGAGGTCTACAGTTGGAGACTTGTTTTGATCTTTTTTGTCCCCTATGGGATTTGTTGTTTTAATGTCTGTGTGGAGGCTCCATTTACCAATGTGTAGTGAAAAGCTCCCAGAGCATGCAGGCTTCATGTTTCCATTTTGGCTCCATCCTGGAATTCCTTTCCATGACATTTCAAAATATTGACAATGGCTCAGTTATCACATCTGGACATTTGAACATAGCATTTGGACTTTTTACCATTCTGTGAAGTATAAGGTTGATCACACTATTCCTTTTCTATTATTTCTCAACTTGGAAAGTCAGAATAGAAAGAAGAACTGGAGCAACAACAAAAAAATGGCTTCAATAAAGATAAAGAATAGAAACTCTTGATACCTTCATTCTTCTTCTAATTGTCCTGTTTCTTTTTTTTCTACTCCAATCTTTAGAATTCATCCTACCAGTTCCCCTTTCTAGACACTTACTGTGTGATCTTGGGCAAGTTACTTAGCTTTAATTGCCTTGCATCCAGAGCCATCTCCACTTGTTCTGATTCATCTCTGGCCATCATCTCTCTCCAAAGGAGAAAAATGGGGTTGGTGACTTAGCAGAACATCCCCTCACTCAAATCCAATTCATGTGCATATCATGGCATCACCTTCCCGATATTACGGTCTTCTTTGCTAACAAAGGACAGCTATCATCATCACCTCATGGTGCTTCTTAAAAGGGTTTTTCATCCTTTCTATTCAACTATAAAACAAAATACAGTCTGATGTAATTTTTATTATTTTAATTTCCCCAAAGAATGTATGCAGCAGTTTGGAGAGTAGTGATTTTTTCCACTGATATTAATAACAAGTACAAGTTTAAAAGGTTTCCCTCCTTTATTGATCTCTTCTCTTTTATTCACATAAGCTTCATTGGATAAAATGATTACTAATGTAATCATTGAGAAATAATGATTGACATTTTTATAGCCCATTAAGGTTTATAAAGTGTTTCGCATATATAATATTTCATTTTCATTTCTCTTTTCTGTGAGATAGTTAATAAGGGCATTATTCTTTTTTTCAAAGTTTATTCTTTTTCTACTTTTTTCTATTTTTAATCTATATGCATAAGTATATTTTTAAGTTAGAAAATTTATTTCCACCCTCCCTATCTATCCCCTTCCCCTTAGTAGAGAACAGTCAGGTTAGCATTTTACATATATATTTTTGATAAACCTGTTTACAGACTAGTTATTTTTAGTATGAGTAATTAGGATTAAGGGAAAGAGATAAATAAGTGATAATTTTTATAATTAGATTCTGAAGGGTTGTTTTTTGTTTTGTTTTGTTTTTCTTCCTCTGGATGTTGTCCATAGCTGGTCTCCTAGAGTTTTTCTAGCTCTTTGAACTGCTGAGAGGAACTGCATCCATCAAGGCTGATCATTTCACAATGTTGCTGTTATGTGTACATTGTTCTCTTGGTTATGCTCCCTTTACTGGAGATAATTTCCTATAATTCATTCCATGCTTCTCTAGAGGCTGACCATTTATGGTTTCTTATAGAACAATAGTATTCTGCAATGTTCATATACCATACCTTGTTCAGCTATTCCCCAATTGATAGGCATCCCCTCGATTTCCATTCTTTGCCACTACAAAAAGAGCTGTTCTGAATATTTTGGAACATGTGGGATTTTTCCCATTTTTATGCTTTCTTCTGGATATAGACCTAGAACTGGAATTGCTGGATCAAAGGGTATGAACAGTTTCATTGCTCTTTAGGCATAGTTCCTCATTGCTCTCCAGAAATTTTGGATTTGTTTATGGACTCTACCAGTAATGCATCAGTATCCCAACTCTTTCCACAACATCTCCAACATTTATTTCTCCTTTTTCTCATCTTGGTCAATCTGATAGGAGTGAGGTGATACCTCATTGTTTTTAATTTACATTTCTCTAATCAATAATGACTTGGAGTACTTTTTCATATGATTATATATAGCTTTAATTTCTTCATTTGAAAATTGTTTGTTCTTAACCTTTGACCATTTATCAATTGGGGAATGACTTGTAGTCTTATAAATTTGTTACAATTCTCTATATATTTCAGAAATGAAACTTTTATTAGAGCTCCTAGCGAAGTTTGTTCATCATTTTTCTGTTTTCTTCTAATTTTCGCAGCATTGATTTTATTAGTGAAAAAACTTCTTAATTTAATGTAGTCAAAGTCATTTGTTTTTCATTTTATAATATGCTCTAATTCTTGCTTTGTAATAAATTAATCCCCTTTCCATAGATTTGATAGAGTATTTCTTGGTTTCTTAATTTATCTATAATATCTCCCTTTATGTCTAAATCTTGTACCTATTTTGACCTTATTTTGGTATAGGGTATGAGATACAGATCTATGCCTAGCTTTTGCCATGCTATTTTCCCATTTTTCCAACAATTTTTGTCAAATAGTGAGTTCTTATCCCAGATTCTGATGTCATTAGGTTTGTCAAATAGTAGATTGCTATGCTCATTTACTGTGATTTCTTTAAACCTCTCCTAATTCACCGATCCATTACTCTATTTCTTAACCAGCACCAGGCAGTTTTGATGACTTTTGCTTTGTTGTATAGTTTAGATCTGGTAGAGCTAGGCCACCTTCCTTTACATTTTTTTTCATCAGTTCCCTTGCTATTCTTAACCATTTGTTGCTCCAGCTGAATTTTGTTACTATTTTTTCTAGCTTGATAAAGTAGTTATTTGGTAGCTTGATTGATATGACACATTGAATAAGTAATTTAATTTGGGAAGAATTTCATTTTTGATTATTTTAACTGGACCTAACCATGAACAATTGACATTTTCCCAATTATTTAGATCTGACTTTATTTGGGTGAGAAGTGCTTTAAAATTGTATTTATACAGTTTTTGGGTTTGTCTTGGGAGGTAGATTCCCAAGTATTTAATTTGGTCTATAGTTACTTTATTTTCTTTTTTTGTTGTTGTTTTTTGCTAGGAAATGGGGTTAAGTAACTTACCCAAGGCCACACAGCTGGGTAATTATTAAATGTCTGAGGCCAGATTTGAACTCAGGTACTCCTGACTCCAGGGTCAGTGCTCTATCCACTGCGCCACCTGGATGCCCCTCTATAGTTACTTTAAATGGAAATTTTCTTTCTATCTCTTGTTCTTGGACTTTGTTATTCTTATATAGAAGTATTCTTTATTTTATTTCTGAGGAAACAGGCTCAGAAAAATTTAGTATCTTACCTATTATTGAATAGGATTAAATAGTTAGGAGTTCCTAATTCCAAACCAGCATGAGAATTTCTATGACTTTCAAGGATTTTCCTTTTTTGTTTTTGTTCTATTGTTTAAACCTCCTTTAAATGAAGCCTTGGAGGTTCCTTTTAGTAAGGTGAAAAATGGGGATGGTTTAGGGAACTAGTTTCAGGCAAAAACCGATTAAAGAGGAATAAAATGGAAGATACCAAGTTAGGAGAATCACAGATGGTGCTAGTTGGAAGGAGATTTCAGCAGGCATTCCATTTCAATTAATACAAGAAAGAAATCATCTCATCCTAACTGACTAATGGACATGCACACATTGCTCAAAGACCTCCAGAAAGGGGAAATTCCCTCCTTCTCAAGGTGGTCCTTTCTACTGACTTCAAATTTGAATACCTGCAGTTTCAATCTATTATCCCTCCTTATTCTCTCTAAGCCAGAACAGAACAAGACTAATCTCCTCATGCAAGATCTCATAACAAGAGAATTTGGAGATAATCTGAGCCTGGAAGGAATATCTGTTAATAATGCTTGTAAGGAGTTCCTCAAATTGGGGACTTTTCTCACTTTTACAAAATGGTTGGAGAATTTTACTTATTAATATTTCCCAAGGGCATGTTCTGCTCTAAAAGGTTTCTCCACATGTTGTATATAGATTGTCCAGAAAAGAAGACCAAAGTAGACAGAGTAAAACATAAGGAGGTTGGAGTATAACTTTCTCAGGAACTAATGGATATATATCTATATCTATATCTATATCTATATCTATCTGTTTATCCATCCATCTCTCTCTCTCTCTCTCTCTCTCTCTCTCTCTCTCTCTCTCTCTCTCTCTCTCTTTCTAGCTGTCTGTCTGTCTGTCTATCTATCTAGTTAACCTTTTTATGTATTACTCCTACAAACCCTTGTAAGTTTTGATTATAGTGCTATTAATGTGTCACCCCCAAAATTCTGCTCATATTAAACTTTGGCATTTTTAGGCAATTTTGTCAATATGATATATCAAAAGTAGCTTGCAAAGCTTTAAAAAACTGTTTCATTTCTGTGATTATTAAGGAATTCAAGCACTTTTTTCAAGTAATATGACTAAGTTTGATATAGCTGGACATGGAAATAGGAAAAAAAAAACTTTTCAGTTTCTGACCTTGCCAATTAGTAGCTATTTCTCATTGTTATTTAACCTCCCTAGTTCTAAGTCTTCTCATTTATAAATTATAAAAGGTTGAACTAGATAATAAAATATCCTTTCCACTAACAATTTCTGGTTCTGTAATATGTATTTAAAAAAAAACCTTTCTGTCATTGTTCTTTGATGATTATCCACAAAAGAACATAGTTGTATCACTTCCTAAGTTCTATAAATCATCTATTCTGTCAGATAAAATTTACCACAAGAATTTTTCTGAATGTTTCTTTTTATTTCAAAAAGATTACTTTTGTCATAAAACCTCTTTACTTATATATAATACATAAAATAAAATACAGCCATTTATAACCAATAGTTTCTCTTTATTATAAGATTATATTTTTCTCCTTTCCAAAACTGAGAAAAATGTGTGCATAGTTTTCTTTCTATTTTTTATGGTTCTCAATATTTAGATCATTGATCCAAGAGAAGTTTATTGTAGCATATATGAAAGCTATGGATCTATATTCATTTTTCTTCACACTGCCATCTGATTCTCTCAATAATTTTGTATTGAATAATGATTTTTTTGCCTCAAGGACAATATTTTATAATCTTGACCTTATCAAAGATTGATCTCTTATATATATTAGGTTCTAATTTGCATTCTCTAATCTATTCCAGGGATGCATTTTTTCCATTTTTAAAAAATCCAATACTAGACAGATTGCTGTTTAACTGCCTTATTTTGAAATATGGCAGGGTAAGTAACCCTTCATCATTTTTTTCCATAATTCTCCTTGATAGTCTATCCCATCTGTTTTTCCCATCCACTTATAGTTTTGCTGAATTCCACAAAGCAGCCCTTTTCTATTTTCACTATTATTGCAAAAACCCTAACAATTAATTTTGGAAATATTGTCATACTAGCATTTTAACTCATAGTTCAACACTTTGTTGAGTAGCTGATAAACTTAATAGAAGCCAATTTCAGGGCATATTTTAATCCATTCGTGCTTTCTCATGTGGAGTAATACTTTTCTATGCCCTTCCAGAAAGGTGTGATAGATGATAGAGCATTTCCTCTGGGTATTTTGGTATTCTTGGGTATTCTTGGACACCATGGCAACACTTGCTCAATCCATCAGGGCTTCCTCATTTTTTTCTGTCACATGTCATGGATCATATATTTTATATCTTTTTGTGTGTGTGTGAATCACTATTAGTCTTATACTTCATCCTGTTTCCACCTGCTATATGCTTTCCCTTTGCTATCTGGGTTACCTGAAATTTTAATTCTTCTGAGGTTAATGTATTCTTTAAATCATATACAAATACAACACAAAGTAATATTTCAATTTAAAAGATGGGTTTTGACAACAGGGAGCAGCTTGAGTTCAGTGTATGTGCTATTCAATTTCCAAATGCAATTTAGCCCATTTCCCTCCTCTCATTCAATTTTAGGTTGGCCCAGTTTTAGCACTTCCAAGATATATGTCCTCATAAACTAACTTAATGGAATTTCTATCCAAATGAATATCATAATCTGGGCAATATTCATTCTTCATCCACTTGGTGTTCCCTGTGTTGATTATCCTCTTTTAAATTGTCATAGATCTCACTGAGGGAGATATGCAGTTTTGAGGGATTTGAATCAATTTCAGGACAATATCATTCACAATGTATCGTGTTCTAGTGAATTCTACCATCTCTAGGGAATGTTTCTTCCATTCAGATTTTCTCTAATCCACTATGACAATGACAAGAATCTTTAGCAACAAAAAATGAATGTATATTTCTTTTTCTTTTCCTAATATTTTAGATGTTCATGAAACAAAGAATTCTCTATGGTTGCACCTGTCAAGAAAGATGCATATATGCAAAGAATACACAAAGAGATGTAAAGGTTGCATATTGTTCTATAGTCAGATTGTTTTCTGGAATCAATTTCTATCAAATGTAGAAGAGATTATATATTCTCAGTTAAGTGCATATCTCAGAAAAATTGACTTAAAAGTCTATTCTTTTAATATTTTCATAAAAAATGGATTCAATTTTATAAATGAGTAGATTTTTCTGATACAGAACTAGTGGAAATAAGAAAATATCACTGTGATTCTATTTTAAAGAATTCAAAGTATGTGAGGAGATAATGTGACACCTGATGAACACCTACAACTGGAGGTCTTGTAATTATCTTAAACTTAGTGTTCCCAAAACTGAATTCATCATCTTTTACCCTAAACACTCCCCTCTTTCAAAATTCTTTATTAATAGTATGGGTATCACCATACTTCCAGTCACCCACACTTACAACCTAGGTGTCATTCTCAATTCTTCACTCTCTTTCAACTCCTTCACATAGCCAAGCAAGTGCCAGTTTCTATCATTTCTAACTTCTCACATTTCCCATCTATCATTTGTAACTCTCATATACCTCACCTTCTCTCCTCTGACATTAACACCTTGCTAGTGTGGACCTTGTCATCCGCCAGCTAGATTACCACAATAGCTTATTGGTTGGTTCTTCTACCTGAAGTCTCTTCCTTTAACAGTCCAACTTCCACTCAGCCATCAGATTTATTTTCTTTCTGACAATGTCACTCCCATTATTAAATAAAAAGCAGTATCTATGATCTCCAAAATCAAATTAAGCAATCTGTTTACCTTTCTTTAAAAGTCCTTCATTACATGGAGCCCTTCGCCCTTTTCCAAGCATCTCTCCTACACACTCGGAAATCAAGTAGCATTGGAATCCCTGATGTTTCTTTTGAAAGACTCTCCATCTCCTGACTGTGGACCTTTTCACTGACTGTCCCACAAGCCTGGAATTGTCTATAATCACATCTCTACCCCTTTCCCTCTCTGCATTCTTCCAGGTACAGGTTAAAGTCCAAACTTCCACAAGTCTCAAGTCTTGAATCCATGTCAAACCAGGTCAAATACTGTGCCAAAAGAGAATTTAGTACCACTCTCTTCTAATGCTTCTGTTTTCCATTATTTGTAGCATTAGACTCCAGCTCCTAAATCTTAGAGTCATCTTTGACTCATGCATGAGGTAAAGATTAAATTTGATAACTTTGAGGCTTTTTCAAGTCTAGATGTTATGATTTTATGATTCTGCCCTACCACAGATTCAAATGCCAACAAAGTCTGGCAATCAAGGTCCTAAAAATTTTCTCAGAATGTTGCTCTTATCTTCCTTTCTTTCCATTCAACAGATACCACCTTAGTTCTTGTGGTTATCACCTCACTATTGCACTTTATGCAGTAATCAGTAATTTTCTCAGTCTTCAATACTTTTCCCATCAATCCATTACTGCCCATGGACAGACTGCCAATAATCCATATTTCCTAAATCAATATATTAGCTACCTTTCTCCTTGCTCAAATTTCATCAGAGGCCCTTTATTTAAGCTCATTGGCTTGGCTACCAAAGTCCTCTACAGTTTAGTTTTGTTTCCAATTCTTCAATATAAATCCTTCACTCCTGTTAAATTGGTCTATTTAATTCTCTCTCTCTCTCTCTCTCTCTCTCTCTCTCTCTCTCTCTCTCTCTCTCTCTCACACACACACACACACACACACACACACACACACACACAAAACACACAGGTATTGCTAGTTTTCATCCACATAGTTTGTTCATCTTTCAACATCCCAGAATTCTTGCATTGCAGATACTATCATTCCCTCAAGATTCCATCAAAACCCATTCTTTTGTAAAATATCTTCATTCTATCTCCCTGAGATTTCTCTCTTTGAACTTCATTAATTCTTTTTGACCATAACAGTTTTGCGGTAATTAACTAAATATTTTTTCTGACATTTCTTGTGCTATTGCATTTTATTCATATATTGATTAGTATTTACACTTTCTAAACTAAAGCTGGAAAGTCCATAGGGCTCACGGTTTATCTTGTTATTTGTTTTTTTATGACTTGATTTGCATATGTTTATTTTTGCTCTTGTATATCTTATAGTGTCACAATAGACTTCCAATAAATATTTTCCATTAATTGAAAAAAGGCTATAGTATTACAAAATATCTATTTCATAGTAAAGATACCTTAGTCAGCAAGTTCTTAAGACTCTGCATGCATGTCTTGGAGCCTATGATACATTATGGAATATAATATAATCAAGGATAATTGAGCTATGTGGAGATGAAATCATATTGTGGACAGAAGGAAAGAAGGTTTCAGGGCAATACTAGGAGAATGTGAAAGGAGCTGGGCAGCATTTGAAAATGCTTTTGATAAAACTGATTAAAATTGTTCACAAAGACTTTAGGCACATTGATCATCACAATGTTATGTAATTTTCATTTGTGTAATGAGTTACAAAACACAGATTCACCTGACCCTGTTATTGAATAACTCTTTAGGCAAGAAAATTTTGCCTTCCCAGATCATTTCCTTCTCATTTTTAAAAGGGAAATTCCAAACAAACAGAGAGTAACTGGTTTTAAGATCTGCTTTAAAAAAAAGCATTTATAAAATCCACAACATTTTATCTTCTGGAAAAGCATAATAAAGATATTTCAGCATGCCAGTCTATAAATCATGATTATGAGCCAACCATGATTGAGAAGCCATTCCTTCCTTGGAGACTTAGATAGGGCAGTTAATCTGTGTCTTCCCCAGTCCTTTCAAGGTTCCACTTAATAAAAGAACTAGCAATTAAAGGGTGCACCGCAAGGATATGAAACATCCTGAAAATTCAAACATCAAAATAAAAGTACACATTCCTTGGTCTACTCATAAAAAGTGAATTTGCAGGTTCCTTTTAAAATTGCTGTGGTTGGATAGCTTATGCCTGTATTGAGTAAATTAACCAACAAAGTACTGTCAGAGTCATAACAAAGATTGCTGGGAGCCCCAAGAGGCTCCACATGGGCTTTAAGAAGAGATCTTGTAGCTTGAGAACAAAGAATTGAGTTTGGCATGTAGAGATTAAAAGATCAACTTTTTAAAACAGGAGAATATGGAGAATAAAAAAACATTAAAAGTGTTCTGAACTTGATTCTATGTTCAAAATGAGCAAAGTATATTGGGACTATGAGACAAGACAAGGTTGAGGAGTAGTTGACTTTTGACTATTTTGTACTTGGCACTGATGCCTTTCTCTACTCAGAAGCATTTACCAGTGAGACCTGAGTTATTCATGATTAAGACTGTGCTTAACAATTATGAGATCATGCTTGAAAAAAAATCAAACTGTTCCCAGGAATTTCAAGGCTCCTTATCCCTAACTCCCTATCTCTTTTCAAACATTTCCAGGCTTACTATTTTTCAAAACTTTGATTTTTTAAAATTTTGTTACTGCTTCAAATTAATAGGAAGTACTTGACATAATTTTGAAGTTTTTTTTGTTGCTGTTTTGGGTTTCTTTAAGTATAGTAGACGTCCCCCCCCCCTTCATTAGGGTCAAGGCCATACTTTCTAGTTCTGTCTCTCTGATCACAAAGACAAATTTGGAGAGAAGGGCATGGCTGATTTGAAACACACTCAGATGTAGATATATAACTGAATGAATCTCTGACATCTAGAAGGAGCTGTCAAGAATTGCATAGACGGAAAGGAGATAATTCTAAAATGAGAATAGCTTCAATATCATGGAATAACTAACACAAAGAGAAAAATGATTCATTATTAGAAAGGAATAAATATGAAACTTAAACCATTATACAAATGAGACACATGATTATTAATTTTGTAAAATAAATTGAATTGGCATATGTATAAGCATATGTTTATTTTGGCTTTTTATGAATAGTTTTATATTATTAAAAGATATTATCTAATTTAGTCTTTTCTGAAGGTTGAAACAATACAGGAGAAAATCATTTTGCCTCTGGCTTTATGGCAGGTCAAAATAACCTGGTAGTCATTCAAACATTTGTCTACCAGGCTATGGGCAAACAGCACATTTCCTGCTTTCTTAGTGAAAAGCAACATCCTCCATTTCCCACACCTGGAGAGCCTTCCCTCATTCCCTATTTCTACCACTTAAGAGCCAACTCATCTCTAAAGGTCCAGTTCAAATACCCACACCTGCATAAGGCCTTCTCTGATCACTTCAGCCTAGAGTGATCTCTCACTCCATCATAGAATCTAAGCATTTGGGATACCATGATCAAAATTTTGGAGCTAGAAGGGATTTAAGATGTTGTGAAATCCAAAACTTTCTTTATATAAATGAGGAAACTTAAACTTGTAGTGAGTGTTTAGAGTGATTTGTCCAAGGTTACAAAGTTATCAAATAAAACAAAAATTCATATGCAAGAATAAGCAACAACAACAAAAAAAATCATAAGCAACTGTGATTTGAACCCAGATCCTCATTCCAAATTTAGTATTTTTTTGCATTACACCTTGTTCATCTTTTCTATATAATAATTATATTCTCAAATTATATTTTGAATTATTTTTGTTTTTATAAACAACTTATGCCCCTTCCCACAAATACTTTTTAAGTTCCTTGTGGACAGGCAGTACCATAATAGGAAAAAAAAGTTCAACCTTGAGTCACCTGAGTCCACAGGAATTGAAAATTTTGTCCTTTTCTGTACTGTACCCAGTCATGAAGTTGAATTGTATTCAGTTTTCTGAGACTACCTCTAGAAAGAGTTCTCTTTTCTCAAATTCAATGGATAAATAAGTTCTTTTTTTCCTGAATATCTTGGAGAAGACTTAATTATAGTGAATTAGATTGTGCTCAACAAATGTAAAGAGTTCTCCAAAATGGGAAATTTAAAAAAATCATTATAATTGGCACATCTAACAATGGAATGCAAATATAAAAGAATTATAACATGTATTAACTAAGACAATATAGTATAACAGCTTATAACTACTATTATAATCTGTTAGTAAGCTAATATTAAATGTCATCAAAATATGAAATTGTTTAGATATTTTCAGATATTTTCCATTTCACTTGGGTTTTGCTATATCACTCCATTCCAAATCCCGAACTGTATATTGAGCTGTTTCCACTGTCAGTCTCTCCTATATCTGCTCTAATACCCACAACTAGTCTTCAATTCTGGTGAATGTTCCTATTTCACCCTCATACCACTAGTGCTTTGGAATTCACAAGGTCATCTATTAAGTCATCAACATTTATGATAGCCTACTATGGGTTAGGTACTGTGCTGTTCTGGAGATATAAAGAAAGACAAAAACATTTTCTCATCTCAAAGCCCTCCCAGTCTACTGGAGGGAGACAATATGCAAACATACAGCTTGACAACTATATACAAATAAAGTACTTAGTTTGAGAAAATCTCAAAGGAAAGACACTAATTTAAGGAGGGTTGATAAGGGCTATTTAAGAAGGCAGGATTTTCATTACTTATTAGAGAAATGAAAATTAAAGTATCTCTGAGGTACCACCTCACTACTCTCAGACTGGCCAATATGACTAGAAAGAACAATAATCAATGTTGGAAGGGATATGGGAAATCTGGGACACTAATGCATTGTTGGTGAAACTGTGCACTCATACAACCTTTCTGGAGAGCAATTTGGAATTATTCCAAAAAGAGCAACAAAAATATGCATACTCTTTGATCTAGCAATACCACTACTGGGTCTATACCCTGAAGAGTTTATGGAAAGGGGTAAAAACATCACTTGTACAAAAATATGCATAGCAGCCCTGTTGGGGGGGGGCAAAGAATTGGAAATTTAATGAATGTCCTTCAACGGCTTAACAAACTGTGGTATATGTATGTCATGGAACACTATTTTTCTATTAGAAACCAGGAGGGGGGCGGCTAGGTGGTGTATTGGGGCAGCTAGGTGGAGTAGTGGATAAAGCACCGGCCCTGGAGTCAGGAGTACCTGGGTTCAAATCCGGTCTCAGACACTTAATAATTACCTAGCTGTGTGGCCTTGGGCAAGCCACTTAACCCCGTTTGCCTTGCAAAAACCTAAAAAAAAAAAACAAAAACAAAAAACAAAAAACAGGAGGAATGGGAATTCAGGGAAGCCTGGAAAGATTTGTATGAACTGATGCTGAGTGAGATGAGCAAAACCAAAAATACATTGTATACCCTAACAGCAGGATTCCTTCAATGCAACAATCAGGGACAATTTTGGGATATCTGTTTTGCAGAATACCTTCTGTATCCAGAGAAAGAATTGTGGAGTTTGTACAAAGACCAAAGACTATTACCTTTAATTTAGAAAAAAAAAGTTAGCTTATTATGTAATTTTGCTATCTCTTAATACTTTATTTTTCTTCCTTAAGGATATGATGTCTATCTCATCACATTTAACTGAGATCAATGTATGCCATGGAAATAATGTAAAGACTAACAGAATGCCTTCTGTGGGGGATGGGGGGAGGGAAGCAAGAATGGGGTGGGAGTTGTAAAACTCAAAATAAATAAAATCTTTCAAAAAAAAGAAAGTGGCATTTTATCTGGGACTTGAAGAAAACCAACAGGCAGTGATGGTGAGGGAGAGAAAAGGAAAGGAAAAAAAAAGAAGGAAAAGACTAATGGGATCAGGAAGCTTCCAATTTTTTGTATAAGGCAGATGAAGTAGAAAGCACACAGCCTGCCTCATGGTCACAGAAAAGAAACCAAGCTAGAAAATGTCTGTTCTTTTGCAAATGCTATCCCAACTCTGCTATTACTGAACAGGATAATCTCTTCAATGTTTAGCCAAAAACATACAGGAATTCTATCATCCCTTGAAGGAATAATAAAATAATTACTTGTTCTTGAGATTCCCAGAAGTCTTTAAAAGAGTTCTCCAGAATATTTTCTATTGAACCAATTAGCCTCTGAGACATTTGGGTTCAATTCTTTAGTCCCTCACTTATTAGTCATGTGACACTGAGCTTGTAATGTTTTTTTTTAATTCTTTGGGTTTCAGTTTTCTCACTGTTTTCCATATGAGTCCAATTATTTTTCTGGTACTACATCTGTTTAAGTATATATTCCTCTATTCTTTAATGTTTTGTTGATAAATTTTTGCAATCTGCTAACCCAGGTTCACATACCTTTCTATTGCCTATTTTTTATTCCAGAAGTTTAATTTCTTGAAGAATCTCTTTTCCTATGGTGAGATCATGCAATATTCCTGGGAGGAAAATGATGGAAAAATAAATTACCAATAAAATTATGAATGTTACCATTAGATACAAATATGTAGGGTGGAGAGAAGGGGATAAAAAAGAAAAAAAGTTACTTGGTTATTTTGATATATTTTTAAAAGAAAAAGTAAATTGAACATGAGAGTAGAATTTCATGTGCAATCCTATTTTACCATGTAATGGAAATCTTGTTTTATTTCTTAAATTTAAAATAAAAGAATTAAAAAATTATGAATGCCTCCAATGTTATAGAAAATGAAAAGAAGTTTTTACTTCTGAGTTCTAGTTTGTAAAAAGTAATTTAAATATCTTGTTTTACTAGGCAGTGACTCTAGTGAAGAAAATGCTAATAAATTCAATCCTTCACTTTCAGTATTGCTTCATCATTTAAGGAGATAGATTACCTACCTGCCAATCCTCTCATTTTAAAGTATTGCAATTCTGTTTTTTTTCCATTCAATTTTCCCTTTATTATGGATTAAGCTAAGAGGTCACATCTAGATATATAATTCTAAATAGGTATTAGTTGATTAAAAAACATGACTATTTCTTTAAAAAACATCACATTTATACATGACTAATAACCATTATCAGAGTCATAATACATACATAATTTGAGAAGTGAAGAAAAATTTAAAATATTTGATAAGACAGGGAAAATGCAAATCATCTTTTTAATATAGAATTTGGAGAGGCTCAAACTCCCTTATTTTGATGTGAGTTTAGAAATCAATTCAGCCTTTATGAATTGATTTACAAAGTGAATAATACATAGAAGATATCAATAAATGATGATTATGAATTTGTGTTGAATTAAGATTTTAATACATGTCAATGTCTTCAAATAAAATTTATTTAATCCTTTATAGAACCTCATAAAATCTTTGTCTCTTTAAATAAATACAAGTTTGAAAAGAATATAAATTTTTAATTTTTCTTTGAGTGACCTATATTGATAAAATGACTTTCTAGGGCTCATGGATAAACACATAATGGTCTTTTTGCAGCACAAAGATGTTTTAATGTTTCCATCTTTACAGTCACCATTAGTTTTATTTTATAATTTGAATTAAGACTAAAATCCCTCATTGTACTTGTTTACATACTACATTATACTTGTCATTGTCATAAATTATGTTCAACTGATCATTGTATTAGATATTATACTCAAACTCCAATGAAAAGCAGCAGTTACTCTAGGCTTGGAGGAAGGAAAATCCAAGTTCAAAAGAGTGTATATTTGCTAAGTGCAAGGTACCTAATGTGTATAGATAAAGTTTCCATAGAGGGAGTTTCCCGTTCTAATCAATTTAACAAGTCTTGATCAAAAAGTAAATGAAAGAATGAAGTAATGGCATATGGCAATCCATAGTTATTAGATATTAAAAGATCTTTCTTCCTGTCTCCCTCTCTCCTCTTTCATTCATCTTTTTTCTTTCTTCCTTTTCCCCTTCTTTTTCTATTTTCATTCATTTATTAATTCTTTCTTCCTATCTTCCTTTTCCTATTTTCTTCTTCCTTTATCTTTTTTCTATTTTCTTTCTTCTTCATTGTTCTTTTTCTTCCTTTCAATTCATTCCTTTCTGTTTCTATTTTTCCTCCATCCCTTGCTCCTTCTTTCCTTTCTTCATTTCTTCCTCCCTTCGTTCCTTCTTTCCTTCTTCATCAGGTTAGTGTTACTAAGTCGGCTGGTAAACATTTTTTAAAAAACTGTGAAAAGGATATATATATATATATATATATATATATATATATATATATATGTATATAAAATGATATATTAAAAAGGTGGATTTTGATGTCTAGGCAGGAGGTCTATACTAATTACAAATATTATAAAGTTAGAATTTAACTGAATTGCAGACTGCTATCTTTATATACTTACTCAAGTGCATCAAAAAGAGAGAGTAATTCTTGAGCTGAATTTGACAATTTGATCAAATACTGGAAAATATTTGAAAATAATGTTATCACTTCACTGAAGGATATTGATTTAACTACTTTCTCCAAGGAAGTATCACACATTTTCTGTAATCTCACCACATAGCTATTGATTCTATTTCTTGCTTTCATAAACTTTCATTATGACATCAGTTAGTGGCATGTTGTCATTCCAGGTAAATATATTGCAGTAAATGTTGAAATGTTTAACTGTCACCATGTTAAATATATCCCTTACCAATAACTTTACTCTTTGTAAGTTTATATAAAAAGTATTTTATTGTTTTTAAAAAGAAGATACCAAAATTCAGTTAAATTTAGTTTAAAAGATTTTGGATTTTAATACAGATTGTGTGAAAATGCTATATGAAAATATGGTCATGGAACCATTTTTACACTATAAGCTTTGGTATTTCAATGGATAATATCACAGTAGGTAAAAAATTGATGATGGGGGTATTGGCTGAAAAATAAAACAACAATTTCCTCACAGCTGGAGCCATTAAAAATAACAGCCGGATTAGGCAATCACTTGCACAAACTGTTGCAATTATAAGAGTAAAAGTAAACTTCATTCATTCAAGGGCTCTGAGGTCATCAGAAAAGTCTAGTTCAGACCACAGATTTCTATTTCTGTCAGAAAATAACTCTAAGCACAGCACGGTGGCACTTTATGTCACATGTGGGTTTTTCAAATTTAGTACAGAGAGAAGAACTGCATCTATTGATCACATATGTGTGATTTCTCTATGGGGCCTGGATTTTTCTCTGAAGTTCATTGTTTCCTTTAAAATTACTGACTAACATTTATCTTGCCAAATTCTACAACTGCTCCCTGAAAGAAAATTTGGCAATAGGTCATAGCTGATAAGAATTTGATGTATGATCATTCCAATACTGGACATTTTGATCCTAAATTGGAAATTCAGAGTGCATGGAAAGGAAATATGATACCTATTGGATGTCTCCAAGTAGCTATCTCATCCAAAATCAAACTTATTACCTTTGACCCCAAAACTTCCACTCTTCCTTACCTACCCCTTATTAAATAGGACATAATTTTTCCAGTCCCCAAGGAAAGCAATATGCAGGTTATCCTCAGTTTCTCACTCTCCCTCACTACCACCACCATCCCTAACCAATCTTCATAGAAAGCTATTGAAATTGTGTACTGAAGTAGAGATTAGGGCCAGAAGCAATGTGTTAGGTATGTGATTAGAAAGATGAGGACACTGGAAAGAACCATCGTGAAGATAAAATCAAAAAGATTTGCTAATTAATTGTCTATAGTAGGTAAGGGAGAGTGGAAAGTCAAGGAAAATTTAGAACATATAAAAGTGGTGAACTTAAGGATGGTGAAACCCTTGACAAAATTATGGAAGATAGGAAAGCATAGTGACAAACTGTTTTGTAAATGGAAATTAGAAGTGCCCATGGGACATCTAGTTCAAAATATCCAACTGGCCTACTGGCTGTTCCTCGGACAGAATATTCCATTTTCATTTAATGATATGGAATGGATCAAGACTAAGATGTTGGATTTGTAGATCAAGGAGTAATGTATAACTAGAGTATAATTGAATTGAGATCACCAAAAGAGAAAGTATAAGATCTGGAGTCATAATCACATAGCATATTCAAAAGGCTAATGATATGCCCCAGGCACATATAATAATGGGCAATTGGAATCATATCTTCCAAAATCAAAAAAAGAGGAACTCACAATAAGGGCTAATAGAGGCTGTTCATGTGTAAGTATTTCAAGGAAGGCACTTCAATATTGTTGTTATTATTATTACTACTAGGAAAGAAACAATGAAACAAGCTTTGATTAAACATACGCTATGTCTCGGATACTGTGAAGCTGCTTAAAATATTGCGATCATCTTAGTAAAGCTCAGTGGGAATGAAGATGTTTGTATCATGCTCCAAAGTTAACCTGTACAATTATATAAAACATTGTCAGATAAAATGTGTCTGGTTGATTCCTTTTCCTCTATAATCAGTTTAGTGAAGGCCAATTCAGTTCAAAGTGTTGTCATCGTGGAACATGCATCATTTAGCTACTGAACATTCACCAGCAAAACATCTTAAACCTTATTTGCAAGAAAAAAAGTTGGACAAATGCCCCCAAAAGCAAGATGAAAGTTCAGTAGAGGCCCCAGTGGCAATCCATTGGAGTCTGTGGTATATGGGAAAACAAGCTGTTATTTCTTTCAGGGTTCTGTAACTTGTGGCTGAGGGTATGAGAACAGAGTCCCAGCATTGTGTTGTGGAAAGTTTGGATAAAAATTAGACACAATAATTATAGCTTACCAAAAATGGAAATGGGACTTGAAAGGTCACATTATGCACTGCTCTGCTCCCATCTTTCTCAATGTATGTAATAGAATTAATAATGGTTTGCTATACTTTTACTAATATGCTGGTCAAAGACCTATGGTGCATCTCAACTACTCAGTGCTGATGGATCCACATTGATTAACTATAGGGATTTGATCCTAAAAAGTTGGGCTGAACACTTCCATTGTGTTCTGAATAGACCACGATCAATCAATGCTGAAGCCATTGACTTCTTACCTCAAGTTGAAGTCAATCAGTTCCCAATTGAAGTTCTAACTGAAGAAGAGGTTTTTAATGTCCTTAGGCTCCTTTCAAGTGGCAAAGCAACTGGCGCTGATTCTATTCCAGCTGAGTGCTACAAGGTGGGGGATCCATTGCTCTTCCAAAAACTGATTGAAATTTTCCAGGTTATATGACAAGAAAAGGTTATCCTCCAAGAATTCAAGGATGCCTTCATCATCCAGCTCTATAAAGGGAATAGATTGCCCTGTGACAATCACAGGAGTGTTTATCTTTTAATCATTACAGGTAAGATTCTTGCCAGAGTCCTTCTCAATAGGCTAATTCTTCACCTAGAAGTTGGTCACCTTCCTGAAAGCCAGTGTGGCTTCACAAAGGGTAGAGGAACAATAGATGTGGTGTTTGCTGCCCTACAATTCCATAAAAATGCCAAAAACAGAACAGAGGTCTGTATACAACATTTATGGATCTGACCAAGGTCTTTGATCCCATCAGTCACGAGTGTTTGTGGAAAATTATGTCAAAATTTGGTTGCCTGGAAAACTTCATCAGCATTGTACATCAATGGATAGTGGGCGATGCTCTTGAGATTTCCCAGTCACCAATGGACTGCTTGTTCTAATACTTTTTAAGCTTGATGTTTTCTGTCATGTTATCAAACACCTTCAAAGAGAATGAACAAGACCTCAAGATCAGCTACTGCACTGATGGCAAAATTTTCAACTTGAAAAGGCTACAAGCCAAGACCAAAGTAGAGGGAGAGTTGGTTCATAATCTTTTGTTTGAAGATGATTGTGCCCTCAGTGCAGCATCTGAAGATGAGATGAAACAAAGTATGGATCAGTTCTCCATGACTTGTACTAATTTTGGTCTAACAATTAACACCAAGAAAGCACAGGTACTCCATCAGTCAGCACCACGCCATCCATATGTGGACTCATCGATTACAGCAAGTGAAGGAGTTCTGAGTACTGTGGTCAAGTTCACTTATCTTGGCAGTGTCCTTTCCAAGGTTGTATACTTTGATAATGAGGTTGACACATTGCCAAAGCTACCTCAGTAATTGGGAGGCTCCAAAAGAAAATGTGGGAGAGAAGAGGCATTAGACTGACTGTTAAACTGAAGGTCTATAGAGTTGTTGTGCTGACCTCATTGCTATATGCCTGTGAAAACTGCATAGTCTACCAGTGCCATGTCAGGAATCTGAATCGCTTCCATTTAAATTTCCTTAGGAAGATTCTGAAGATCACCTGGCAGAAGATACCAAACCCTGAGCTCCTTTCTTAAGCTAACTGCCTAGCATTCCAACATTACTACAGAGAGTGCAACTACAATAAGTTGGACACATTGTTAGAATGCCAGATACCAGATGTATGCTTACCAAAAAAATTATTTCATAGAGGACTCACACAGAGAAAGCTCTCACAAGAGGGTCAGAACAAGTGATACCAAGACAATCTGAAGGTTTCATTGAAGAAATTTATAATTCACTGTACACCTTTGGAGACACTGGCACAGGACTGCCCAGCATGTCTTGTCCTAATCAGTGAGGGGGCTACACTCTGTGAGGAAGGCAGAATTGAAGCAGTTCAAAGGAAATGTGACAAATGTAAGTGTAGAGTACCCACCCCAGGAGTTCACATAGACTACTTGTGCCCAGCTTGTAGTGGAGTATTATGAGTTTATATTGATCTGATCTGCCACAATCAGACATACTGTCATATTTCTCAAACATAATGATGTCATTTTGGTCTTCTTCATTAATGAAGGATCAAGAACCGATGGTTTGTTAAATTTTTGCTAATATGCTGACATATACAATAACAATGATAATAGCTCATATTTAAAAATACAATTTTCCATGGGGAAGAAAAAACTAATAAGATAAACATATTTTATAAAGTTCTTTTGTGCTTTTGGTCACTTGGTGCAGCAGAGGGGATAGGGTCATGGAAATATGATAGAGTCTTCAATCCTGTTCAGGTTCTGTTTTATTAAGACTATGGAAAACTGTATGCTGCAATGAGTACTAGAGAGATTTTTACTTGGAATTATAACATAGAATGCCATAGGAAGTCTTAATTGTTCCTTGCCTTTGTTTTTTTCTAGATGCAACAAAGCACTATATAGGTGCATGTTATTTCATGAAGATTAATAGATTTTCCTAGTTCTTCACATTCATATCCTAAAAGTAAAAGATCAAAGAAAAATTGATTTAATATGCAATACTACATTTCTCATCTTTGTTTCTGGATTTCCCCCATGCCTAAAAAACCATTCTTCTTCATCTGTGCCTATTAGAATCATGTTTCCTTCAAATTTTAGCTCAAATTTACTTTCTACAGAAAACCTTTTCTGAGAACCTTAGTTGCTAGTACTTTCCTTAGGCCACATCCTATTGAATCCTTTGACTTTTTTTGTTTATATTTCTATTTGCACATTTTGTCTCTCCTGAGAGTATGTAAGATCTCCAAGATCAAGGTCTTCTTTGTATTCCTCTCATTTAGCTTGGTCACAATCATCACATACTTTTTGACTAACTGATAAAAGTGCATGTGTTTTGATCTGGTAGAGTAGGAAATGCATGTCATTGGCAATTGATACAATCTTTGTGATTCCATTTCAGCCCCTTCTACCCTTTACTAGCCCTTGAAGTCTTTTCAAGTTCATGTTTCTTGTTTTTAATTTCACTATTTATCCTCTGTTATCCCCTTTTCTTTGACTTCAGTCTTTCCACCATGAAAGTGTTTTCCAGTGAGTCCCATTATATGACCAGAGTCTTTAAACTTCACCTTCAGTATTTGATCTTCCAGGGAATGATTTGAATCAAATTTTTAATGTTTTGAGTGATTTGATCTTACTATCCAAAAGAATCTCAGGTCTTTTCAAGCACCACAATTCAAAAGTGCCAATTTTGCCACAATAAATTTTCCTTATAGTTCAACTCTCACAGTTATACAATACTACTGAAAAAAAACCATAGTTTTGACTATATGAACTTTAACTATCAAGGAGATGTCTCCAATTTTTAGTTTCCTATATAGATTTGTCATAGCTTTCCTTCTAGGGAACAAGCATCTTTCAATTTCATGGTTACAGTCACTGTTTACAGTCATGTTTCTTTAACTGTGCTTCATTTTCTTTTCCCCTCTTTGCCAGATAAGGATAGGACCAATTGCCAAGATCTTTTGTATCTATATTTATAAAAAATAGATAGAGTTAGTCATAGAGATAAAGATAAATTGATAGATATAGTTTCAAGCTAGATTACACTCTTTCCTCTTTCAAATCTCATCAAGAGGTTTCTTAATTCTTTTTCACTTTCTGTCATGAGTGGTATTGTCTGCATATCTGAGTCTTTTGATAATAATACTAACAACCTTGATTGTGTTTTTGATTCATCAAGTCTGACATTTCACATGAAGTACTCTGCTTATAAATTTAGTAAATAAGGTGACAAACTACAGCCTTGTGCTCCTTTTCCAATCTTAAACCAATCGTGTTTTTTAAAATTTTTATTTATTTAAGGCAATGGAGTTAAATGACAGTTAGGCAATTATTAAGTGTCTGAGTTCAGATTTGAACTCAGGTCCTCCTGACTTGATGGCTGGTGCTCTATCCAGTGAACCACCTAGTTGCCCCACCAATCATGGTTTATGCCAAGTGTTGTTTCTTGGCCTGCATACAAGTTTCTTGGAAGGCAAATAGGTTAAACTGGTACTCCCATCTCTTTCAGGATTTGCCAAATTTTGTTGTAATTCATACAGTCAAAGGCTTTAGTATGGTCAATGAAGCTGAAGTAGATGTCACACTGGAACTTTCTTGCTTTCTCCATTAGCCACTGATTTTTGGCAATTTGGTCTCTAGTTTCTCTACATCATGGAAACCAATTTACTCTTCTGACAATGTGGGCATTTCTTGATTATTTCGTGTTTCCATTGTTTAGTACTGGGAATGAAACTGATATTTTCCAATCCAGTGGCCCTTGTTTAGTTTTCCAAATTTACTGACATATTAAGTGCAGCACTTTACATAATCTTTTAGGATTTTAAGCATCTCAACTGGATGTCTGTCATATTCACTTGCCTTATAGTTGGCAATTTTTCATAAGGCCCCCTTGACTTACTTTTTCCTAGATATCTTGCTCTAGATGAGTAACCGTTCCATCTTTGATACCAATGATGTTAAAATCTTTCTTGTAACATTTTTATGTATTCATAGCAGCATCTTTTTTATTGTTCTCTTATGCTTCTGTTAAATTTTGTCTTTTTTTATGAACCATTCCCTTGATATCTCTAATTTTCTCTTGAAAAGATCTGTTTTCTTTCCCATTCTTTCATTTTCTTTTTTTTTTTTTTTTGTATTACTAAGTTAAGGAAAACCTTCTTAATTCTTCCTGCTGTTCTTTGGAATTATGCTTTCAGTCAGGTATAGCTTTCCAATTTCTCTTCCCTTTTCTTTCTTTCTTTCCTCAGCTAGTTGTAAAGCCTTATTAACCATTTGGCTTTCTTGCTCTTCTATTTCTTAGGAATATTTTTTGTTGCTGCCTCCTGCACAATATTGCAAACTTTTGTCAATAGCTTTTCAGGCACTCTTTCTTCAAGACTTAATCCCTTAAATTTATTCATCACATCTACTTTATATTTATAAGGAATATTATTTAGGTCATACCTACATGGTCGGATGGTTTTTTGCACTTCAATTTAAGTCCCGATTTTGCAATATGTATATATATATATATATATATATATATATATATATATATATATATATATATATATAACTCATGATATATGAGCCACAATCAGCTCCATGTCTTTTGCAATTATATATTATATAATTAATCTGATTTCTATAGTGACAATCTAGGGGTGTCTAGGGTTGTTAAAAGAGAGTATTATGAGGGGCGGAGCCAAGATGGCAACAAGAAGGGATGGAGTCTTAGGAGCTCTCTGATAAAATTCATCAGCTAAGGACTCTAACTAAACTTTCGAGAGACAGAACCCACAAAGGGACCCAGTGAGGCAGTTCTCCTACTCAAGGTAACCTGGAAAAGGGCAGAAAGGCTCTGCTCCCCGGGATCAGAGAGGCGGCCTGCCAGAGGGGTGGCCTGCCAGAGCCAAAGAACTTCAGCCTCCCAGAGGCAGCCCCAAGGCGCTGTGAGCTTCCACTCACAGCACCGGGGGAGTCTCCTGAGCTGCACCCTGAGGAGCACCGGGCACAAAGTGGGGGAACAGCAGGGGACCTCTGTCAGAGTGAGCATGTGGAGCCCAGCCCTCAGTGCACACAGCAAGCAGCTTGGTGTTTCAGAAGCCTAGACCAGGAAACAGAAGCAGGTGGAGCTGATAAGCAGGAGCCCCCCAGGGCATGAGCCCATTGAGCTGAGGGAGGGGAATGAACAGAGAGACTGCAGAGCTCTGTCCTCTGCCCCTGGAAGAGGACTCTGGGGCTCTGACCACTTTCAGATCCTGATCCCAGTCTAGGACCCCCATAGAACAGCAGGGCACCCCCCCACCTCAGCCCCGTGGCAGAGCAATGTGCTTGTGGTCATTCACAGACCAGGAGGGAGGACAGAGCCTCACACACTGAGACCCTTGTGGGAGTGTCCCAAAAGCTCAGGAAGCACCCCCAAAAAACAGGCTTAGGCTGGGAAAATGAACAAGCAAAGAAATAAGAGGAAGACCATTGAGAAATATTTTGCAAATGAACCCAAGAAGGATCAAAATACTCAGTCTGAAGATGAGGAAGCACAAGCTCCTGCATCTAAAGACTCCAAGAAAAAACAGAAATTGGGCTCAGGCTATGATAGAGCTCAAAAAGACTTTGAAAATCAAATGAGGGAGTTGGAAGAAAAACTGGGAAAGGAAAGGAGAGAGCTGCAGGAAAAACATGAAAATGAAGTCAGCAGCTTAGTCAAGGAAATCCAAAAAAAATGCTGAAGAAAATAGCATGCTAAAAACCAGCTTAGGTCAAATGGATAAAACAGTTCAAAAAGTTATTGAGGAGAAGAATGCTTTAAAAAGCAAAATTGGCCAGATGGAAAAAGAGATAAGAAAACTCTCTGAGGAGAACAAATCCTTCAGACAAAGAATGGAATTCAGGGAGATTGATGAATTTATAAGAAACCAGGATTCATTACTTCAAAACCAAAAAAAATGAAAAATTAGAAGAAAATGTGAAATATCTCATTGAAAAAACAACTGATATGGAAAACAGACTTAGGAAAGATAATTTGAAAATTATTGGAATACCTGAAAGTCATGATCAGGAAAAGAGCCTTGACATCATTTTCAAAGAATTACTACAGGAAAATTGCCCTGATATTCTAGAAGCAGAGGGCAAAATAGAAATGGAGAGAATCCACCAATCCCCCCAAGAAAGAGATCCCAAAAAAGTTCCAGAACTCCCAAGTCAAAGAGAAAATATTACAAGCAGCCAGAAGGACACAGTTCAAATATCATGGAGCTGAAGTCAGGATCACACAGGACTTAGCAGCAACTGCATTAGAAGCTCATAGGGCTTGGAATACAATATACTGGAAGGCAAAAGAACTTAGAATGCAGCCAAGAATGAACTACCCAGCAAGGCTGAATGTCCTCTTCCAGGGAAAAAGATGGACTTTCAAGGAACCAGGGGAATTTCAAAGGTTCCTTTTGGAATGGCCAGAGCTGAACAGAAGGTTTGATCTTCAGATACAGGACTCAGGTGAAGCATGGAGATTGGAGGAGAGGGGGGAAATATGAGGGACTTAATGAGGATGAACTGCATGTATAGAAAAATGATACTGATAATATTTATATGAACCATCTCAGTTAATAGAGCACGTAGAGGGAGCTTTTATAGTTGAAGCACAGGAGAAAGCTGAATTTGAACATAAAATATGGTGTAAAAATGGAGTCAATAGGAAAAAAAGGGAAATGGAAAGGGAGAAAGAAAAAGGATAGGGAATAGTCCAAGGTATTTCACATAAGATTTTTTTTAATTACAATGAGCTATTGCAATGATATGGAAGGGGGGAGGCAAGGGGGAATGAGGGAACCTTTGCTCTCATCAGAGATGGCTAGGAGAGGAAACAGCAAATATACTCAATGGGATATAAGTATCTGGAGTAAGAAGGAGCGGGAGCAAGGGGAAGGGGTGGGGATGTGAATAAAGGAGGAGAGGATGGACCATGGGGGGAGAGTGGTCAGATATAATACATTTTCTTTCTTACTTCTTGCAAGGGTCTGGGATTGGAAGGCCTGTCCAGGACCACAGGGCCAGGTGGATTCTGGGCCTAAGGGGTGGTATGGGGGCTCAGGGCTTCTTGGCCCCAGGACCAGGGATCTGTCTGCTGCGCCACTCATCGACCCTACAGCAGAGTCAGAGTGAAAGGAGAGAGAAAATAGAGTACATGGTAGTGGAGAAATAAGAAAGGAGGGAGTAGCGATCAGCAATGGCAATGGTGGAAAAATATGGAAATAACTTTTGTGATGGACTTATCATAAAGAATGAGATCCACCCATGACAGAGTTGATGGTGTTGGAACAAAGACTCAAGCACATTTTTTGTTATTATTATTTGGGGGAGGGTGCAGGGCAAGTGGGGCTGGGTGGCCTGCCTGGGGCCACATAGCAGGGTGATCTTTGGGTGTCTGGGGCCGGATTCGGACCCAGGTGCTTCTGGCTCAAGGGCCAATGCTCTGTCTGCCACCCAGCCACCCCTACTATTATTACTATTTTATTTTATTTTGGGTCTTTTTTTTCTTTCTTTTTTTTTGGTTTTTGCAGGGCAGTGGGGATAGGGTGGCTTGCATGTCACACGGCTGGGTGATTGTTGGGTTTACAAGGCTGGATATGGACACGGGTGATCATGGCTCCAGGGCTGGTGTTTTGTCCATTGTGCCACCTGGCCATACCTACAATTATTACTATTAGTTTTTTATTTTAATTTTTTTCTCCCCCCTTTACTTTTTTCGCCCAAGCAAGTGTATCTATATTCATGGGGGAGGAGGGGTATTTTGTTTACTTGTAAGCAAGAATATTTTATTAATGTAAAAAACATTTGTACAAAATGAGAATAAAAAAATAAATTTTAAAAAAAGAGAGTGTTATATGACCAGTGAGTTATGATGACATGGCTATTAGTTTCTGCCCTGCTCCATTGCCTATTATTCCAATTATATTTTGATTTCTTATTATAGCATTCCAATCCACTATGATGAATGTGACATGGCTGATGTTCATTATTTCTAGGAGATGTTGTAAGCCTTCACAAAACTGATCAGTTTTGGCCTCTTTCGTGTTTCAGTTTTGTAAAGGGAAAAGTTCAAACTTGTTGATCCCTGAGCTTCCTTTCACATCTAAACACAGTCCTCCAATTCTCTGAAGTTCATATCATGCCGATGTCCATGCTCTCTGACTTTCCATTGCTCTAATCAGTACGTGGAAAAAAAGAATAACTAACCACATTTTCAAGGCAGTTACTTTTCTTTCATTTTTTTTTTGCTTTCAAGTGGAATGGGAGAGTTATAAGAACTAGATCTTCATCACAGTGTCTGAGTGGTGCAGACAAATTTATTAAGATACATAGGTGCCAATTATTGAAGTTATAGCTTCAAAGCACACTAAGGAAAAAGGAAAATTATGTAGCTATGATATAAAATAATTAGCTTTTCCATTAGCTTACAAAGCTACCATGTTGATTTTTAATGGAAATCTGTTCACTTTCAAGATGGAGGAAGTTTTATCAATTTAAATAAATAGGCAATGCCAGCTTATTATTCTTATAAGCCTTGACTAGATGTTTTAAGCTTAAATGTGACTAAAGATTAGAAGTGGAAAATATTAATGCAAACACAGTGAATTATAAATTAATTGGGCACATAGTTGATTTGCTTATAAATTGTTTAAGTAGAGTAACATTCATTATAAGAAGATATATGCACTTGAATAGCCATATTCTTCTATTTCCTTTGTAAATCAGCACCAAAGGATCTCAAAGGATTGCAAATATTAAGAATGACATGCAATTTTATTAGCTTTCATTATTGAAGAAATATTCAAACTTCAAATGTGTGAGCAAACATTATGTTTATTAAGTAAAGATGCTTGTCTGAGCAAATTCAGACACTCTCCCTCCATCTGATCTTTTTTTAGACTTACCATCACTCTTTAATTCTTTTATTTATTTATTTATTTGGTTATTTATTTTCATCCATATGCACTTGTATATTTTTAAGTTACAAAATTTCCTTCCACTCTCCCTTCCCACCCCCTTTCCCTCAGCAGTGAATAATCAGGTTAGCATTGTATATATACATATTTTTAATAAACATATTTACAGATTAGGTATTTTCAGTATGAGAATCCCCATCTGGTCTTGTTGTAAAATGTCTTTTGTATTCTCTCTTCAGTCAGCTGTTATTCAATCATGTCCAACTCTTCATGACACCATTTTCTTGGCAAAGATACTGGAGTGATTTGTCATTTCCTTGGCCAGCCCACTTTATAGATGAGGAAACTGAGGCAAATTGGATTAAATAACTTGCCCAGACTCATTTAATGTGTCTGAGGTCAGATTTGAATGCGAGAAGATGAATCTTTCTGACTCCAAGGTGGACAGGATAGCCACTTGCCATCTTGTTGACTCTACCTATACATTAATCAACACACTCAAATCAGTGTTAAATTTAATGATGTGACTGTGCATTTACCACTACATATATAACATATTTGAAGTTTAGCTTTCATTCAAATTTAACATAGGAAATATAGTTAACTGGGATTTAATATAGGAAATTCACATTTTAAAATAGTCTATGACTCATAAGCCAATTTATTTTAAAGTATTTCTAAATTTCTAAACTAGTTCATTGATGTCATTCATTTAATTTTTTTGGTTGGATATTAGTAAATTTTAAGGAAGAAAAAGTAGTGGTAATTCTCATTTTTTAATATTGTAAAGTTGTATATTTAAAAATCCTATTGTCAGGAAATATGTTTAATTAGATGCTTATCTTCCCTGAGAAAACTTGGCTTATCCCTTTGATTTTTTTAAAGTTTTTTTTTTTTTTGTTCAGGAGAGCAAAGATATGAGTTTAAATCTTGCTTCAGACATTTACTAGCTATGTAAGCTTGAGAAAATCACTTAATTGTTTTTCAGCCTCAGTTTCCTCATCTATAAGATGAATGGTTTGGATATATGTATGCTCTGTCTCATCATTTCAGAGCCATTTCCCCTCAAGGTTCAAGTGGTATCCTGAGGATTTAGAGGTCTATGAACTCCTTCAGGTTCTGTTTCTTTCACTGTTAGGTATCAGTGACTAACAGCCCCTTTGCATTTAACCATTTAACAAGAATTATTTATTTTAACCAAAGGATATTTACTTCAAATATATAGCAATAACAAAAGTATAATAATTTCACTCCAAAACCTTGGAATAGCACATTCCCCTTTAACATCTTGGTTTCAGGGGAGAGTGGACCCACTCTCCAAAGCTTCTCACAGCATTGGTTTAGACAAATTCATGTCCAGGTGTGGAATGATTGTCAGATGAGTTCTCATCTTAATTACTACTGGTAGGATCCAACAAGTGACTCCTTACTTCTTTCTTAGACCATGAAAATGGAGCTGTCCGCAATACCTTGATTGCAGGAAATCTTAGAAGCCTGATTTTTCAAAACTCAAAAAGTTAGAGCTATTAATATTTCATCCTAAAATGGAAAAATAACAAACTAAAGGGCTAAGGACTGAAGTTCTTGAAGCTATATCACCTTAAATGAGAAGAAGACCAAGTACTCTTTCCTTAAAATGTTATCTCCCACCAAAAATTGTCAGTGGTGCTCACCAGAATTGAGCATACAAATATATTGAGAAAATATATATGAAAAGACAAATGATTGAGGTAAACTAAAAGTTGTTTTGAAGGCAACCTTTTTGTTTAGCAAGCCAAAGCAAGTCACAGAAAATCTCTAAGTACTTCAATTATGCATCAACTCAACTTTTCTTTAAGCATTCCTCAGACTCTCCACACAAGGAGATGCTATCTGGTTATGTTTTCTTTCTATGATATTATGACTTTTCAGGCAAAGAGACTTTTTATGTGAACTGGATCTTAACAAAAAGCCAATACTGTTCAGTAAATGGCATGGTGATTACCTACTGGATATAGAGAATCAATTCTCTTGAAATCAGTAAAAAATGATTGAACATAGAAAGTTCATTTACTGGCAATTTAGTAGTTGATTTTAGTAATTTAGTAGTAATAGAAGATAACTGCTAGTTTGCATTCTTGACACTAAATTTAATGTGTTTTTTTCCTCATGAAACAATCAGTGTTAGGTGACTTGTCCAGGTTCACAGAGTCTTAAGTGTTAACTGCTTTGATGCCATAGTTGGACTGAGGTCCTTCTGACTTCAAGGCCAGTGCTCTATACACTGGGCCACTTAGCTGTCATTTTGATGAGTTTTAATGGGCTTGTCTTGCTTTTCAAAGGATCTGAAATTAAAGCAGTGATTTATATTTTTTTGTTTTTTTCTTCACTTTGCCATGAGGAATTGTGACTTAATGTGGAAGAGTCAAGAGGATCATGCCTGGCATTTGATTAAAACTGTAAGTTATAAGTAATTACCTGTAACTCTAGCTAAACTTACTGTGCTACCTTATATTAACCACTATATTAAGGTTCTTAACTGACAATTTGAAACTGAACATGGACTACATTAGAAAAGGTATTGTATCCAGAAAAAGAGTTGACGGTCATGTCCCTGGTCTGATCACATGTTGAGTTATGTACAATTTGAGGTGATGAAGAAAATGAGTAAGTTGCATGGTTCAGAAAGGAGAGCAATAAGGATATTAAATCAGTCACACAGAAAGTGACTTGATTCTGTAGAATGAGACTTGTTTGAAGAACCTAGGATATTAAATTTGGAGAAGAAATGAGTGGTAAGATATGATGGCTGTTTTAAAATGTCTGGGAGTGTGCCATGTTGAAGAAAAGTTAGAATTGTTTTATTTGATCCTAGAGATCAGAACAAGGATGGATGAAATTTACAAAGAGAAAAATTTAGGTTTGAAGTCAGGAACAAAAAACAACATCAAAAATTGTAACAACAGATCTATAATAGCACAACCCTCCTCCTGGTAATTAGTTTTTCCAGAGTGGAATGTGTATAGCTGATTCACCTTCACTAGAAGTTTTCAGTTAGAGACGAGATTCCTGGATTATCAAATATATGCTAGTAGGGATTAATTTTGTGGAAAAATATTGGATTACATCTCTGTACTAATTTTGAAATTCTGTAATTCTCAAATATGAAATTCTATAATTCTCTAGTTGTAGAACCATTGAACAACTGGAGGTTTGATTTTTAAGATCCATCAGTATATTTGAGGAAAGATATTTATTATATATAAAAAAGCTTCATTCATTTATCTATTAATTCAATATATACTTATTAATTCTTTACTATAAACAAGTACTTTGTATTTTGGAAGATCAAAAAAGACAAATAAGACGCATACTGTTCCCTTAATTATACTCTGATTAAGTTTATCAATACTCATGCATTAGTTCTAGCCTATTTTAATTTTTTAAATGTAATTCCTTTTGAAAATATGATATTAAAACATGTAATATATATATATATATATATATATATATTTCAAGTGATAATTTATTTGGAAACTTCTTTAATGCATATAGTAATGGTTAAAAAATATGAGAAGATATGTTACCATATCTTTCGTGATTTAAGTTTATTTCAATGTCAGCTTGGAAGTTAACTGGTAAATAGCCCAGATAAGCTGATGTAGCACCACTGGCATTTCACTGAACATCTTTATTTATATTTGCAATCAAGAGTTTCTCAATTTTAATTCTTCTTTTCCTAAAAAGGTTACTTATGAGGAGTTTTCATGAGGGAATTAGAGAGTGTGATCACATGGAAAGGAAGGTTATTCTCCATTTCTAAGTAAGTTTTCAAGACTAACTTTACTGAAAGCTCAGTACAGATAGATTTATAATAATTGCCCTGTTGGTGCTCTGGGGAACTCTTGCTCTCAAAGAGCCTTAATGGATACAAGAGGGTTTATTACTCAATTCTTAAGGGTAAAACAGTCAATTCCTTCAATTAATTTTTGCTAGAGTGGAGACAGTTGAAAAGAAAAATTCCCTTTGGGGACCTTGAATAATGAACTCATAGAGTGATTGTGATCCTTCAGGGGATCAAGTGGAATCTACTTTATAATATAAGTGTATGTAATTCTGAGGCTAGGATAACTGCCTTAATGTTGTAGGATTTTATGGCACCCCATAGCATTTCCCTGTCTGAATGAATAAATGTTCATTGTCTTCCTTACAGGGTCCACTGCACTTGGTGACATTTTGGATAACCCTTAGAAGTCACAAGCAGAGGTCTGTATGATATAGAAAGGATAAGACTAACTGAAATGCTGCAGAAATGTAAAGATGAAAGAATCACAAAAGAAGCTTTCAATTAAGATGCTAAACTTGTTTTTCTTATAAATTATATTAATTCTTTTAAATAACAAGCATTTTTTTTCTCTTTTCTACTCCCTCTCCCCATAAGAAAAAAAAGGAAAACAAAACCTTTGTAACAACTATGGATAATCAAGCAAAAAAATAATATCTCACATTGGTCCTGTCCAAAAATGTGTCTTATTCTCTTTTCATAAGGTAGATAGAATTTTTCTTCATCAGTCCTGTGAAATCATGATTGCTCACTGTATTGAGCAGATCTTATTTAACATCTTCTTTTCCTCTGTTTCATCTCTGTGCCTGTCTGTCTGTCTGTCTGTCTGTCTCTCTCTCTCTCCAGTCAGAAAATATTAACACTAATTTAGACCTCAGACACTTAATTACCTAGCTGTGTGACCTTGGGCAAGCCACTTAACCCCATTGCCTTGCAAAAAAATGTTAATTTACAAATAATTAGACATTTTCGTATGGTAAATTTCAACCACATATATAAATAATAATTATAAAGAGTATATATAATATCTAGATAATAACTAATTAATTAATAAATAATAACTCTATAAGAGGATGAATTTTCTCAGATACCTTCAGTATGAATGATGTCTTCACTCAGGAATATTATTTAATCTTATATCTTCTTTCTTCTAATCAGAATGTGAATTTCTCAACAATATGTGGCAACATCTGAATCTTTGAATTTCGTTGCCACTCTTGCCATACATAAATACTAATTTCTTCATAGGCCTGAAAAAGGGAGATGGGGAGGGGGGTGAGAAGGGGAGATGGAGAAGGAGAGAGGGAGGAATGGAAAGAAGGAAAGAGGGAGACAGAGAAATTCTCAACTAAGATGCTTAACTTGTTTTTCTTTTAAAGCTAAATTCATTCTTCTAAATAAGATTTTCTCCTCTTCCTTCTACTTCCCTTCCCTCAGGGAATAAGAAAAAAAAAGGAAAAAAACATGCATATATACATATACATATATGTATACTTGTACACATATATATGTATATGTCTGTATATAATTCCCCAAGTCTAGGAATATAGTAAGTAATTCTTTTTTCCTTGGAGTATGCATCCACCATCCACCATAATAAAAAATCTAAATCATAAATCTATTCTTATTAACATGAAATTCATATCTACACTTCTACTCTCTCAGGTAAATTCCATTTCCATAGCCCTAACACCCTCTATGCAACATTTCTTTTGAAATAATAGTGAAATTTTCAAGATGTCTAACTAAATCCAGGTTTGCCATTCATTTTTTTCTCTTGCAAATAAATCAGGTTCTATTCTCAGTTAGCTATCCCCACCCTATTTTTCCCAATTATATCAATAATTTGAGGGAAAGAGAGGAGCAATTCAGGGAGCACATTGATTGTCAGGGCTAAAAAGAGACTTCCAACCTAGTCCATTGACAACTTACCTTTATCTTAGCTTTTCATGGTAGAGTAACCTTAGGCAATTCATTCCCATAGAAAAGATTTCATTTCTTCATTTTGTATAACATGTCTCACAATGCTTCTACTACCTCAAAAATTGTTAAATGACCAAAGCAACTCTAGACAGTAAAATGCTATAGAAATGAAGTCAACATGGTTTGGTGTAGAGTTCTGACTTTGTTCTTCTCAGCAATACCATTTTCAAAGATAATTCTAAAAGACTTAGGATGGAAAATGTCCTCAACATCCAGAGAAAGAACAGTGAAGTCTGAGTGCAGAGCAAAGCATACTATTTTCACTTTTTTTATTTGCAGTTTTCTTTCTTTCCTTTGGTCTTTCCCTTTTGATCTGATACTTCCTTTACAATATAACTAATATGGAAATATGTTTACCATGATTTTCAATATATCATCTCTATCAGATGGCTTGCTATCTTGTAGAGGGAGAAAATTTTATAAAAATGAATGTTGAAAACTACCACTACATATAATTGGAAAATAGATAAAGTACTATAAGTTATCAAAAAAAGAGTTCTGACTTTGGAATCAGATGACCTGGGTTCAATTTCTGTCACAGTCCACCTATGTGACCTTTGTCAAGTCATTTAATCTCCCTATTTCCTCATCTATAAAATGTAATCTCTCTCAATTTTCTCATCTGTAAAATGAGGTTACTGGTCTAGGAAGCCTTTATATGACTCCTTTATTACAAGAGACCATTCTTTTTATCCCTGAGATTCATAAACTTAGAACCATCCTTGACTTTCTTCCTCTATATAAAATATATCATGTTCTAAGAATTCTGATCTTAAAAATTGCTTCTGTGTTCAATAGTGCTTTTCTATTCTCACTGCTATTGCTTCATCACATCACTCCTAGCTTATTGTATTAATCTCACATCTATCTTCTGTTTCCCATCCTACACATTATTCATAGATTAATCTTCCTAAAACAATACTTTTAAGATGACCTTCACAGAGTATATCAGTTCACAATATTTAATCACTCTGAATTCTGTTATAATGAAGGTAAAACCCCCTTTCTTCCTTTCCTCTCATCATCAGAGAGTTTAGGGACTCTTTTTCTTAGCTATATTCTTAGAAATATTGCTATCACTATCACTTTTTCTCATCTACTCTACCCACTGCCCCTCCTCATAGTAAGTCATCTTGGCAGCAACATTCTTCTTGTATGAAAGCGAAATTATTCTAAGTGGCAAAAATAGCATAGACAGTCTGTAAGCAAGGTAAACATAAACATATGGGAAATATGCAGAGATGATATCAAATTATTCATTTTAGTCAAAATATTTCTCTAATAGACCATCTACTCAATTTTGCAATCATAGATTATTCAGTTTGAATGTGGGAGAATTTTTTCTCATATCCCAGCCAGCATTTAATCTACCAACACACCAAACAAAAACCATAAATCAAATAGTGGAGTATTAATTGCAACCAAATATATAATAAAAAAAACGATCAGTTGAATCATTCTAAGCCTTTGTACATAAAAGACTATAATGTCTCCCAGTCATGCCAGGGTAGAAAAGAAATGGAAAAAAAAGGAAATAAGCACTTACTAAATGTTTACTATGTTTCAGGTTCTGTGCACTTCTCAAATGTTATCTCATTGATCCTCACAACAACCTAAGGAGTTAGGTGTTATTATTAGGGAAACTGAGTTAGATAGTGGCAAATTGACATTTCTCAAGATAGTAAATATCCGAGACTGCTTTTGAACTGAGGTTTTCCTGAGTCCTCTCCATTGAGGCACATCATTGCTCTAGTTTGGGGACAAATATTAAGAAAATATATGTTCCAGGTTGAAGAATAATTTCAATTTCTGTGCTTTCTTGCTTTGCATTGTCAATAAAAAACTCGCCAGCCTGAGTTTTCATGATAATGCTTTGATACTGTTGTCAACTCTGCACAATATTCTGGCATAATATAGACCCTGCCTTCCTCCTACCACTCCAATCTCTCCTGTGGAACTGCTATTTCAAATGATTGTCTACTACTCCTCACTACATGGCTGTTCTCTTACTATTACTAGCCCTTTGGTATGGAAGAGGACCACACCAACCAAACAAATGATTGGTGGTGTGAGTTGAACAATTATGTTTATTTTGGTGAGAGGAAGTCTGTGTAAGGCTCCTTTTCATCTGCCTTTACTAGAATTGTTCTGTCACTTGTGCTAATTTATAGGAAACAAGACTACTGGAGGTGGTCTGGCTGGCCGAGGGAATCTCTCTGCCTTGAACTGGTTTCATTTCCTCCCACATCAGCATCCTGGTTCTTCATCAATGTCAGACAATCACTCTCATGTGATATTCGACAATAGAATGTCACAATCCAATATATCCTAATCTATCTCTAGATGGACTAATCATCAGTATGGCCTATCCTTTCACCCTTGAACTACTCATCGGTATGCCTGTATCAACAAGGTACCACAGTGCACTACCAATGACCAGCAAGCATTGGTTTGTGATAATTGGTGACAACCTAATATACCTTAACCTGTCTTTTGATGAACTAATCATCATTACGGCTTTTCCTCTTAGACCTTCTACTTTTGAGCTACATATCAGTATGGCATGATTGGCCATAGCTAGCACAATGTCAGCTTCTCAGCCTTGGGTCTATGCTATTCCACTCCCAGAGTTTGATCTCATATATCTCTGGAACTTTGATGCTTTCTAAGTCAGTGGGAACCACAAGGGAAACATCTGTTAGGAGAAAGCCAGGAGGAGGATCAGCCTTGAACAGCCTTCCCTCTGGGGTTCCAGTCCTACTGACCCAGCCCTTAAAGTCAGTACTTATCCTGAAGTTACAGATCCAGATTGTTGACTTCCCTTACCTAAATTATTTCAACTTCTCAGAATTGCTGAAGATATGGATACAGCCTGGTGTGAGATTTATGCTATCTCCCCAGGATTTTCAAGGGCCAACTAGAGCTCAACAGATGCTAGAATTGTGGCTGCTGTCTTAGCTTCTGTTGGTCACTAGGGAAATGGCATCACTCTTCTAAGAAAAATATATTTGATTAGGAATTTAATCATCAGCAAACAAGAATATTTCAGAATAAAAAGAAAAAAGAAAATTTTATAAAACAATAAATTTCTCTTCCACATATTATAATTGACTTTATAAAACTTAACATGGTATTAAAAATAATTCCCTTCTGTGTTGCCTAAATTTTTTGTTTACTTCTGTGTGTTTTTTTACGTTTTATTTTGTGCTCTTTTCTTTCTTTTTGATCATCTCTATTACTACTAATTCATCCCACAAGCCCTTCCTTATAGCAAATAAGGATAGTCAAGCAAAATAAATCAGCATTGGTCATGTCTCTATGTTTCCAAATACATGTTTATTCTGCATCTCTAGTTCACAAAATCTCTGCTAAGAGGCAACAGAAATGGTTTATTAGTGTTCTGAAATCGTGATTGGTTATTCCTTTAATTAGGGTTATCATGACAAACACAAGTGCTTTGAAGGTCTTGTTTGTGTGTGTGTATATGTCTGTGTGTGTGTGTGTGTCTGTGTGTGTGTATCAAATTATCAACAACCAATGGTAAGTTTTTTTGAGAGCAGAGAAAATATCATTTCATTTTTTTATTTTTATACTAATTGTTTAATAAATATTTTAGGGTTAAGTGACAAATGAATAAATAGAAAAGAATCTTTGTGTGTATACTATACAATATTTAAGTATTTTCTGTTGGGAATTTTACAGATAGATTATTCAATAAATTAAACTCTAATAAAAAATAAATAATAAAAAAGGCCATTCATTTATGACTTGAACACATCAGTCATTCTTCTTTTGATTGCATCTGGAGGCTGACTAGAAGTACCTGTGATTTTATCTTATAGAGATACTCCAGATGTGGGGATTTCCTTCATTAATGCAAATATTTATTTTATTTTTAATTTTTTTATTTTTTTCTCCAATGCAAATATTAACTCATTTTATGACTTAGAAAAAATGTCTGTGTAATCTGACCTGCAACTTGCTTTTATATTGGGTAAGAGCTACAAATGATGTTTACATTTTAAAACCATCCTTAGCTCTCATACAAAACATGAAATAGGTTGCATTTAACCCAATGGTCATAGTCTGCTGACCTTTGATTTATCACTACAATCCAAGAGGTTTTTTGGAGATTATTCAGCAAGAATGTTCAAAGGAAGATATGAATTAAAAGCTTCCTGACTTGAGGGCCATGCATTATTCACTTTGTCATGCTGGAACAATTCAATACTTTGGTGATATCACTGTCTTACATACCCAGATCACCTGTATCATGAAGGACCTAGCTATTTGTTCACCTTATATAGTCTAAGTCTCTCTCTTACATTTAGAGATTAATATAATATTTATATTCAATAGTGGGAAAGAGAGAGAGACAGAGAGACAGAGACAGAGAGACAGAGAGATAGAAAGAGACAGAGAGACAGAGAATGAGTGTAGAAGCCATTTTTTACCAATTAAAGAATCAATTAAATTAAAAGAATTAAAGAATTTTTCTTTTTAATAAATTTAATAAATTATAGAAACCCATCATTATTGGACTGTTTCACTCAGGCAAATCATCTCCCTTTGGCATTCTTAAATTAATTGGAAACATCAATCCCAATTTTTAAAGTTAGAAAAATAAAATTATCTCTTATGTATCTCTTTCCCTTAATCCTAATTCCTCATCCCCAAAATAACTAATCTGTAAACATGTTTATCAAAAATATGGATGTACAATGCTAATCTGACTATTTTATGCTGAGTGGAGGGGGGTGGAAGGAAATTTTCTAACTTAAGAGTATACATATGCATTTGAATGAAAATAAATAATTTTTTCATTCAATTCATCCTCTTGTCGACCATTAAAATGATTTTTCTTCTAAAAACAGTTAGAAAACCTGATTGTCAGTTATTCTGAATTACAGTTTTCCAAAGAAAACATTTTTCCTAACGTCATATCTCTGTTTCACATGATTATGGCCCACAGAATAACAAATTAATAGCATTCAATACTTGTTTAGCATGTCCTACTCAAAAAGATCATTTCTCCAGAAAATTTTCCATTGAAATAAAGAATATTTGCTAAGTAAAAGAAATTCTGACTGCATTCTTTGAAGTTAAATTTAGATATTATTTTATAGTTTTCATTTAGTTATGTAAGACATTGAAACTCTCTTCATTTTCAAAATCCATTCATTTTATATTGACTACATCTTTGCAGGTCCAAAGGACATCAAAAATGGTGATTTTTTATTATTTTAGATTAGAAAAATTTGGGTTTTAGACTAGAAACATTTAGTCAACCTTTACTGGTATCCTGATATTTATACTTCACCACATCTTTGCAGGTGAATTTTATTTTTCAAGATCAGAAAAATCTAGCCAATCTTTCCTAGTTTCCTGAGATTTCTACTTCACTGAAGTCAAAACACGAGTTTTCTTTTTTGGAATCTTCCCAGGTTAAGTTTCTTTTGCATTTGATCCTCTAACTGAGTCTCAGTTGCATGTTCTATTTCTCCCATCCCAGTACTAACCAGGCATGACTCTGCTTAGTTTCTGAGATCAGATGAGATCTGATGCGTTCAGGGTGGTTTGGCTGTAGACATATGTTCTATTTCTAAGAAAGAGGTCCAACAATTTGCTTCATCTCTTTTTGTCTTGTTTAATAAATATGGGGGCCATTTAGCTGTCCTCTATAATCCATGTTCACTCATCAGTTATTATAGAACCAGAGTTTGCCCCTTAGGACCTCTGGGCTCCATATAACTAACTCCAAATGCCAACTCAGGGGCTGTACTTAATCTACTGGTTGGTGGTCATAACCTCTATAAATATCTCCTGTATGACGTGGTACCATTGACTACAGGGTGTCCCACAGGGGACCATCTAATTTGCTCCTCAAATGGGATAGATATGCTTCCCTCAGCTTCTAGTTGTTCATTCGGTGCCAATCCCAGAAGTTAATTTAATTGGAACCCATCAGTATAACCAAAATCTAATTAAAAAAACCTAAAAGTTGCCAGCATGATAAATTATTCTCTCAAATACTTTAAAATTTTTTTGTTTTAATTATTTTAGTTATCAAAATTAATTTTCTCTTCCTTTCATTTCTCTCAAATTTTAAGGGGAAAGAAGCAGAAAAAATTTATGACAAATAGGTAAAGTCAAGCAAAATCAGTTCCCTTATTAACTGTGATTCCAAATATGTTTTTATTCTCTACCCCAAGTCTATCTTCGTCAGGTGATAAATAGCATTTCCCACCATTGTTTCTCTGGATTTATGATTTATTAGAGTTAACTTTCTTTGTTGTTATACTCATTACTCTGCTTTTCCAGTATAAATTTCTCTCCTCAATCTTCTTACTTTGCTGCATCAGTTCATATGATTCTTTCTGGGTTTCTCTGAAAGCCTTTTCATTCATTATTTCATAGAAGACAGCTGTATTTTTTACTATTCATTTGCCATCTTTTATTCAACAATTCCACTTTCATGGACTTCTTAGTTTCCACAAAAAGATAGTTGCCATCTTTCCTTTCAGATATTTTACTTGATTTCTAGCACTTTGCTTTAAGAACACACACACAGGCTATTGAGAGTTTGACCCGATAAAAATATATGACATTCCAGCAATTCACTTGGAACTTTCTTCAGTGTATTTGATACAGCATTCGGAGTCTACCACTGTTACCTTTCAGCAAAATGACCCATGGTATCACTCATTCCTATTAAATAGGCTTTCTCCAATTGTGATGTAATAATACATTTGGAATAATATTTATTTCTTCATGGTTGTGGTGTAGTTGAAAATCAAGTTCCTAAAATTTCATGTTCAGTTTGGCTTGCCACAGGGGAGTTGAAGTTCAAATTGCAACAGAGAAATATGGGCAGCTCCTCTCTGACACATTCTTAATATGGGTGAAAATATATAATTCTCCAAAGAACAGTGGAATGTTCTTTTTACTGTGTGTGAGAATCTATCTTTCTTATTATATACAAGCATTTGGTGTTGACAACCTGCCCACACTGTTTTTCTTTATTATAATCTTGATATTTTGATTTTCTTGTTTCTTCTTAGCCTTTCATCATCTACTTTTCCCCATCAACCTTTCTCCTTCTTTAAAAAAGTTTGAAATTACCTTTTGTTTCTGTAAAGTCTTTTCTAATGTCAAAGAAGTAATTTCATATGAGGTATAATCAATTGGAGCACTGATGATACTCCCTAATATCACTAATCGGACAAGTTCTTTAGGTTATAAGACATTTTTGCTGTTGTCTCATTTGCCTATTTTTATGTGAACTAATTCCACTAATCTACATGTGTCTTACATTTCATCAGGATAAAAAAAAATGCTGAATCCCACACTTTTGTCTTAGGCATTTGCTTTCTATTATTGTTTACTATTTTCCATTGTTTCATTTTTCTATTATTTTAAAATATGTAGTAGAAGGCCCCTTGACTGAAAATCTAAGGGTCTCAGTTTCCTCATTAGTAAAACAGAAGAGAGAAAATATTTAAGAATGATCAAGTCTTTATAGAAAAATTAGATCATCTTTCCTGGCAAATTTACCCCCCTGGTGATTTCTTTTTCACCAGAGAATATTTATAGGAGCAAAGGTTGATAAAGTTTAGAGATAAAAAAGTATAGTAGAGATTATCTTCTTTCTTAAAAAAATAACAGTATATACTAGTATACATCTATATAACCTAGATTTTTTTATTTTTTCAAATAGCAGCTATTTATGAAATTAATTTTGCTATCACTATTTCCTCTCCCATCTGAGTAAATTACAGAAAAGGAAACATTAGCAAAACAAAAACAAATCTTTCAATATATAATTATATAAACTGACAAAACAAATTCTCACATTAACCATTCTGCCAAATACACCTTTTTCTAAATTTTAAGTTCATTTAACACTTCTCTGACAGAAGGGGAAGTGCTATGTTTCATGTTAATTATTTATGATTAATGATTAATCATTGGATAGATAAGATTTAAAAAGTCTTTCAAAATTGTTTTTCTTGACAATGTTATCAATATATCCTTTTTTAGCACTGCATACTTTACTCTGCATAAATTCACAAAGGGCTACCCAGTTTCTTCCATGATTGTTCATTTAATAATTTCTTGTTACACAATATGTTATTACACAAAATATTATGTTAATATATCACAATTTACTTAGCCACACCTCAATGGAAAAATTGCTTCTCAGTTTCCAATTCTGAGTTACCACAAATTTCTTTGGGGTATTATTGGACATATAACTAGTTAATTAGGGAAAATAGATATACTAATTAACTGATGGTATGACATTCTGGAGAATAGTATAGAACTATGCCAAAGAGGATATTGAGCAGATAAGTGTTGCATTTGATGGAGTGTTAGGTCTAGAATCAGGAATATCTGGGTTTAAATCCAGGCTCAGAAACTTACTATGTGACCTAACTTTGTTTGCCTCAGATTTCTCATCTATACAATGAGTTGGGGAAGAAAATAGCAAATCACTGGAGTATCTTTGCCAAGAAAACTGCAAAGAGTTAGACACAACTCAACAACAGCAACAACAATAAAAGGATGATAAAAATGAAAATGCCCTTTGACCCTGTAATATCAGTACTAGGTGTATATCTCAAAGAGATAAAGGAAGAGGAGAAAAGCCTTATTTCTACTATATATATATAATATATATATATATATATATATATATATATATATATATATATAAAACATCTCTTTTTGTTATGGCAAAGAAATGAACAAGAGAATGTCCATGAATTGGGAATGCTTAAACTAGTTAAGGTTTATGATTTTATGGAATGTGATTATGTGACAAGAATTGAAGAGCAGGATGGTTTTAAAAATATCTGGGAAGCTCTAAATAAACTGATGTAAAGTGAAGTAAGGAGAACCAGATCACTGTATATGATAACAGCAATGTTGTAAAAGGAAAATGACTGTGAAAGACTCAGCTAGTCTGATCTTTACAACAATCCTACACAATTTAGGACTCAAATGATTAAAATTGCTATCCACCTCCAGAAAATGAAATGATGAATTCAGGGCAAAGTGAAATATAATTTATTCATTTTATTTTTCTTGCTTTTGGTGTGTGTGTGGGGCATGTTTAATAAGAAAATATGTTTAACATGATTTTACATGTATAGTGAGAACTCTCTTCTCAGTGCAAGAGGAATGGGGTGGAGGAAGGAAAAGAAATTTTTACGAACTGTTAAAAAATGTTTGAAAAGGAAAAATAAAACTGCTTGTTTGTATTCTTTGACTGTTTATCTATTGGGAAGTGGCTCTTTGTCTTGTAAGTTTTAAAGCTTCGTTATATTTTGCAATAAAGCCTTTCTTTATCAGGAAAAAAAAATAGTTGTTGTTTTCACCTAGAGGTATCTCTCTTGTAAATTTTAATTCATTACATTTATTTATGAAAAGATTTTAAATTTTAGATATTCAAAATTTGCCATTTTGCTGTATATGATCCCCTTTATCCACTGGTTTCGCATGAATTCTACCCCATCCATACATTTGAATTGTAATTTTCCCTTTACACCACTAATTCATTTATGTTATAGAAAGTATATATATATATATCTATATATATATCTATATGCATATATATATTTAAGTCAGTTATCCATGTAGAGCTTATCTTTGTGTATTACATGAAGTTTTGATCTTAAAATAATTTCTGTCAGATTGCTGCCTAATTTTCTCAGCAGATTTTGTTACATAATGAGTCTTTTCTTCAATAATAAGATACCCGATTTATCAAACTCTGTACTGTTTTAATTGATTTTCCATTAATTAAATAATTAGTGTATACTTCTGATTTCTCCATCCCCCTTTCCATTTCTGTGGCTCAATCTATCTCTTTTTCTCTCCTCTTTATATCATTCTTTTTGTCTTTGAGTTTGTCTATTTATTTCTGTTAATCTGTCTCTATCTCTGTGTCTCTTTCTCTCTATCCATCTATCTTTCTACCTCTTTGTCTCTGTCTCTGTCTCTCTGTCTCTCTGTCTCTCTCTCACACACACAGACACACACACACAAACACATACACACACATCACAGTACCATTTTACCTCAGTGAATACAGTTTTATAATATCGTTTAAGATCTTGTATTGATAGATGCCTCTTCATCCACTTTTTTCATTATTATACTTGAGATAATCAAGAGAGGATGGTACTAGCATTAGACAGAGTTATTGCTATCTAAGGACACTATTTAATATTCCTTACATTTAAGAAAAATATGCACTTGCTTCCTGGATCATTTCTTTTCTCATCCTTACATAGTACCACCTATAACTGACTCCCTCAATTTGCACTTTTAATTGCAGGTTGGATTACCTTCTTGCAAAAATGGATGCCATCATGGCTTTACTTCTTTTGTTCACA